>NC_074668.1:29846759-30176701 GCF_029448725.1 Salvelinus fontinalis | reverse complement strand
TAAGTCAGAGCCGTCCAGAGTAGTGATGTTGGACAGGCGGGCAGGTGCAGGCAGCGATCGGTTGAAGAGCATGCATTTAGTTTTACTTGTATTTAAGAGCAATTGGAGGCCACGGAAGGAGAGTTGTATGGCATTGAAGCTCGCCTGGAGGGTTGTTAACACAGTGTCAAAAGAAGGGCCAGAAGTATACAGAATAGTGTCGTCTGCGTAGAGGTGGATCAGAGAATCACCAGCAGCAAGAGCGACATCATTGATGTATACAGAGAAGAGAGTCGGTCCAAGAATTGAACCCTGTGGCACCCCCATGGAGACTGCCAGAGGCCCGGACAACAGACCCTCCGATTTGACACACTGAACTCGATCAGAGAAGTAGTTGGTGAACCAGGCGAGGCAATCATTAGAGAAACCAAGGCTGTCGAGTCTGCCGATGAGGATGTGGTGATTGACAGAGTCAAAAGCCTTGGCCAGGTCAATGAATACGGCTGCACAGTATTGTTTCCTATTGATGGCGGTTAAGATATCGTTTATGACCTTGAGCGTGGCTGAGGTGCACCCATGACCAGCTCTGAAACCAGATTGCATAGCGGAGAAGGTATGGTGGGATTCGAAATGGTCGGTAATCTATTTGTTGACTTGGCTTTCGAAGACCTTAGAAAGGCAGGGTAGGATAGATATAGGTCTGTAGCTGTTAGGGTCAAGAGTGTCCCCCCCTTTGAAGAGGGGGATAACTGCAGCTGCTTTCCAATCTTTGGGAATCTCAGACGACACGAAAGAGAGGTTGAAAAGGCTAGTAATAGGGGTGGCAACAATTTCAGCAGATAGTTTTAGAAAGAAAGGGTCCAGATTATCTAGCCCGGCTGATTTGTAAGGGTCCAGATTTTGCAGCTCTTTTAGAACATCAGCTGACTGTATTTGGGAGAAAGAGAAATGGGGAAGGCTTGGGCGAGTAGCAGAGGGGAGGGCAGTGCTGTTGTCCGGGGTAGGGGTAGCCAGGTGGAAAGCATGGCCAGCCGTAGAAAAATGCTTATTGAAATTCTCAATTATAGTGGATTTGTCGGAGGTGACAGTGTTTCCTATCTTCAGAGCAGTTGGAAGCTGGGAGGAGGTGTTCTTATTCTCCATGGACTTTACAGTGTCCCAGAACTTTTTTGAATTTGTGTTGCAGGAAGCAAATTTCTGCTTGAAAAAGCTAGCCTTGGCTTTTCTAACTGCCTGTGTATACTGGTTTCTAGCTTCCCTGAAAAGTTGCATATCACGGGGGCTGTTCGATGCTAATGCAGAACGCCATAGGATGTTTTTCTGTTGGTTAAGGGCAGTCAGGTCAGGAGAGAACCAAGGGCTAAATCTGTTCCTGGTTCTAAATTTCTTGAATGGGGCATGCTTATTCAAGATGGTGAGGAAGGCATTTTAAAAAAATGTCCAGGCATCCTCTACTGACGGGATGAGATCAATATCCTTCCAGGATACCTCGGCCAGGTCGATTAGAAAGGCCTGCTCGCTGAAGTGTTTCAGGGAGCGTTTGACAGTGATGAGTGGAGGTCGTTTGACCGCTGACCCATTACGGATGCAGGCAATGAGGCAGTGATCGCTGAGATCTTGGTTGAAAACAGCAGAGGTGTATTTGGAGGGCAAGTTTGTTAGGATGATATCTATGAGGGTACCCGTGTTTACGGAATTGGGGTGGTACCTGGTAGGTTCATTGATAATTTGTGTGAGATTGAGGGCATCAAGCTTAGATTGTAGGGTGGCTGGGGTGTTAAGCATGTTAAAATTTAGGTCGCCTAGCAGCACGAGCTCTGAAGATGGATGGGGGGCAATCAGTTCACATATAGTGTCCAGAGCACAGCTGGGGGCAGAGGGTGGTCTATAGCAGGCGGCAACGGTGAGAGACTTGTTTTTAGAGAGGTGGATTTTTAAAAGTAGAAGTTCAAATTGTTTGGGAACAGACCTGGATAGTAAAACAGAACTCTGCAGGCAATCTTTGCAATAGATTGCAACACCGCCCCCTTTGGCCGTTCTATCTTGTCTGAAAATCTTGTAGTTGGGGATGAAAATGTCAGAATTTTTGGTGGTCTTTCTAAGCCAGGATTCAGACACGGCTAAAACATCCGGGTTGGCAGAGTGTGCTAAAGCAGTGAACAAAACAAACTTAGGGAGGAGGCTTCTAATGTTAACATGCATGAAGCCAAGGCTATTACAGTTACAGAAGTCATCAAAAGAGAGCGCCTGGGGAATAGGAGTGGAGCTAGGTACTGCAGGGCCTGGATTCACCTCTACATCACCAGAGGAACAGAGGAGGAGTAGGATAAGGGTACGGCTAAAAGCTATGAGAATTGGTCGTCTAGAACTTCTAGAGTAGAGAGTAAAAGGAAGTTTCTGGGGGCGATAAAATAGCTTAAAGGAATAATGTACAGACAAAGGTATGGTAGGATGTGAGTACAGTGGAGGTAAACCTAGGTATTGAGTGATGATGAGAGAGATATTGTCTCTAGAAACATCATTGAAACCAGGTGATGTCATCGCATATGTGGGTGGTGGAACTGTGAGGTTGGATATGGTATAGTGAGCAGGGCTAGAGGCTGAAAGTGAAAACAGTGAAATAAGCCAATAAACACTAACCAGAACAGCAATGGACAAGGCATATTTACATTAAGGAGAGGCATGCTTAATCGAGTGATCAATAAGGGTCCAGTGAGTAGAGGTTGGTTGGGGTCACGGCGATCCAGACAGCTGGCCGGGTAGATGGCTATCGGTAGCAAGATAGCATAGTATGGAAGTCTATTTGTAGATACCTCGTGCGTTTCCGTCGGTAGGTTAGTGAGGTTCCGTGTGGTAGAGGGGATCAATCCAAATTGGCAAAATAGATATAGTGACCCAAGAAAAAAATAAAACTAAATAAATAATAATAATAATTGTCCGATATACTTATTCAGATAGCAGCCGATAAGACAGCTAACGGTTAGCGGGCCCCAGATGAGCGTTCAGGTAACGTCGGGACGGAGGTGCCAGTTGGATAACTCCCTCGGGCAGATAACGTCGGCAGTCAGTCGTGAAGGCCCGGTGGGGCTCCGTATCTGCAGCAAAAAAAAAAATTATAATAATAATAAAAAAATAAAAAAACGGGTCCGGATAGGTGACTGTAGCCCAGGAATGGCTGATGGAACTCCTCAGCTGGCTAGCTCCGGAATGATTTGAGTTTGCTCCGGGATCGACGTAAGCCAATAGTCACACGGTTTGCAGCTAGCTAGCTGCAAATGTCCAGAGCCTGCGGCTGAAATCCGGGGAAACTGAGAGAAAAAAAGTCCCGGAATGCTCCGGTCCGAGTCGCGTTGCACAAAAGTGCCGGTAGATTATCGAGCTAAAGGAATAGCTGATGACCACAAAACGTGGGCAGCTGAAACACCAACGCTAGCCAGCAGACCGGCTAATTTCTGGGCAGCTACAGATTAGCTTCTGGCTAGCTATCGGATAGCTTCTGGTTAGCTTTCTGGCTAGCTTCTGAATTAGCCCCTGGCTAGCTTCCACGGTGGATTTTCAGATTTGAGGTAAATAATACTTTTTTGTAATTGGTGAAGCGGGTTGCAGGAAAGCTTTTGCAGGAAAGCTTTTGTAGTTGAGTTCTTGGATAATAAAATATATAAAAGATATGCGAAGAAAGGTGTAAATATATATATATACAGGACACGACAATACGAAACAGAAATGACGTCTGAACTGCTAAGCCATCTTGGATGCAATAAGTTGTATAAGTTGTAGCGGTATTAATTAGAGAAAGGTAAAGAAGATTTTGTTCGGGCGCCAGGCAGGTATTAACCCTGCCGAAAGGAAAATAGTAGAACAGCGAGAGTACCACTACCAGACCCACACACATCAACAGAAGAGACTGCCTAGAGTGTAGCCTGTTGACCAGATAGCCAGCGGAGAGAAAAAAAGAATACACACCCTATAGATCCCACATCACATCAGTCCTTCCACAATTCTTGGTAACCCCACCAAACATACCTCATATAACAATAATGGCAGAGCAAATAAACAGCAACTTCATACAATAATGAATGAACCCAGTCATCACACAGAGGATTTGCAATAGTTTGTATTTTCTTCCTGGGAAGGAGTGCAGAGGGTATGAATGTGTGGTGTTCATATACACACTAGTCCAGCCCCAATGAAACTTCAATGTACTTAGGAAATAGAGTCGGTTGCAGTGTAAAGCACTGGAACATAGCGTGAAGAGAAAGAGAGAAAGAGAGGGCTTGGTCTGACTGTCCGATGGTATGTTGGGTTGTAGTTGAATGCGTCGCAACAAATGTTGCTACTAATCCATTTGATCCATAACCATCGCGGTCCCAAATGAGAACAACCACGTCATCGAGCGATCACACCGAGGATTGATCCAAAAAAACTGTACAACCACATACGGTGAAGACAAACAAAAAAACACTCTGCAGCATAGCACACACAAACCAAACTGTCGCGCCAACAAGAGCTCTCTCCAATAGAGCTTAATGAGCTCTTTTATCTCCTCCTTCCTACTGCTCATGCGCTCTTAAAGTGGCAGCGCACTTAAGTGCAGGATTTCGCCACAAAGTTAAATAATCTGTCTGTAAACAATTGTTGGAAAAATGACTTGTGTCATGTAGATGTCCTAACCGTCCTGCCAAAACTATAGTTTGTTAACAAGAAATTTGTGGAGTGGTTGAAAAACAAGTTCTAATGACTCCAACCTAAGTGTATGTAAACTTCTGACTTTAACTGTATTTCTGATTAACTTTGCTAGCTCATGGCAACCTTGCCATCTCTTTAAAGTAAACTTGACCACATCATAATGATGACAAAGTTGTTTTAATCTACTTCAGCAATGTCCAAGCAGCAATGTTTCCAAGCCATTATAGTGTACATTTGATGAAACAGTCATTAGCCCCCATTCAGAAAGACTTGGCATCAACCATCAGCCAAACATCAATATGCTGCAGGATCTGTAGAACGTTTCTAGAAATCGCAACGATCCAACCTAGTGACGGAGGTGCAACCCATGAACATGCTAGCCCCTTTTCCAACTTGGAGAAGTACAAATACAGGCAATGCTCTGTCTTATGGTTGCACCTCCGTCGAGTAGAAATCATCATAGCAATTCTAATAAATGCAAGAGTTGGGCAATAGATGAAAATACTGCAAATGTTTTATTTTTTTATAATCCATCAGATTTTGACTTTTTACTGACATAGACAAATAATGTATGGAGTTCAGTGATTTTGGTGGGAATTCAGGCATTGCATTTATTGTTGAATTTCACTTTTTCTTAGAATGCAATCATATATACATTTTCTTATCAGATATTTCGTGTTAAAATAGATAACTATTGGGCATATTTGCATTAATAAATTTACACAAAGGGATGGAACAGGGCTGAACATTCCTGCAACCACTAAACACTTTGGTCTACCCTACCTGCACTTACCTGTCCTGTCTACCCTACCTGCACTGACCTGTTCTGTCTACCCTACCTGCACTTACCTGTTCTGTCTACCCTACCTGCACTTACCTGTTCTGTCTACCCTACCTGCACTTACCTGTTCTGTCTACCCTACCTGCACTTACCTGTTCTGTCTACCCTACCTGCACTTACCTGTTCTGTCTACCCTACCTGCACTTACCTGTTCTGTCTACCCTACCTGCACTTACCTGTTCTGTCTACCCTACCTGCACTTACCTGTTCTGTCTACCCTACCTGCACTTACCTGTTCTGTCTACCCTACCTGCACTGACCTGTTCTGTCTACCCTACCTGCACTTACCTGTTCTGTCTACCCTACCTGCACTTACCTGTTCTTTCTACCCTACCTGCACTTACCTGTTCTGTCTACCCTACCTGCACTTACCTGTTCTGTCTACCCTACCTGCACTTACCTGTTCTGTCTACCCTACCTGCACTTACCTGTTCTGTCTACCCTACCTGCACTTACCTTGTCCACCGCTCATTTTGTGGCATTGTAATAAATTCTGATTTCTGTTTTTTGATGTTCCTGGCCACAGCGTACTCATGAGTACCACATTTTTGCCTTTCTTTGGCACGTAGGACACTACATGTTCCAGCATCAGACTGCGTGGGTTTTGCAGCACTACAATGACACTTTTTGCAAAACATTACCTCAACTCAGATTTTCCTGAACCTTTTCAAGTGTACACTATTAATCTGGTTGTTTATTTAAGTTCAGTATACTGAATTGGACTAATTTAAGATAATCCTGCTACATTAAAATCCTTATTTTACCTCAGTAACTCTGCCAGGGAGACCGCTGGAACTTATCCCAAATTCCAAAATGTTCAACCTTTCACTTCACGTTTCATTTATCTGACATAATTCCCAACTTGGCAGTTGGTTGTTTTACAGAAGTACTGTGATGAGGTATTTAATATGGCTATATTTTGAAGACAAATTTGAAAACTGACCATTTAAGCAATGTTGTGTCTTTCTGTAGGTTAAAGTATGTTTCCTTATCTCTGAAACATCCTCATAGATGTTCTAATGCATTTAGCAGCATATGTAATAGGATTCACTGCATAGAAGGAACAGAACTGTATGCTAAAATGGATGCTCTGACAGATACCAAAGTCTGAGCAGGATGTGTTTTCTATTGTTCTGCAGTATAACATTTAACGAGGAATGAAGTTTATGTTAAATGCTGCACGTGTTTGGTTTATTAGTCTCTCTTGGTGTTCTCTTTGAAACTGGTTCATATCTGTAATAACATTAATTGGCTTATTGCCTGTTAGCCATTACTCTCCACTCAGAAGAGCTCTAGTCATCATACTTGGAAACCGGCTTATATTGGGCCGCTGGTGTAACAGTATAGCTTCCGTCCCTCTCCTCGCCCCTACCTGGGCTCGAACCAGGGACCCTCTGCACACATCTACAACTGCCTCCCACGACGCATTGTTACCCATCGCTCCACAAAAGCCACGGCCCTTGCAGAGCAAGGGGAACAACTGCTTCAAGGTCTCAGAGCGAATGACGTCACCAATTGAAACACTATTAGCGTGCACCCCGCTAACTAGCTAGCCATTTCACATCAGTTACACTGGCTCCACTTCTCCAATTGGATGTGAAAGTATTTTCCTATTCAAGAGTTTACACTAGTGGTCACCAACCTTTTCTGCGTCAAAATCACTATCGCAGTCAAAAAGCAAGCCGAGATCTACCGCTCAGATTTAAAAAAAAACACATATTTTTTATTTACATTAACCTAATAAAAACTGTTCTGTAGGAATGAGGTTTGTGCAGTAGGCCTAATATATTATCCCAGCATATTGGCTATATACCTGGCCTGCCAATATTGTTCTTCTCAGACCAAATTATATTTGAAAACTCAAGCTTTCATAACATAATAGATAAGTTGATGTGCGAGGCACAGCTGAGTATAAATTGAAATAATTTGCTTTTTTATTTTACTGGACTGATGTTACCTGCATCTGATGGTCATGGTGCTTTCAAAACAACTGGGAACTTGGAAAAAAAACTAGGTCAAATCATGATGTCAGTGATCTTCAGGTCGGAAAGTTGGAGCTCTAGAAAGATACCCATGTGTTTGATATATTTGATACCATTCTGCTGATACCGCTCCAGCCATTACTACAAGCCCGTCCTCCCCAATGAAAGTGTCACCAACCTCCTGTGGTATCGATACACTTGGCTACACATTCATTGCAGCTGAAGCGCGAGTGGAAGTAGGGAGAAGCGCGCTTTATGTTTTGTAATAGTGTTGAATAAAAACAGTGTTGACAGTGCTGAATAAAAACATGAACTGGACCAGTTGGTGACCACTGGTTTACACTGATATGATTAGCCAACTGACCCTGTTTAAAACAAGATGGACATTTGTACAGAGACAAGAGGAAGAGAGGTATACACACAGAGACTGAAGGAGCTAGTCTGTGTCCAACCAGGGAATGGAAGCGAGCCCTGGTTTAAATTACTAGGAAAAGGCCGTGTCTGTGTGTGTGTGTGTGTGTGTGTGTGTGTGTGTGTGTGTGTGTGTGTGTGTGTGTGTGTGTGTGTGTGTGTGTGTGTGTGTGTCTGTCTGTGTGTGTTTTTGTGCGTCTGTCTGTCAGAGAGAGAGAGAGAGAGAGAGAGAGAGAGAGAGAGAGAGAGAGAGAGAGAGAGAGAGAGAGAGAGAGAGAGAGAGAGAGAGAGAGAGAGAGAGAGAGAGAGAGAGAGAGAGAGGAGAGAGAGAGAGAGAGAGAGAGAGAGAGAGAGAGAGAGAGAGAGAGAGAGAGAGAGAGAGAGAGAGAGAGAGAGAGAGAGAGAGAGAGAGAGAGAGAGAGAGACCAGACAGGGGGATGTCAGGCTTTCATAAAGGGTTCACACTGACAGCCTGGCTGTATCGGAATAAAAAGGAGGGAAATCAAGGAGCTAATTCCAAGTAGGACTGTAAACGACAAGCAGGACTGTCAGAGACAGAGGAACAAAGGTTCACATTGTAAATTACCAGGCTAAAACAGGTTAGGTTGTGCTTGGATTGCATGTGGGAAGTAATCCATCAGCTAGCCTCCTCCTCTCCAGTGGGCTTTGTGGAAGAGCTGTGTTGTTCAGACATAAACCAGAGGGCTGAGCCTGCCACTGTGGCAGAACATTTGACTGATACAAGCCTGGTGGGGATGGAATAAATGACATCACACAGATACGTATTCATTATCTTTCCTCTGTCTTTTCATACCCTCTATTCCTTACTCTTGCTCTCTTTCTTTCTTTCTTTCTCTCTCTACCACTCCACCTCTCTCTCTCCCTTCCTTTCTGCATTGTATAGGACTCCGTTTTTGTGTGAGGAGTTTGTATAACCTTTGAGGGGTGAGTTGCAGTCGGCCCTGACAGGAAATTGCTTGCCTCCCTTCAAACACAGTCAGAAAAGCACACTGTGGAACACAAACATTTTTAAGGAAAGAGCTGTACAGCATAAGCCAGTGTTTCCTACTAAATTCAAATTACATGGTATCTAGTGGATGTATCTGTTAACAAGAAAATACTTATCAAATAATTTTCATTTGGCGAATTCCTTATGGAAGCCTCACCGAGTCTCATACATCCTCTGGACAATCCGTGGCAGAGTGCTGCTAGTCTGTGGCGGGGATTCCCTCATAACTGAAACGCTATATTTACCATGCTACCATTGTCAGGGATAGATTGACCATGAAATGCAGTGTAAGCTGGCTTCGCCCCCTCAGCAGTCGGCTTGTAGCCCATGGTGAGTTGAGACCACACAAACCCTGTCTCTAAACTTCCCTTCATCTGGTGTCTGTCCGCTGAGACACATCTGCTTTTCGCTCAGTCCATTTGAAAAAATACTATAGTATACTATGGTATAAATACTATATTATTCACTGTAGGGTTTTTGCGGACTTTAATGTAACTGTTGTGTTTTGCGGCCATTACTGTAGTATACTGTAGTATTTAGAATTGACTAACACTGTTGTAAAAAAAACTGTAGTATAAACTAGTAGTTACTGTACTGTTTTTGGTAACTGTAGTATATACTATAGTAATTACTGTAGTTCTTTTGCTGACTAGTATACTGTAGTATTTACTGTAGTGTTTTTGTGGACTGTCGTATTTACTGTAGTGTTTTTGCGTACTGTAGTATACTTTAGTATTTACTGTAGTGTTTTTGTGGACTGTCGTATTTACTGTAGTGTTTTTGCGTACTGTAGTATACTTTAGTATTTACTGTAGTGTTTTTGTGGACTGTCGTATTTACTGTAGTGTTTTTGCGTACTACTAGTATACTTTAGTATTTACTGTCGTGTTTTATAGCGGACATTACTGTTGTGTTTACTGTTGTGTTTTTGTTGAATTATCTTTGACATAGAAGTGGGGTCTTTCTCCTTGATCAAACCTACTGGACAAATACTAAAAGAGCACATTTTCCATAACATGTACAGTAGGTAGGTAGGTAGGTAGGTAGGTAGGTGGGTAGGTGGGTAGGTGGGTAGGTGGGTGGGTGGGTGGGTAGGTAGGTAGGTAGGTAGGTAGGCAGGCAGGCAGGTAGGTAGGACTGGGGTCTGAACGGATAGTTCAGAGCGTCTGCTCTTTTCTGTAACCTATAGGGAACACAATATATGGTCTATAGTTGGCATGTAGGTTTCTCACTTATCGGTGGCACAAATTGGGATATGGAGGAGGGGAATAGGCAGGGTATATGCAAATGACCTGCTATAGTATTACTGTAGTTGAAACATTTTTTTTTTTTTTTCGAACTGTAGTGTTTTTGCGGACATTACTGTTGTATTTACAACAGTGTTTTTTTGCGGATAATACTTTAGTATTTACTATAGTATTCTACAGTATACTTCAATAATCTATAGTAAGTACTACAGATGATCGAGGGATACTACAGTGTGTAGTATAGTATTCTACAGCAGTGGTTCCCAGACTTTTTCACTCGGGCCCCCCTTCCACCATTGGTGAACGTCAGTAAGTTGAAAGCCTGACTGACTTCCTTAAAAAAAAAGACAATTGGGGGGGAAGGGGAACTCCACGCCCCCCTTGCTGATCTCACCTATAGTTTGGGAACCACTGTTCTATAGTATATGACAGTTTACTACAGAATTCTATAGTAAGTACTGTAGTATGTTATAGTTAACTGTAGTGTTTTTTTAATGTCGGAATATTCATATCCAACAGCAATAGTCACTCGCACAGACATCCGAGCTAATATTTCACTGTTAACAGTTAAATATGAGGAAAAAGGAATACAACTTTAAGGACAATGATATACTGTAGGTATTAGTCATGTTTTGTTGAAGACCAGTCAGATTGTTTTACTTCTCTTATCAGATAAAGACCAAGTTAACTCGCCAGACACACACACAGCTAGAGTACACGACAGACAGCCTTATCCAGTTGTGATCCCTGTTGTATTTAGTCAACTATACAGTTAACTAAATCTATCAATTAATCATCCACTTACTTAAGCTTCATTAAGTGTACCAAATCAGGGAGGATAGGTTCAGACAGCTCCACTTTCACTGGCCTCAAAACCAGAGGGCTCTAGTCCAACCATCCATGAGCACACACAAATATGTGTGTTAAGATTCTTGTGTGGATTGTAATCAGCTGACTGTAGTATCAAGCCCATTAGATGATATGCATCTCAAAGGGTTTTAGACAACAACAGCTCTGTTCTCCCTTCGAGGCCTTTTCTCAGGGAATGTGTGGAACTTATTATTCCCATAGACAATAGTGAGAAGATTGGATAAAGAATGGAGAGCTGCTGTTGGCTTATGATTAAGAAATACCAAACTGCTCTCACACACAACCCTCTGTTTCAGACTGGCGTAGACATTAGTCTGATGAGTGTTCGTAGAACATGCCAGCTTCTCTTTTTCCGCTTGACCCCTCATATAAATTTAACTTCAGACCAGATCTGTATCAAGGAATATTCATTTCAGTTGGTAACATAAAACAGTCAGGCTGCTCAATGAAACAGAGAGACTCACCAGAGGGTTTGGTAGTGATAGAGGGGCTGCCTGTGCCGCTGGGCATGGTAGGAATGACAGGCAGTACAGACTTCTGGTCACTCTGAATCTCGTTGGTGATCTGGTTGGTGAGGCGTGGGTAGGTGGGAGGTTGGTAGGGCTTGTTGATGGGTGGTGATGGTGCAGGTGTGGCTGGGGGCTGTGGCCTTGGCTGGGGGACGGGAACAGGGCGAGGGGGGCTGACGGGCCGACCCTGGCACTGCTCCTCCAGCTGGGCGATGAGGACTGACTGGTTGTTGGCCAGAGAGGCCAGGTGCTGGTACTTGTGCTCCAGGTCCTTGTAGCGGTTAGTGAGCTGCTGCATCTCCGAGGTCTGGTTGAGGATGCGGTTCTCCATCTGGGACAGCTCCAGGGCGTTGTCCCTCTTCCTGATGATCTCGTGTAGCAGCTGCATGTAGAGCTGGGTCACCCTGGAGTTCATGTTCCTGCTCTCCTTCCTCAGCAGCTTCACCTCGTTTACGATGCCTCCGTCCACCTCCACTAGCTGCTGCAGCGTCTCGATCTGCCTCTTCTGCTTCTGCAGCTCCTCGTTCAGCAGCTCCAGCTCCTGCTTGTTGACGCGGTTCTCCAGCGCTGCATCCGGCTCCTTGCGGTTCACACAGATGGCCCCTGTCACCTTCTGCTGGGGAACGATAAAGGTGTAGGAACATTGATCAGGCTGCTGAGGTTCGGCGGGGGCTCGCCTGCTCCTCTGCCCAGCATACAGGAACTCTCTCTCCAGGCCATCCTCACTGCTCTCCCTTTCCTTGCTCCTGGCCTGGGGGTTGTTCTCCTGAGGGTTCCCCTGACCCTGGGACTGCTGGGCTCCAGAGACAAGACCATACACTAGGAACAGCAGCACCACAGGGAGCTCCATCAGTCTGGGAAGGGCTCTCACTCACACACACCTTAGGAGGCATAGGGATTTAGAACAACAGGAATGGATGGGGAAAGAGAAAGGGAGGTCATTGGTTTGGCACAAATAATGAATTGTTTTAAAAATACTGTGGCATCCCACCCTGTGGTCAGCTATCTCATTCAAATGATCTCTAATCGCACAGTATAGGCCTACCGTTTTGATAAATGGATGAATGTGTTATAAAACCTAAACAAACTCATTTGTATAATTCAAACGAAAGGTTCACCCATTTTTTATTTTATGTTGTTTTTGTGCATCTCTGAGTGATCTATTGATTCCTTGAGTCATGTCATGTTTTCATGTTTTTGAGCTAGCGCCCAATAGACTCCCATTCACTCCTTGAAGGAGAGCACTCTTTTTCCCAGGTTACACCTCACGGCCCATTGACGTAGCATGGGCAACGTTTCCCATCTCCTCAAAAGTATATCTGCCGTTGTAGACTCCTAAATTAATTGTGCAGTTTGTTTAAGCGATTTTACAGGTAACTAGCTATGTTACATGCTGATATTGTCTTTGGTATTATTGTGTGTTTAGCTTCGTTTGCTAGCTAGCCAGCCAGCCTATGAACAAGGCATTGCATTTTGCATTTTGTAGTCGACTTGAGCTGCAACAGATTTCCACAATGATTTTCCATGTTGCTACCTACCTTATTATAACGCCAAAATGATACTTCTGTTCACAAAAAATATTGTTCTTACATATTACTGTTATTTAATACTGTAAATTAAAGGAATTAGTGGTTTTTCCTTTAAACTCATACTCATATTCACTTCTTGGGGTTAGCATGTCTCAAGTGAAAGGGTATTATTTTGTCAGGTGTTGTCACTTGGTAATGGTGTGTTTTCCATGGGTCCTGTCTGTACAGGCTGAAAGAAACAAGACACTGATTCCGACACAAGCTCTGGCACCACATATGCTATGCTTGTGATATCATTGAATGTTATCAAACAGTGGAAATCTCAACTCCGAGACAGATTTGATTTCACCAAGATGCCAAGCTGGCGTGCCATCATGTTTCTAAACAGGCACCAGGCTGGTGGTGTTGGCTATGGTTGTGAGAGCATGGCTGGCTCTGGGCATTAAGAAACCTTTTTCGTGGCCTGCCTGTTTAGTCCATTAAGGCCCCTGCTGGAGCCCCACAGGGCTGGGATCTACTCTTACACTGACAGGACATTAATGTGAGCCTTCACAGCTCCACTGATTGAGACCAGAGGCCGCCTCTCCCTTAGAATGGCCTTCTCCCAGTCTCTATTACCTGTGAGGGCCAGGCAGGCACACCTACCCTGGAAGCCCCTATTCATTCCAGAGCCCAGCCCAGCATCTAGGGCACCTCTGGGGGTCCTTAGGGCTAAATAAATATTGGCCACCATAAAAGGAAGCATTTCCTGCTTAGGATGCTGTGACTTTGTATTATATAACATAAACTGTAACTGTGTTGCATAATAAAAGTAGAGGAATAACCTTAAAATGTATGTTTAAGTATGAAAAACATAGCCAGGCACATGCAATTTGATCTGGATTGTGCTTCTACTTAAATGTAAAGTCATCTGCGATACAGTAGCTTGGGTTTGTGAACTGTTATTCAGTGGACTGGAATTAGATGTGTTAAATGGAAGCTGTTGGAGTGTCAATAGTCTAACCCTTTCCACCTCTGCTAAGGCAAGTGTTGTTTCTTTTAGCTAATAAGGTACTGATCTCTCTAGTTGCTAAGTTTTTTTGAATGATGTCAGGGAGTTGTGTTTAGCTAGCTGTCCTGACTCTGGCTCTCTTGGGTGACTGCCACTGTTAGGAGGAGTGTTTTCACATCTCTATCCCCTATCTGCTCCTCAGTGCTGTGCAGGCCTGGGCATCACTTCTTATGGAACGTTTGACACGCATAGCAGCTGATGCTGTTATTGCGCCTGTTTTAATATATTGATCAGATTGTATCAGACCTGAACTGTTTACCAAGAGCAAGATACTGGGGTGCATTCACAAGTTAAAGTACACATCATTGTGCATATATCATTTCCTATATGTATTTGGAATATTGGAATTTCATTCTAAATTTAACCTGAAAAGAATGTAGAACTCTTGAACCTTCTCAAAGTGCTCTGGATCATTACATTGCTCTGTTTATCAGTGTTGAGAGAATGTTGTGTAATATCAATCTTCCCTGACACAGTGTGTCTCTGCAGAGAGGTTACATTTAAGTAGTGTGATTAATGCACAACAACTACATTTTAAGATACAACCCTTAGCTTTTCGCAGGAGTGCATGAAAAAGAGGCACTTTAACTGTTTGTTCCATATTTCAAAGTGAAGGCATTTGTATTAGAAAAATAGCCGGGCAGCAGTTGAATGGGCTGTGGTGTTATTGGAAGCGGAGGGGATGCCCCAGAGTGCAGAGGAGAATGTGATAACAAAGACCTGTACCCCTGGGGCTGCTTAATTGAAAGCTGCTGCATATTGTTTTACAGAGGAGCCTGTGCAACACCTCCCCAGAGTCAGGAAAGCCTTTCTAATCTCAAAGTGGGAGGCTTGGTGCAGGGCAGGCTCATGGCTGCCTAGTTCTGTTGAGTCTGTTCAGTATAAGTGTAACTATATTAACTGTTCAGTAGTTACTGCTAGAGGTCTGACCCAAAGGAGAACCACGTGCATGATGTTCAGACTGCCTTCAGATTGAGAGGGGAGAACACTTGTTTTTGCCTTGCTATTCTGGGCATGGGGCCAGCACATTAGGTTAAAGAGATGGCGAGCAAAACTGTCCAAGAACAAGGCCTTTGGAGATCTCTGGCTGGTATGAGTGAAATTATAGTTGAAGATATGAAAGAGATAAAGGCATGGAATGGGAGAGACAGCCAGATACTAACTCACTTAACCTTTTGTGCTGCTGCCATGTTTTGTTGCTACCATGTTGTTGTCATGTGGTGTTGCTACCATGCTGTGTTGTCATGTGTTGCTGCCATGCTATGCTGTGGTCTTAGGTCTCTCTTTATGTTGTGTTGTGGTGTCTCTCTTGTTATGATGTGTGTTTTGTCCTATATATTCATTTTTTATCCCAGAACTCGTCCCCGCAGGAGACCTTTTGCCTTTTGGTAGGCCATCATTATAAATAAAATGTGTTCTTAACTGACTTGCCTAGTTAAATAAAGGCCAAAAAAGATATACAATACCAGTCAAAGGTTTGGACACACCTACACATTCCAGGGCTTTTCTGACTTTTTTACTATTTTCTACATTGTAGAATAATATAGTAAAGACATCAAAACTATGAAATAACACATATGGAATCATGTAGTAACCAAAAAAGTGTTAAACAAATCAAAATATATTTTTGATTCTTCAAAGTAGCCACCCTTTGCCTTGATAACAGCTTTGCACACTCTTGACACTCTCTCAACCAGCTTCGTGAGGTAGTCACCTGGAATGCATTTCAATCAACAGGTCTGCCTTGTTAAAAGTTTGTTAGTGGAATTTCTTTCCTTCTTAATGCATTTGAGCCAAACAGTTGTGTTGTGATAAGGTAGGGGTGGTATACAGTAGATAGCCCTATTTGGTAAAAGACCAAGTCCATATTATGGCAAGAACAACTCAAGTAAGCAAGGAGAAAAGACAGTCCGTCATTACTTTAACTTAAGGTCAGTCAATGAGGAACATTTCAAGAATTTTGAACGTTTCTTCAAGTGCAGTCACAAAAACCATCAAATGATATGATGAATCTGGCTCTCATGAGGACCACCACAGGAAAGGAAGACCCAGAGTTACCTGTGCTGCAGGGGATAAGTTCATTAGAGTTACCAGCCTAAGAAATTGCTGCCCAAAAATTGCAGCTCAAGTATAAGACACATCTCTACATCAACTGTTCAGAGGAGACTATGTGAATCAGGCCTTCATAGTCGAATTGTTGCAAGGAAACCACTACCAAAGAACACCAATAATAAGAAGAGATTTGCTTGGGCCTAGAAACACGAGCAACGGACATTAGACCTGGAGAAATCTGTGCTTTGGTCTGATGAGTGTGTCTTTGTGATGAGTGTGTCTTTGTGAGACGCAGAGTAGGTGAACGGATGATCTCCACATGTGTGCTTCCCACTGTGAAGCATGGAGGAGGAGGTGTGATGGTGTGGGGATGCTTTGCTGGTGACACTGTGTGTGATTTATTTAGAATTCAAGGCACACTTAACTAGCATGGCTACCACAGCATTCTGTAGCGATTCACCATCCCATCTGGTTTGCGCTTAGCGGGTCTATCATTTGTTTTTCAACAGGACAATGACCCAACACACCTCCAGGCTGTGTAAGGGCTATTTGACTAAGAAGGAGAGTGATGGAGTACTGCATCAGATGACCTGGCTTCCACAATAACCCGACCTCAACCCAATTGAGATGGTTTGGGATGAGTTGGACCGCAGAGTGAAGGAAAAGCAGCCAACAAGTGCACAGAATATATGGGAACTCCTTCAAGACTGTTGAAAAAGCATTCCTCATGAAGCTGGTTGAGAGAATGCCTAGAGTGTGCAAAGCTGTCAACAAGGCAATTTTGAAGAATCTAAAATCAATTTTGATTTAACACTTTTTGGGTTACTACATGATTCCATGTGTGTTATTTCATATTTGTGATGTCTTCACTATTATTCTACAATGTAGAAAATAGTAAAAATAAAGAAACCCTTGAATGAGTAGATGTGTCCAAACCTTTGACTAGTACTGTATATACTGTATAATAATATATATATATATATATTGTTTTTTTTCTTATTATTATTTTTTTCTATAAGCCTAGCCTACATTTTTGTCTCCTATTAATTGTGAAACATGTCTTTAACACATTTAAAGCTATATATATTGTTACTGAATGCCCATATGTTATTCCCACAAAGCGTCTGCCCACGAGTAAAAGCTCAGAAGAAGCCGTGGTTAAGTTTTGGTTTGAGTCTTAGGCTTTTAGTGTGAAACTCTCCTCTGGATGCAGTATATGGGTCCCTTTCATGGAATGAATCCATTCCCACAAAGCCCTGTTGTGTGACGTCATCAAAGTAGATGCTGATTGACAAAGGGACAATAGTAAAGGTTGGATCTAGCTACATTATCTAAACATACATAGAAGTCCTTATTAAGGTTCTGAATGAAAGAGACAGTGATGGCCTTCACTAATATAAGACCACGTTGTGGGATGTACAACAGGGGAAAAATGAATTCCTCAGTTGGACACAGAGGACAACAACACATGATAATGATCTGGTCTAATGGAACAGTCACTGTCTCCCTTATGTTAATGGCCTGGGATTGATGTGGTTTCCCTCTCTGGAACATCAGCTCTGTGTCTGGGAGAAGCTATGCACCGGCCACTCCATGTCACTCCATGCCGCAGAAAAGCCCCATAGTACTACGCGGTCAGCCAGGAGTCTCCAATTAGTCTGCCAGCCAGGCTTCCCACCACCTCAAAGCTGGAGGAAAATGCCTGAGCTGGCAGTGGGGGAGTGTGTGTGTTCAGATAACACACCATGCCAGACTCAGGCTCCCAGGGCTCCCAGGGCTCCCAGGGACCAGAGTTAGTCCCATTTTCCCCAAGACAGTTAATCTATTATTAAAACCCCTCCGTTACCTAGCACCCGAGGCAACAACAGCAGGCCCCATGCCCTCTTCTCCACCGTAGTTATACAAAGACAGCTGACTAACTGGCCTTGTAATTGTTGTGACATAAAAAGAGGACGGTGTTACTATAGACAAATAACTACAGTAGCTTTATGGATGACAGTGCACTTGAGGTAAACAGTGTTCCTTATTAGGACTGTCTAATTAGGGCTGTTTTGCTCATTAGAATGTCTGTCAAATTCACAGCTTGGTAATGACTTTATCAAATCATCTCTCTCTTTTTCTCCGTATCTAATAGTGTGTGACAGGCAGTGCTTTGTGTGGGTCAGTGTGGCTGTGAGCAGCAGCGTGCTCCAGTGTTTTTGTTCATGCGCAGCCCATAATAATTAGTAGGTGAGCAGAGCGGCCCGGCGGGTCTGGCTGATGTCTCTCGCCCCAGCCCCTCTCATTTCAGAGTGAGTGGCATTCCTCACATTCTTAGCCACTCTTTAGAGTGAGCTGCCACAGACAGACAGACAGACACACTGGTAGTTGTGAAGAGAGAGAACGACAGAGAGACCCCTCCTCTCTGCTCCAGCTCTGCTGTACCTACAAGTCAGTTCTGCCTTCTGCTCTACCACACCACAGCTAGTCATACATATACCAGCTGCTCTGTTATCTCAACTACCACAAACTAATAGAAGTGCACATAATTCTTCACAGTTTATTACTAGTCATAACATATCATTTCAACACCTCCCAATCTACAGCAATGAAGCACTGTGCAGAATGAGGCATATGCTCAAATTAGGACCAATTGACAGTGCTGGTTGTAAACATTCAGTATGTCTTGGATCAGAATTAAGTTAACTTTGAAATGGTCATCTGAGTAATTCATTATCTAAGGTGACACCATTCTTTCCTTAAGCATGTAATCCTGGTTAGCCCATAACATGACACTGTAGACATAATTAACCTCAGCCCAGTCTCAGCCCCAACCTCCGCTACCTGCTCAGTCTGCCGCTGATGGAAAGCAGCCATTGTTATGGCTTTCCACGGCAGAGAATAGTTCTGATGATAGTTTACCACATTTAATAAGGTTTCTTTATTTTACTCTTTCAGGATTGTGTGTTGTGGTGTGTTTTGGACATGCTGTCAGGCAGGGGGTTTCAGGAATCGTTTTGATACGTTCCTAATTGGACCATCTAAGCACTCTTATCCACAGCCCTGGCAGCAGAGACAAAGCAGAGATTCAACAGAACAGCCCTTTTCGTCCGTGTTCACTTCAGCATGGAGGTATATCATGAGGCAGCAGAAAGTTGTACTTTGTGCAGAATTGTATTTAAAAAAGACACTGTATATATTCATAAGCTTTATCCATTCATGTACAAATGACAGCAAACTCATTTAGACTAAAATGTATCTGAAATTTGGGAATTTGTGAATCTGTTATTTTTTCTGAATAATCAAACAACCTCAAATAAGCAACTTCTACTGGTGTGAACCACATCACAAAATGAGCACTGCTTACAATCATGAATGCCCAAGAGATGCTCCTAGTAAAAAGACCAGGCTCCTAATATTGACACTTTTCACTGGCAGCCTATCTTTGTTGTTCGAGTATGTCTTTGGAATGATGACAAGCTGAGTGTTTACCAGTGGTTAACAAGCAATTGCTCTGGAAAGCTCACTACTTCATTATCTCTGATTTGTGTCAATCCCTCTCTGCTGTGTCTATATCAGAGCCAGCTGCCTTGTTAAACAACTTAAAGGAATCAGACAGGGGAATTGCCCCGGGCAACAAACCTCTCCTTGTATCTCCATTTGGATTACCACTGAAGGGCTAAACTTCAAACTGATCAGCAGGCATCTCTGGCTAACTCAACACAGAGTTGCCAAAGCATTTCTGTCACTGTGCAGCTCAGCAATCAATGTCTACAAATGTACTAGATTATCAACAGATAAGACTAGCAACACTTAAAGAACTATGAGCAAGCCATGCTAGATGTTTGCATGTACACATTCAATAAAGACAGTGAAAGATACAGGGAAAGTCAAAGGCCACTGAATTCTTACCAGATAATTGTAGACTGTAGCTTGTTATCCCTTCAGTTCCCTTGCCCTCCCGGCAACACTGATTGACGTGTCCCCTTGAAGAAAGTCATCACCAGTCTGTGTAAAAGCTGCTTGGGGCTGTCCCTCTCTCTCTGGATCACTTGCTCTTTGGCACCTGAGTAAACTCATTCAATAGTTGACTGTGGTTTGAATCATGTTATTACAACCAGGAGCTGCACTTGCTGGGAATAAGTCCTTTGTACTGTAGGCCCTGAGCAAGGATTTAAAAAAAATACCTCAAAAGATTTTAGACACTTACCAATTAAAAGAGAATACATCCAAATGTGTTAGATGTAATGAGTAGTTTCCTCAGAGGCAGTGATAGAGCAGCAGGCAGTGAGAGGCCAGCAGCATCTGGTCAGTGTGCTCTCTGTAGCCCGGTAGGAGAAGACTATCACTTTCTATGTGCTGAGTCCATCACTTCTGCTGACGACTCTGAGACAATCTTTTTCTGCTGCCCCCCCTTAACTCCCCCTTTCTTTCTCTCCTTTCTCTCTCCCTCCCCTCAGTCTCTCACTCTCCTTCTCTCTCTTTTGCGCTCTCTCTCTCTCTCTTCCTCTCTCAGTGCATTTACATGATGAAAAATGCTCTGACACAACGTTTCAGTAAGATGACAAATTTAGCACAGGCCCTCCCCTTTTCTCCTTTCTCCTCCCCTTGGCACAAAGACACCCACAAGCATGAGATACAAGCTCTGGCTACACACACCTCCCCTCTCTCATTCCCACACACATACACACTTCACTCCAGTTTCCCATCCCCCTCTTGGTCCACCACCACTATTTCTGGCATTGGCTGTTGGTTGTAACAGCAAGGAGTGGTGATATCACAGTAATCAGAGCCTAATTGGGCATGTATGTGAGCCGCTGTAGGAGGAAGGAAGCAGCTTATAGAGATATGGAGAAAATATACCCAAGCATTAGTCCAATGGCAGTTTTGGTTTGAGCTAATAGTAGTTAAGCTTTGGATTGGATGAGAGAAAGTTGTTCCTAGACCAGAGCTAATGGGCAGGCTCTCTCGGTTGTGAAACAGGCTGCTCTACAGAGGGCACCAGATTGGGCTGGAGGGGGTGATGAGGATGATTTAAACTGTTTATTTATGTATTATCGCCTCATCCTTCTCTACCCAGTGTTGTTTTTGTTATTGTTGGGGTTCTTTGCATTATTGAGTTTGTGTGTTTGTTTTGTTCTTGTTGTTTGAAGAAGATGCCTGGAATTTGTTAGAGTGATTGGGAACATGTTGCTCAATATGGACAGAGCCAAGGCGTGTTCATGATGTGTCAGTGTGTAGACAAGCTTGCCAAAGCTGAGAAAAGCAGTCATGCAGAGAATTGGCTGTGACAGTCTTCAACTGGCTATAGTCAAAGAGGTTTTGTTGTTCTCTCATTTTGCATAAGGACTGAATTGTTTATTTCTCAAGGTAATAGTCTTGTTACTAGGTTTCCGGATTCCACTTTAATTGTTTATTTACATGACGTGTTTATTTAGAATACTGTCTGAACCAGGGTGATTAGCAACCTAATATGATAATCATATGTAGGCATTTAAATGAACCTTACCCTTATAAAAAAACAAGCTTCTGGCAAACAGTTGTGGCAAACTTTTGGCAAATTTGCGGCAAGCTCATGTTTTCACATGCAAATTAGTTTGTGGCAAACAATTCACCCTTCACTAAACCCCGACCCACTTGGTTACTGTTGCAACATTTTCCCGGGAAGCCCAATTCCCCATTCAACCACTTGCGAAATACCCTCATAATGATCTCAAATTTGAATACACAATCAAATTAAACAAATCAGGAAACTCTTGGATTTGTTGTGGTGGACTGTCATTACAATTGCTTCACGGCAACCGTGTCAAGTTATATTTGTAAGTGTAGCTGAATGGCTCTGAATTGCTCTGAATTCAGTGTCAGCATACAGTCAAACCTATAACAACATTTGAAGCAAATTAGTGCTCTCAAATTATATTCTGATGTCAACAGCAGATGGGAGTTGTATTCATTACACTACTAACTTAGCTAGCTAGCATACATTTTGAGAAAACAAGTTATATTAAGTAGCTAGCTAGCTAGCATTAGCAATGTTTGGTGGTCAATTAGACTGAGAGCTAATAAGCTGACCTAGCAAACAGTGTTGAAATGTCTTATTTTAAAAAACAAATCACATATGACTTTAAATGAATTTGCTACTCACAGAGGAAACTAAACTAAACATACTAAATGTACTAAAAATACTAAACAACATGTATTACGTATATTAAAAAATGTATCCAATATAACTTTCTTATCTATCTCACAATGAAAACAACATTATGCTGAGTGCTATAATATTAACCTTGAAATCATCAGCATGTGAATAAAGAAAGAAGCAGACTGAATATTTCCTCTTTAAAGTGTTTATTTAATCTTTTTGTATTTCATCTTTTTACGTAGCCACAACATTTACATGAGAAAATGTGAACGCTATGGGGATGTTAACCTTAGGATGTTTAAAGAGACAACGTCAGAATGTACATTAGCTAAGTGATAACTGAGCAATGAGCTTCAACCAATGGAATTTTTAAAGAGTATGAACAAAATGAAAAAAAATAAAAATAATAATAATTTTGAGCGAACTTTGGAGATGGCAGCCCTCTAGAAGTCCTTAGGCCAAAGCTTGTTGAATACATGCACTAAAACAATCAAAAACAACATTAAGATAGACCTACTAAAAACAATTACTGAAAACATTTAATATTTTGGCATCTTAAAATGTTGACTCAGCTAATGGGCAGGTTTGGCATTAGTTTGGCATTAGAAAAGCGGGGTTATCTGTTACAAAGTTGCCTTGATGTTGCTATGCTTCTCACTGATACTGCCATTCTATATAATTTTCAGCAAGGAAACAATCTGCCTTGTATAAATGCTATATTAACAAATGATGTAGCTAGCATAAACTGGGACACATACTGTGTTTATAACCAAGTGGGAAGGTGGTAATTTCAACTTGTGAAGTAGTAAAAATGAGTTGGATGCATTAATGTGCTTAGAACTCGTTGAGAAACACTGATTGTCTAATGACAAATAATAAACTAAAAACACAACTATAATGCTTGCAAACAAATGATGGTGTTCAAAAACCATATTAAAGATTGCTTTTTAGAAATAATGTTTTGTCTTCCTATTTAATTGCCGGAAATGCTGTTATTGAAGTCAGCATGTGGGAGAAGTCAGAGCTGGATGATAGACGAGCTTCCCACTACTAATTACCAGTTGCGTTCAAGTGGATTTTTCCCAGTTTTATTCGGTAAATACCACCTTCCCACTTGGTTATGAACATGTGTTCACCAGAAACAACTTCTAGTAAACTGATTGCCACTGGCAATACATTGACAAAGGTTTTGCCACAGATTTAAATAGAATGTAGAGATTGTTTGCCTTGATGAGTGATTATGCCTCCATTAGCGGCAATAAACATAATTGTTGCCAAAGTTTTCCCGCAAATTCATCACTAGTGGCAAACATTTGCAGACTTCTGGCAACATTTTGTGGCACTCTATTTGGTTTGCAGCAAATTTGCCACAAACGTACAGGAAATTTGCAGCAACAAATACAATTTTGTAAGGGTACTAGATGGTTAAATATAAATATGGTTACTTGTTTTCCAATAGTGAGTATGTAATAATAACAAAATATTAGCAGTTGCCGTCATTCTTGCTCAGACTGTTGGTTTGTGATACTTGATCAAAGCTGACTGAAGAAAAATATTGGTAGGCTGAAACATCAGGCTACAACATGTTACCGTATTATAAATGCTACACTCTTATGTAAGCATGTTATTTCTCTGCTTTTATTGTAGCTTGGTGTAAAATAAAATCATTAAGTGAAACTGTGGGTTTTTACAATGTACAGGATGTCTGGCGTTTCCCTTGAGCTACATCCATTCTAATGTGATTCAGATGTTGCCTTTCACTGCTACAGGTATAAACATGAGACCTATAGGCTATTTAGCCTCCCGTCCATCAGGCCAGCCCTAACCTCTTGTCGACCAAATAGTCAAATATAAGATTTACGTTTATAACCCTCCATTGTTTAAACACATAAAACATTGTTATGAGTCAGAGGGAATGTGATACTTACAACACTGAAATGCCAGGCTTTAACTTAACTGCAACCTGAAATATAGATTGAAATAGCTAAAACATAATGTTTATTGCCATAGCTGACCACATTTCTCTATTTAGAGTAGGCATTTTGCTTTCACATCATGACACCAACTCTTATAACACTGTTATAAGAGTTGGTGTTATTAATTGGTTGGTGCTATTAATTTAGCAGCCTGCCTTTATTGAGATTCTACTGATTTGCTACTTAACTGTTAAAATGCAGTAGGCCTATATCAATGAGCGTTTATGAATGAAAGACAGTTTGCATTTATGCATTTCTAATCAGAAACACGTTTGTATTATTTGCAAATGAAACCTTGAGTTCTCATTTCTATACAGAAATGGGCTCTCGAGTGGTGCAGCGGTCTAAGGCACTGCATCTCAGTGCTAGAGGCGTCACTACAGACACCCTGGTTCGAATCCAGGCTGTATCACAACCAGTCGTGATTGGGAGTCCCATAGGGCGGCACACAATTGGCCCAGTGTTGTCTGGGTTTGGCCGGAGTAGGCCGTCATTGTAAATAAGAATTTGTTCTTAACTGACTTGCCTAGTTAAATAAAGAAAAAAAGAAAAAAGACTGCATTGAGTATAACGCTCAGTTGGGCATCAGTCCTAAAACAAACGTTCAAAACAATATTGTGTAGTTAAATAAAGGTTAAATATGAAGAAAAAAATACCTTAGTTTGGAAAAGGTGAAGAGAGTGCTCTGGTGTTCTTCTTGGCATTAGCTTTACTGAGCTGAGCAATTCCTGGAAAAGTGTTGACTTTATAAAAGTAAATGCATATGGTGGATTCAAAGGTATTGAAAATAAACCCACTGAATGGCAATACCTCGAAGCCATTAAGATAAAGTAGCAGTAAGGTATTGGGTGGAGCTTGCAACTAGCGATTACTTTGAGAGGGTTTCTTCTCACTCACTTGAAGACTGCATGAGATCCATCTACCCAATGAATCGTCTTTATAGCTCCAAGAGCCATCCTTCACTGAGCCAGAGCAGGTGTTTTTACTGGACTGACTGTGTGTTCATCATTATTGATCACTTCCATGAATGTCACTTCCATGAATGACCCTTCTCTGTCCGCCAAATGTGAATGGGCTATACTCTGCCTTTTCTCAGGGTACTACGTTGATATCCCTTTGGTGGAGTGGGGGCTGTGCTTTGGTAAAAGTGGGTGGGTTTATATCCTGCCTGGTTGACCCTATCCGGAGGTCATTTTGGATCGGCTACAGTGTCCCCCCCCCCCCCCCCCCCAGTATCTACAGTGCATTTGGAAAGTATTCAGACCCCTTGCCTTTTTCAAAAAGAAATTACGTTACAGACGTATTCCTCATCAATCTACACACGATACCCCATAATGACAAAGTGAAAACAGTTATATTTTTTGGCACATTTAGAATTAAAAAAATACAGAAAAACCTTATTTAAATAAGTATTTCAGACCCTTGGCTTTGAGACTTGAAATTGAGCTCAGGTGCATCCTGTTTCCATTGATCATCCTTGAGATGTTTCTACAACTTGATTGGAGTCCACCTGTGGTAAATTCAATTGATGGGATGTGATTTGGAAAGGCACACACCTGTCTATATAAGGTCCCACAGTTGAAAGTGCATGTCAGAGCAAAAACTAATCCATGAGGTCAAAGGATTAATGTGATTAATGTGGATTAATATGCAAGTCCTGGTGAATATTATTTTGTGCCCATACAGTAACTTAACTCATGATTGCCAATGAATGCTCATCATCGTTCCAGAATTTGTCATCCCCAAAATATTTCCTTCATGAGAATGGTGTGTACTGTACTTACGGAAAGTATTCAGACCCTTTGATTTTTTCCACATTATGTTACATTACAGCCTTATTCTAAAATGGTTTAAATATATTTTATTTTCTCAGCAATCTACACACACTTCCCCGTAATGACAAAGCAAAAACAGTTTGTTTTGCAAATGTATTAAAAATAAAAACCAGAAATACCTTATTTACATAAGTATTCAGACTCTTTGCTATGAGGCTCGAAATTGAGCTCAGGTGCATCCTGGTTCCATTGATCATCCTTGAGATGTTTCTACAACTTGATTGGAGTCCACCTGTGGTAAATTCTATTGATTGGACATCATTTGTAAAGGCACACACCTGTCTATATAAGGTCCCACAGTTGACAGTGCATGTCAGAGCAAAAACCAAGCCATGAGGTTGAATGAATGGTCCGTAGAGCTCTGAGACAGGACTGTGTCGAGGCACAGAGCTGGGGAAGGGTAGCAAAATATTTCTGCAGCATTGAAGATCCCCAAGAACACAGTGGCCACCCATCATTCTTAAATGGAAGAAGTTTGGAACCACCAAGACTCTTCCCAGTGCTGGCCACCCAGCCAAACTGAGCAATCGAGGGAGAAGGGCCTTGGTCAGGGAGGTGAGAACCCGATGGTCACTCTGACAGAGCTCCTCTGTGGAGATGGGAGAACCTTCCAGAAGGACAACCATCTCTGCAGCCCTCCACCAATCAGTCCTTTATGGTAGAGTGGCCAGACGGAAGCCACTCCCCAGTAAAAGGCACATGACAGCCTACTTGGAGTTTGCCAAAAGGCACCTAAAGGACTCTCAGACCATGAGAAACAAGATTCTCTGGTCTGATGAAACCAGGCTGAACTCTTTGGCCTGAATGCAAAGAGCCACGTCTGGAGGAAACCTGGTACCATACCTACGGTGAAGCATGGGGGTGGCAGCATCATGCTGTGGGAATGATTTTCAGATGCAGGGACTGGGAGACGAGTCAGGATCGAGGAAAAGATGAACGGAGCAAAGTACAGAGAGATCCTTGATGAGCACTCAGGACTTCAGACTGGGGCGAATGTTCACCTTCCAACAGGACAACGACCCTAAGCACACAGCCAAGGCAACACAGAAGTGGCTTCGGGAGAAGTTTCTGAATGTCCTTGAGTTGCCCAGCCAGAACCCAGATTTGAACCCGATTGAAGACCTGAAAATAGCTGTGCATTGACGCTCCCCATCCAACCTGACAGAGCTTGAGAGGATCTGCAGAGGAGAATGGGAGAAGCTCCCCAAATACAGGTGTGCAAAGCTTGTAGCGTCATACGCAAGAAGACTCAAGGCTGTAATCACTGTCAAAGGTGCTTAAACAAAGTACTGAAGAAAGCGTCTGAATACATATGTAAATGTAATATTTCAGTTTTTAGTTTTTTTAGTACATTTGCAAACATTTCTAAAGACCTGTTTTTGCTCTGTCATGGGCTATTGTGTGTAGATTGATGAGGGGGGAAACAATTTAATCAATTTTAGAATAAGGCTGTAACATAACAAAGTGAGGAAAAAGTCAAGGGTTCTGAATACTTTCTGAACGCATTGTATGCTGCAATTGTTTATGTGCTGGGGTGTTAGGGTCAGTCTGGTATAATTCTCCAGTCTTATTTGGGGTTCTGTGTGATCTTAGGTATGCTCCCTCTAATTCTCCAATCTCTATCTCTCCCCTCCCAGAGGACCTGAGCCCTAAGACCATGCATCAGGACTACCTGGCCTGAGGACTTCTGGCTGTCCTCGTCCTCAGTCCACCTTGTTGTGCTGCTGATCCAGTTTCTGCTGTTCTGCCTGTGGCAATGGAACCCTGACCTGTTCACCGGATGTGCTACCTTGTCGTGCTGCTAATCCAGTTTCTGCTGTTCTGCCTACGACTATGGAACCCTTACCTGTTCACCAGACGTGCTGCCTTGTCCTGGGCCAGCTGTTTCAACCCTCTCTTTCCCTCTCTCATCTTTAAGAACGATCTGGTCTTGATGGCCATGTAGTCGTATAATCTCCACCCGGCACAGCCAGAAGAGGACTGGTCACCACTCAGAGCCTGGTTCCTCTCTAGGCTTCTGCCTAGGTTCCTGGCTTTCTATGGAGTTTTTCCTAGCCACCGTGCTTCTACATCTTGCTTGCTCGTTGGGGTTTTAGGCTGGGTTTCTGTATCAGCACTTTTTAATAAGCACTTTGTGACAACATTTGACTGATTGATTGAATGCCATAATGGTTGTTATGCATGCTGTGATGATGTAAACTAGGTATACACTAAACCTTTTTTCTCCAACTCGTCTAATTATGTGCTAAGCATGCATGGTTATTTTTTTCTAGAAATGTGTTCTGTCACATACACTATGAAAGCAAATGCACATATTATGAGAGGTTAAAAGGGGTTTAGGCTAAACGTTAAAAGGTAAAAGAATGGTCGTTAAGAGGGGACAATGCAATGAGCCGCCTTCCCTATCCACAGAAAATCATGATAATGAGAGGCCTATACAAAGAAAAAGAGGTCTGAAGTGCAGATCATCCACATACAGCTTACATCATCACCACATGGTGGGAGACAGGCTCAGTGACTTGTCACAGCCTATCAAAGACTCCCTTGCTAAAATGTAGCAGTATCTATTTAGGGATGGAAGAGCATCTCACACATTGTGCAAAGTTATTATGTTCCACATTAAACTTAAGAGAGTTTGTGGTGGAAAGTGAAGGAATCTAAGTCTGAATACATGCAATGGTAGTGGATAAGCAGATGATTTGATGTGTTGCCTCTTGGTTTTAGGCGACATAGCCTATGCCTATATCAACTTTGTGTTGTCTTGCTGTTACTCTAAATTCCTCAGGCCCTTGATCATAAGTAAAGCTTCATCTTAAATCATGTCTGAAAAAGTAACAGAACTGCCCAAAAGAATCCCTTAGGATTTTGGTATGGATTTTTACTATGGCAAGAATCAAGTTGCAGCCTTTTCTTTGATCAATACAGGGAGTGAATTTGAGAAAAGGTACTGTATGTTGTTTTAATCAGCACTGCATCCTGGTAACTGTGACATGAAGTTCTGAATTCCGTCTGATGCCCAGGGCTGAAGTCCAACAACTTGAAGTTCCTATCTGTCTTTATCCCTCTCTTAGTTGAGGGATGTACTGTAGCATCAAGCAGTAAGCAATAGGCCATGGGAAGATAAACAAGAGTGAAGAGAAATAAGAAAACAGCAGAAATCCATGCTTCCATTTTACAGAGACACTGTTACACACAACATTGTTTTTGTTCGTATCACTGTGATCAGTTCATTGTGGCTAATACAGATGGATTAACTGGCTTTCCAGTGTTCATAAGTATAAGCTCCCAGTTACTGTCGATGTGGCTGTATGTACTGTCAATGAAACAAAGGCTGAAAGCAGCAGTGACCTTATTCCAACTGCAGTCATGACATGCAGTACTGTAGCATAGGTATACCGTCAGAGTCACCTAGTGTATTCATAGAACAATAGGTACAATATATTTAGGAAAGAGAGAAAACATAATCTTACACAAATTAAAGAGGTGGAATAGAGATGATGCAGACGTGTCTGTGATTTAGCTGAACAGTGTGTGCCTGATGTGTGCCCTACTGTGTCAGATCACCACACACACACACACACACACACACACACACACACACACACACACACACACACACACACACACACACACACACACACACACACACACACACACACACACACACACACACACACACACACACACACACACACACACACACACATAGTGTAGTATGCATAATGCTCAGCCCCTGCAGGATAAACATGGTTCTGCTGCACCACAAGGCCAGAGTGTGCCCCTGTCTCCCTGGCCATGATGGATGGTTCCATGGTAACCCCTAGCGACCTAGTCACCCCTGGGCTGCTCTCAACTGTTACTCACTGTTTGGTAGCCCACGTTGACTGACAGCTCTCAGACCAGAAGAGAAATATAGGTTTCTTTTTGTGTGGAATCTTAGCATCAGAGCATGCTTATTCCCTCTGGATGAAGTATTGGGTGGGTGAATTTCTGTCTGGAAATTATATTTATTTCTGGATGACTTGTTTACTTACAATTTACAGTACAGTACACTTACTGTACAGACTGTTCCACTCCTCACACACAAGCCCCAGACCTAAAGTAAACAGTCAGATGAACAACTCATCACCACTCAGTTTCAACTATCATGCATCATGAAGAGAATTACAGAGTCTGGTAGAATTATTGATCTCTGTTTCACCTGTTCTGAGACGCAGAACAGGCACTCTGTAACTACAGTCTCTTGTATCCTCCCCCTAGTTGTTCACCAAGACTGGGGCCTTTCCTGTGTAACACTTGAGTCCTTTTCCATCCTCTCATGTACTTTTCAAAAAGGCTTTACGACGAAAGCAAACCAAACGATTATGTTAGGTCAGAGCCAAGTCACAGAAAAACACAGCCATTTTTCCAGCCAAAGAGAGGAGTCACAAAAAGCAGAAATATAGATAAAATTAATCAATAACCTTTGATGATCTTCATCAGATGACACTCATAGGAATTCATGTTACACAATACATGTATGTTTTGTTCGGTAAAGTTCATATTTATATCCAAAAATCTGAGCTTACATTGGCGCATTATGTTCAGTAGTTCCAAAACATCCAATGATTTTGCAGAGAGCCACATCAATTTACAGAAATACTCATAATAAACATTGATAAAAAGATACAAGTGTTATTCACAGATTTAAAGATATACTTCTCCTTAATGCAACCGCTGTGTCAGATTTAAAAAAAACTTTATGGAAAAAGCAAACCATGCAATAATCTGAGTATGGCGCTCAGACAACAAATCAACCCAAAGAGATATCCACCATGTTGGGGTCAACAGAAGTCAGAAATAGCATTATAAATATTCACTTACCTTTGATGATCTTCATCAGAATGCACTCCCAGGAATCCCAGTTCCACAATAAATGTTTGTTTTGTTCGATAATGTCCATAATTTATGTCCAAATTCCTCCTTGTTCGCGCGTTCAGTACACAATCTAAACTCACGACGCGCATGCAAGTCCAGCGGAAAGTACGGACGAAAAGTCCAAAAAGTTATATTACAGTCCGTAGAAACATGTCAAACGAAGTATAGAATCAATCTTTAGGATGTGTTTAACCTGTTGGGGATGGGGGCGCTGTTTAGACTACTTATGCTAATTTGGCTAATTTTTTAAACGGCTTCCCACAAAATCCTTGATCGTACAATATGCATATTATTATTATTATTGGATAGAAAACAGTCTATAGTTTCTATAGGAGTTGAAATTTTGTCTCTAAGTGGAACAGAGCCCATTCTACAGCAATTTCCCTGACATGGAGTCAGATTTGAGAAATGTTGGCCACTGTTCTGAAGTCATTTAAAAGGGCACTGTCGTTGCTATGACTATACGGACACTTCTTACGTCTTCCCCTGGATGCCTTTACGTGATGACGATTCCAACGGGGTCGATTGCGCGTTCACAGGCCCTACAAATGAAAAAACCCTGAAGCTAGTCATTCTTTGGGAGCTGCGTCATGAGCCAAGAGGACACCGGCGCGCACTTGTTCCAAGCGTTAGTTTAGCCTGTTATATTTCTCCGGTCATCTTTTCACTCGTTATAGGAGTTAAAAACATCATAAGGTAGTTAATTTAAAGCGTTTTATAGCAATTTATATCCGTTTAGTGCGATTTTGGGACATTTATTTTTGCAACGATGTGAAAAGTTGGGCACGCTTTTCAGTTCATCCCGAACGCAGTTGACATTTCCACATGGCAAGAGGACAGCTTTCCACCAAAAGACGATTTCTCCCAAGAAAGGATCCTTTGCCCAAGATACTGATGGAAGAACAGCTCAAGGTAGGACATTTTTATTATGATAAATCGTGTTTCTGTCGAAACATTTTAGTGGCTTAGGACGCCATGTTTTTTGACGTAGCTTCGCTTGGCGCAAACTGTATTGAAAAGTAAGGATAAATTAAAAAATGTAATAACGCAATTGTATTAAGAATTAAATTGTCTATCAATCCCTGTCCACCCTGTATTTTTTAGTCACGTTTATGAGTATTTATGTATAAGAGTAGATCACTGTCTAAGTGGCGCAAGGACATTTTCTGACCAACTGAGCTACATTTCACATTGTCTAACCATGATTTTGGGGGCTAAATATAAACATTTTCGATCAAACTGTATATGCATGTTGTAATGTGATGTTACAGGAGTGTCATCGGAAGAATTCTGAGAAGGTTAGTGAAAAAATTAATATCTTTTGGCGATGTTGACTTTTATCGCTCACTTTGGCTAGAATCAATGCTGGGCTGCTAATTGCTATGTGCTAAGCTAATATAACGATTTATTGTGTTTTCGCTGTAAGACACTTAGAAAATCTGAAATATTGTCTGTATTCACAGGATCTGTGTCTTTCGATTCGTGTATGCTGTGTATTTTTACGAAATGTTTGATGATTAGTAGTTAGGTAAACACGTTGCTCATTGTAATTATTCTAGTCCATTTGTGATGGTGGGTGCAATTGTAAACTATGCCATCTACCTGAAATATGCACTTTTTTCTAACAAAACCTATCCCATACCATAAATATGTTATCAGACTGTCATCTAATGAGTTTTTTTGTTGGTTAGGGGCTATAAATATCTTAGTTTAGCCGAATTGGTGATGGCTACTGGTGTTGGTGGACAAATAAAAGATGGTGGATTATGCTAATGTGTTTTTAGGTAATATATGTACATCTTTACATATTGTGTCTTCCCTGTAAAACATTTTAAAAATCGGAAATGTTGACTGGATTCACAAGATCTGTGTCTTTCATTAGCTGTATTGGACTTTAATGTGTGAAAGTTAAATATTTAAAAAAAATATTTTTTTTGAATTTCGCGGCACTGGTTTTTCAGTGGGGGGGGGGGGGGGGTGTGCCGCTAGCGCCACGCTGATCCTAGACAGGTTAACATAAATCTTCAATAATGTTCCAACCGGAGAATTCCTTTGTCTTCAGAAATGCAATGGAACTCAAGCTAACTCTCACATGAACGCATGGTCAGCTCGTGGCACTCTGGGAAAGACCTTACTCAATCCCCTCTCATTCGCCGCCACCTCACAGTAGAAGCATCAAACAAGGTTCTAAAGACTGTTGACATCTAGTGGAAGCCTTAGGAAGTGCAACATGACCCCATTTCCACTGTATCTTGGATAAGCAAAGAGTTGAAAAACTAAAAATCGCAGATTTCCCACTTCCTGGTTGGATTTTTTCACAGGTTTTTGTCTGCCATATGAGTTCTGTTATACTCACAAACATCATTCAAACAGTTGTAGAAACTTCAGAGTGTTTTCTATCGAGATCTACTAATAATATGCATATCCTAGCATCTGGGCCTGAGTAGCAGGCAGTTTACTCTGGGCACGCTTTTCATCCGGACGTGAAAATACTGCCCCCTACCTCAAAGAAGTTAAGACTGACTCGGACGCAGGTCACGTCTCTAAATGAGTCACAGGATTTCCTTTTTGAAGAAGGGGGAGGGGAGGTCAATGATCTCACTGTTTGTACACCATCACACAGCATAAGACTATTCTTTCATGATACATTTATATGTACACATGCTGTTGTTGTTTTGTATGTTTTTTGTTATCAGGTCATTTCACATTAATCATATGAGTAATCCCACTTTGGACTTTCTCAGTGATGCAGGGGACAACTGGCCTGCCTATCTTTCCATAGTATGGTTCCAGCCATTGCATGTCAGTAGGGAAGGACTAAATGCTGTGCCGGATGTGATTGTTAAGCTGGAACCTGGTCTGATCCTATGGGGTAGAAATTTAGTTTTATGATCACAGTGGAAAAAATGTGTCTGGCTCAGGATTCTGTCAGAATCACAGAGACTGTTAAAAGCCTCAGAATGAAACCCCTAAATATAGAACGTGTGAGAATTCAGAGGAATGGGATTTCATTTCAACTTTATGAGTCTGAAGTTGAAAGTGTGAGCGGCTATAGGAATGTAGGCCTGTGTGGCATAGTCTTCACATTACCTGCCCATAAATCCCAGCTTGTATGATTTATTGATTCATCACCACAAATATTGAAGCTGCAAATGTCACATTTCAGGGATCTAGCAACCTGGTGTGCCTGAACTATATCCTAACCCTGTGCTGTTATTTAATTACAGCAGATTTTAACAGCCATTAAGCTTGACAGAAATCTTGACTAGAGATAGGGAGAATAGTCACCCTTCTGCAATCCTCCAGGATTACAGAGGAGCAAGCTCATCTAACTCAGTACATCTGTCCTCTACATTTATTACATTTGACAACATACTATGTGTTCCAAATCTAAAAGCCATGCCATCTCCAGTTGCTGGAGAAAATGTAAAATGTGTAGTATATTTGAGGTTTCTAAAGGTTTCTAAAGTTTGTAATGTCCACTTTCAGATTTGATTTTCCCTTAAGAAAAACGTATCAACCCCTACAGGAATAACATTTCATTTTGCTGCAGGATTATTTTCATGCTGTAGCAAACTGTCTCAAATTAAAATCCTACATCTGTAGGCCTCAAAGGCTTCTAAAGCCATACCTTATGGTTTCGAGACATGTATTTTATGACTGACCTCATATATTTGACATACTTGACATACCCCCCCTAAAAACAACTTCCAGCTTGATTGAAGTGGATGTAGAATATTTTAACTTTCCTGTAATGATAAAATGACATGTATATTCAGTTAATAAACACGATAAATGGTAAATGCCTTTACTTCGATCATTCCAGTGGACTGTTCTGTCTTAGTTTGTAGAGGAGTAAAGAATAATACTAACTCCAGTTTATTAGTTACACTTAGTAAGGCAAAACAGGACCCCGCTTCTCAGTTATACCTAAAATCTTAATATAACACGCCTATGTGACAGCTCCGTTTTACAGCCTCTTGAATAATTATGTTTTACACCTCAAATTCCTGTAGTCGGTAATGTTATGCAACCTTTATGAGGAGAAAAACATAATTTTGAAAACAGTTTTGAACAAGCTGGTCTTCATGCCAAGTGTTGCTTGTAGTGGTGTTAACATGAATCCCATTTCCGTGCTGCCTCGACTGCTTGACTGTGGAGAACAAGATGTGCTCTGCTGGTGTGTACTTAGGTTCAGGTCTGCTGACTAATGACTGATGACCTGGGGACAGCCTAATGAACAGTGGGAACAGCGGTATGGGGGGGGGGACTCCTGTCCTGACCCATCCATACCCAATTTCCACTGTGTTTATGTACCTTGGTGAGTAGAGCTCCAATCACTACTGAAGTGTGGTACCATTCTGCGCCAAAACGTTAAATCTCCAGTAGGCTTCACTGCTTAATAATAGCAGTGTTAGGCAGAATATCAGTAATATCAATGTCGCCAAAGTGTTTTATTTTGCATGTTGCGGTCAAAAAGGTTGATGTAGTTCAAATTAACCCCAGCAGCAATGCTAAATCTGAAAGCAGTCTGAGGTAATTTTCTGTTACCTGATTGAGCCCAGAGATTCTGGAGCAAACTAAGCTGGGTGATTATTAGGAGATTCTGGTGGATCTACCATACTCTAAGGACTGAGACCACATACCTAAGCAGCTCTCCCAGCTAGCAATAAGGAATCGGCCCAGAAGCGGCCCAATGCAAATTTAAATGAATGAATACAAAATTACCCGATTTAGTCATTTTAAATATTACTATTATACATTTTATACATACAAATTATACCCATCGAACAAAAAAACATTTTGTGTTGGAGGAAACACCATACACCTGGTGACCGTGTCAGCGTGCACGCGCCTGGCCAGCCACAGGAGTCACTACAGCTCGATGGGACGAGGACATTCCGGCCGGCCAAACTCAGACGACGCTGGGTCAATTGTGCATCACCACATAGGTTTCCCGGTTGCAACTAGCATGGGTCTCAAACCAGCATCTGTAACAAAGCAGTTTGCACTGCGATGCAGTGTCTTAGACCGCGGTGCCACTCAGGAGGCTCTATCCAGAAAATTTTTAATGCTTATCAATTGCCTTGCACAAAGTATCAAAATACTAAAATACTACTTAAACAGGACTCTTAAATAATTTAATTTAAATGTTAATTGTATTTTTTTATCACAGAAACAATGAGAAAATATGGATAAATAAATAATGAAATGTTAATTATATAAAACAGCCCGTGCAATCATCTGCCAGAGAGTAGCCCAAATCGTCCCGAGCCACAGGTAATATATTTGGGCCGGATAACTCACACCGGAATCGGCCCGAGCTCAATCCTCGCATCCTAGCCATAAGTAATACTGCCGAAGGCGGCCCAGACTCGGGCCACATGACGTAGGCCAAGTCTGACTCTCCGCTGAGTGCCCCGACTCTCATTGGGAATCAGCCCAGATCGACTGTGCTAGCTAGGCTATTACTTTATTTATGCAATGTCCTGTTAGCCATGTATCCTATTTAAACTATATTCTACCTTCTGTCACGATCAATGATATACAAAATTGGTTAATGCGTGTACAGTAATCTAAAAGTGTCACGTTCCTGACCTTATTTTCCTTTGTTTAGCTTTGTTTAGTTGGTCAGGACGTGAGCTGGGTGGGCAGTCTATGTTATGTGTTTCTATGTTTAGGTTCATTGGTAATTAGCCTTATATGGTTCTCAATCAGGGGCAGGTGTTTGACGTTTCCTCTGATTGAGAACCATATAAGGTAGGCTGTTCACACCGTCTGTTTGTGGGTGATTATCTTCCGTGTCAGTGTTGTTACCACACGGGACTGTTTCGTTTGTTTAGTCTGTTCCTGTTCGTGTGTTCTTTGTGTTCTATAAGTTTTCATGTTCAGGTCTGTCTATGTCGTTTTGTTGTTTTGTAGTTATTCAAGTGTGCTTCGTGTTCGTCTTGTTCAATAAATCAACATGTATTCATCACCAGCTGCATTTTGGTCCGATCCTTGCTCCTCCTCAGACGAGGAAGAGAACATTCGTTACAAAAAGTCAGTACTCATACAGCACTTAGTGAGGTGATTCCTTTTTCTTCTTGATTGGAATGAAAGTGGAAGAAGTTGAAACGACTGTAGTTATGCTTAGCCGCAAAATATCTGACAGAACTTGAAGCCAGGAGACTTTCTTTAATGATGTATGTCTGATGTGTCTTCACTCTCTGTCCTCCATTCCACATTAGTCTGCTAGCCATCCATCATTTTACTCAGATCAATTCCTGCTTAATGAGTATATTTCCAAGCCACAGACAGTGACCCTAAACACCTGGGAGTACACTCTGTCCAGTTTATGTGGCCAAAATCACTAAAGTGTGGTGTTTTCCTCCCCAATGTTTGAGAATAGCATCTGTATTTGTGTGTCCCTGCCAAAAAACACACACCTTTCTGTGGTCACAGAAGCCCAGTCGCCTTGTGCAGAGATGCATCAAAGAGCAGAGACGCTGATGACTGATATCAAAATCTCCCATTGAGAGACCTTGACAACCGGAAACACAGGTGACCTTTGACCTGACCAGGTCCAATCCTCTCAGCTGGACAGTGTTATATTGCTCTATATAACCATGTTTAGGTAGAATCTATGTAGCCCTCCCCTCCTGGTGGTTCACTGGCATCATTCTGGCCCATTGTGGGCAGAGTTACAGTAGGGGCACTACTACTGCAGTCACACACAGGTAGACCACACTGAGCTCTTTGAAAGCTCAGCCTGTTTGTCTTGGATCATTAGGACTCAAATAAGCAGACCAAAAGTTGGGTAAAATACTCAGGCCTCCTTGGTCCCCAGCTGCTCCATGGGGTTCATCCCCAGACCAGAGAGAGTTACTGCATGGACAACTTCTAATGAGATACTGGTGGTCGAGAGCATTTAATCACCAAGACCTACAAAACTGCGGTAGAGGATCATGAGGTAGGATGTGTAAAGATGCACTGTTACAATGGGACTGATTGACTGTGACAGACATTTGGTTGTTCTGTATTCTTACTTTTTATAGGAAATTTCTCCACACTTGACATTCACCAGAAAGAGAAGGCTGTGTTGGCTGGGCTTTTTCCTTTATGTGTCCCCACTGTGATTGTGTTTGACATGAGCTTACAAATCAGTCGTGATGATTTCCTCTCTGAAAACAATAGTTAATCATTTTCTGGAAGGCCTTGGCTGCCGAGATGAGGAAAGCAGAAGGAAATCACTCTGCTTAGAAAGACTTTGGAAAAATAAGTCATTCTTGACCCTGTAGCCTCAGCTTCCTCATTATATGTAAGCAATAAGGCACGGGGGGGGGTAGTATATGGCCTATATACCACGGCTAAGGGCTGTACTTACGCACGGAGCAACGAGGAGTGCCAGGATACAGCCCTTAGCCGTGGTATATTGGCAAATACCACATACCCGACGTAACCTAATTACGTGGTTACCAACGTAATTAGATCAGTAAAAATAAATGTTTTGTCATACCCGTGGTATACGATCTGATATACCACGGCTGTCAGCCAATCAGCATTCAGGGCTCGAACCACTCAGTTTATAATGCCATATTAAACATGAGGGAGTCCCTGACTATCTGTGGGTTATCCACAGAGAGATTCCCACTCACACCTGTCCAGCAACCCTTCGCCGCATATAAATAACTGGGCTTTTGGATTGACAAACATTTTATGTTTAAAAAACATATGGTTGAGCTTGTTAAGAAGCTGAGAATTAAAGTAGGTTTATTTTATAGATATCACGACACAAGGCAAGACCTAAGGGTGTCAGGTTTCACATTCTTGGATCCTGGGCAGTAGGAAATGGTGAATTTGTATCTGGTGAATAACAGAGAACACCGAGCCATCCTGGAGTTAAGGCGATTGGCTGTGCGGAGATATTCCAAATTCTTATGGTCAGTCCAAACCAAAAATGGATGTTCTGTTCCTTCCAGCCAGTGCCTCCACTCCTCTAGTGCCATCTTGACCGCTAGGAGTTCTCAGTTACCTGCGTCGTAGTTTCTTTCTGCAGAATTGAGACAATGGGACAGGAAGGCACAGGGATGGAGCTTTTGGTCTACCGCAGGGACAGGACAGCCCCCACTCCATCAGAAGCATCGACCTCAACCACAAGCTGACGGGACGGGTCCGGATGGACAAGGATGGGGGCTGTAGTGAACTGATGATTCAGGTCCACAAATGCTCTGTCAACAGATGGGGACCATGTGAACAGTACCTTGGGAGAGGTGAGTGCAGAGAGGGGGGTCGTCAGGGTGCTGTAGCCATAAATAAAACGGCGGTAAAAATTGGCAAACCCCAGGAAACATTGTAGCTGCACTTTGGACGTAGGTTGGGGCCAATCCACTTCTGCTTTCACCTTTTCAGGGTCTATCTGGACATTTCCTTCAGCAATGACATATCTCAGAAAGGAGATTGTAGAACGGTGGAACTCGCACTTCTCTGCTTTCACCAATAGCTGGTTCTCCAGGAGGCGCTGAAGGACTTGTCGAACATGGAGGACGTGTTCTTGTTCTCCTTCACGTACCCGAACCAGGTGGTAGGCATTCTGAAGGTCCAGTTTGGAAAAGATGGTCGCCCCCTGGAGAGGTTCTAAAGCCGAGAAGAGGGGTGGTAGAGGGTAACGATTCTTGATCGTTATGTCATTAAAACCCCGGTAGTCAATGCACAGACTCAGGGTCTTGTCCTTTTCCACAAAGAAAAACCCTGCGCTGACAGGGGATGCAGAAGGAAGGATGCTTCCAGCAGCCTTAGAGTCCTCAATATACTCCTCCATGGCCTTGCTCTCCAGGCCGGATAGGGAATATAGCCAAACACCAAATCTTTGAAATGCAAGAAAAAGGCAATAATGTATAGATTTTGGCCACTAGATGGCAGCCGTGTATGTGCAAAGTTTTAGACTGAACCAATGAACCATTGCATTTCTGTTCAAAATGTTGTATCAAGACTGCCCAAATGTGCCTAATTTGTTTATTAATGGAATAATACATGATGGCCTTTCTCTTGCATTTCAAAGATGATGGTACAAAAAAATACAAAAGAACGCTTGTTTTTTTCTTTGTATTATCTTTTACCAGATCTATTGTGTTATATTCTCTTTCATTCTTTTCACATTTCCACAAACTTCAAAGTGTTTCCTTTCAAATGGTTCTAAGAATATGCATACCCTTGCTTCAGGGCCTGAGCTACAGGCAGTTAGATTTGGGTTTGTCATTTTGGGCATAAAGGGGCGAGTCCTTAAGAGGTTATTAACAGGTAAGTCAGTTAAGAACAAATTCTTATTTTTCTATGATGACCTACCCCAGCCAAACCCTAATCTGGACGACGCTGGGCCAATTGTGCACCACCCTATGGGACTCCCAATCACGGCCAATTGTGATGCAGACTGGAGTCGAACCATGGTCTGTAGTGACACTTCTAGCACTGAGATGCAGTGCCTTAGACTGCTGCGCCACTCAGGAGCCCAGTACAGTGTGCATGATGGACATTTTTTCTGTGAGACTGGGGGATTGTGTGGTTGCTGTGGTGGGTTGAAACTGCAGACTGCAGTGTGTCAAATCAAATGTATTTGTCACATGCTTCGTAGACAACAGGTGTAGACGAACAGTGAAATGCTTACTTACTGGTACGTTTCCAAAAATTCAAAGTTAAAGATAAGATAAAAAATGTAAATAGTGACACAAGGAATACATGTACAATGAATAACGAATAAAAATAACAAGTAAAATAACATGGCCATACTGTATATAGGGAGTAGAAAATAACATGGCTTTATACAGAGAGTACCAGTACCGAGACGATGTGCAGGGGTACGAGGTAGTTGAGGTTGCTATGTACTGTATGTGGTGTTTGGCGTCAATATGTGTGTGTTGGGGTGTCAGTGTAAATATGTGTGAGTGTGTGGGTATAGTCCAGTGTATGTGCATAGAGTCAGTGCAAGAGAGTTAGTGAAAAAAAGGTTCAATGCATATATATTCCTGCTCACAGAGTACTCTGGATAGAAGAGGATTCCTACTGATGTTATTGTTTCCCATGTTCTGCAAACCCCTGCAATACTTTCCAGATTAAAATATGGACTTCTATCCCCAAAAAAGACTCCAGGACCAGACTCAGTTTGGTGGGTGAAACCAGAGGAACCACAAAGTGGTTTGCTATTTTCCACTGCATATGAGATGATGGACTACTGTACAATTGGTGTGCCTGGATTCAACAATGACAGACTACAACATTATTTCCATACACGTTTCACAAGGCAATTTGAAGAAGTCATTTCTACTTCAGGCTGAATTTCCTGTAATGTGAAGGGATGGTAATTAGATTTATATATTGTTAAGATGATATCACATACTGTATCATCATAGCATACTTGTGGAAAATGTATTGGATAAAGTACATTGAATAATGCAGAATAATTGTATCCATTGTCCATATCATATACTTGAATAAGAATTCAAAACCATTCAGAACTCAATTTAAGAAGTCTATCTCAGGCCACCGTACCCTAGTTGGCTTGAATTTAAGTAAAGAGAAGAGACAGTTACCTAAGAGCAGGAGTACGGTGAGTCTGAATGGTTATGGCTGTGGTTCTGGACTTGACCAACCACTCACTCAACTGCATAGAGGCGCTCAGTGGACCGCATCAGAGGGACAGAATAGGATGGAAAATATCCCCACAGCCCTAACACACACACACACCCCTATCCCCTCGGCTCCCTGGTCCAACAGGCTCTGCTTGAGCTCAAAGTTTGGCCCCACCTCTGCAGGCTCTTTGTGCTCATTGAGGAGCTCCTCCACAGCTACAGGACACAGGCCCACCATTCCTCCTTCTCCTCTACAGCTACAGGACACAGGCCCACCATTCCTCCTTCTCCTCCACAGCTACAAGACACAGGCCCACCATTCCTCCTTCTCCTCCAGCTCCTCTTGCTCTTAAGATCAAAGTGCTGTGTTTAGCTTGGCAGTACTGAAGAGTGAAGCACTTTCTTTTACTCTTTCAAAGTTCTTCATTGAGAGTTATAAATGCAACTAAATGGTAATGATGACTCAGGTTGAATTGGTTCTTCTTCCGGTGAGGATATGAACGGATTATATCCCCGACAGCACACCCACCCACCCATTCAACCCTTATCAAACAAAACAACATTGTGTGAAACTGCCAATGAGATGCTCAACATGAAATGCTGTCAATCTCTAACTGACTCCCTGGAGTTGATGTGTACTGTCCACCTTTAAGAGCAAAATAGGGCCTCCCGAGTGGCGCAGCGGTCTCTCGACCTTCGCCTCTCCCGAGTCTGTATGGGAGTTGCAGCGATGGGACAAGACTGTAAATAGCAATTGTGGAGAAAAGGATGTAAAAGTAAAAAACAAATAAGAGCAACCTGGTCTTAGAGCATTTCGTATTATTCTGTACGTAAATCCAAGAGACTCTATTTAGTGTGATATGTTAGGTTTCGTATGGTATGTATTAATTTGTGGATTACCATCCCCCATTTCGTATTATATGTTACAAATGACAATTCGTATTATATGTTATGAATTTGTCAAACTTACAATACATTACGAATTTTCACAATGTGTTATATGTTACAAATTTGCAAAATGTATGACATGTTAATGCTCTGAGACCACGCTGTTAAGATAGTAAAGTGTTTAATTTCCTCCTAGTGGCAGAATGAGAAATTATTATTTCCTTTCTAACTACTTCTGACAGATGTTCCTGTAAAGATCACATGTCATTTCTGTAGACTTGACATAAAGACATAAAAATATAGCTGAGAGCTCAAAAGTTGCATTCATCCAGTACCAATGTCTAATGAAACATTTCATTGGTTTTACTCAGCCAACCTGGCAGCTTGTTTCCGTTTGGAACAATAGGGGGCCTGTTGATTTAATTCACAAATAGGTAGACTTCATAGTTTAGGCTGCTACTCTGAAGCCAACCAACAGAGTGGCTGCTTTTCCAGGCAGGATGTTACTGAACCCCTGGAGATGTTTAAAGCTGTAATTACCAAAGCTCCTACTGAAAAGCATTATTGTTCTGCACATGGGCAGTATGCTTCTCTAGTCACACACCTAATCAAAACAAAGCAATGGGATGTAATTGAATCGCTACATGTAGGCTTCTAATTCAACCATATTATAAGTAGCGCTTAAGGAATGTAAACATGTATTTAATGTGGAATAATATGCAAGTCCTGGTGAATATTATTTTGTGCCCATACAGTAACTTAACTCATGATTGCCAATGAATGCTCATCATCGTTCCAGAATTTGTCATCCCCAAAATATTTCCTTCATGAGAATGGTGTGTGCTGTACTTACATTAGTATTCAGCATTCAGACCCTTTGACTTTTTCCACATTATGTTCATTTACAGCCTTATTCTAAAATGGTTTAAATATATTTTATTTTCTCAGCAATCTACACACAATTCCCCATAATGACAAAGCAAAAACAGTTTTTTTGCAAATGTATTAAAAATAAAAAACAGAAATACCTTATTTACATAAGTATTCAGACCCTTTGCTATGAGACTCCAAATTGAGCTCAGGTGCATCCTGTCTCCATTGATCATCCATGAGATGTTTCTACAACTTGATTGGAGTCCACCTGTGGTAAATTTAATTGACTGGGCATGATTTGGAAAGGCACACACCTGTCTATATAAGGTCCCACAGTTGACAGTGCATGTCAGAGCAAAAACCAAGCCGCGAGGTCGAAGGAATTGTCCGTAGAGCTCCGAAACAGGATTGTGTCGAGGCAGAGAGCTGGGGAAGGGTAGAAAAAAGTTCTGCAGCATTGAAGGTCCCCAAGAACACAGTGGCCTCCGTCATACTTAAATAGAAGAAGTTTAGAAACAACAAGACTCTTCCTAGAGCTGGCCGCCCAGCCAAACTGAGCAATCGGGGGATAAGGGCCTTGGTCAGGGAGGTGATCAAGAACCCGATGGTCACTCTGACAGAGCTCTAGAGTTCCTCTGTGGAGATGGGAGAACCTTCCAGAAGGACAACCATCTCTGCAGCACTCCACCAATCAGGCCTTTATGGTAGAGTGGCCAAACGGAAGCCACTCTTTAGTAAAAGGCGCATGACAGCCTGCTTGGAGTTTTCCAAAAGGCACGTGGACACTCTTAGACCATGAGAAACAAAGTCTTCTGGTCTGATGATAACAAGATTGAACTTTTTGGCCTGAATACCAAGCGTCACGTCTGGAGGAAACCTGGCACCATCCCTACGGTGAAGCATGGGGGTGGCAGCCTCCTGCTGTGGGGATGTTTTTTTAGAGGCAGGGACTTGGAGACTAGTCAGGATCGAGGCAAAGATGAACGAAGCAAAGTACGTAGAGATCCTTGATGAAAACCTGCTCCAGAGTGCTCAGGACCTCAGACTGGGGCAAAGGTTCACCTTCCAGCAGAACAACGACCCTAAGCACACAGACAAGACAACACAGGAGTGGCTTCGGGACAAGTCTCTGAATGTCTTTGAGTAGCCTAACCAGAGCCCGGACTTGAACCCGATCGAACATCTCTGGAGAGACCTGAAAATAGCTGTGCAGCAACACTCCCCATCCAACCTGACAGAGCTTGAGAGGATCTGCAGAGAGGAATGAGAGACACTTCCCAAATACAGGTGCTCCAAGCTTGTAGCGTCATACCCAAGAAGACTCGAGGCTGTAATCACTGCCAAAGGTGCTTCAACAAAGTACTGAGTAATGGGTCTGAATACTTATGTAAATGTGATATAAGTTTTTTATTGTTAATACATTTCCCTAAATTTCTAAAGACCTGTTTTTGCATATTCATAATGGGGTATTGTGTGTAGTTTGATGAGAAGAAAAAAAACATTTAATAAATTTTATAATAAGGCTGCAACGTAAATCAAAATGTGGAAAGAGTCAAGGGGTCTGAATACTTTCCGAATGCACTGTATGTGTCATATTACTATCTTCACCACTTGAAAGTAGAAGGAAAAGCACAGTTACCTAATATGTGTTACTCATACCTTCCATGCGGTGGCAGCCAATGTTTAGCTTCCACCGATGTGTCAGCTCCTTCCACTGGTTTTCTCTTGGCAGTGTCCTTAAAACCCCTCTATCTAAAGGGGAAGAACTATGCAGACAGAAACACCATGGGAATGTACTCTCACTTTCATTCAGTGGCATCAATCGTTTATTTATAGGTCTGCTTGTGTGCCTATTATCCATCACTTATTACATAATCATTCATGTTCAATCAGGGCTTTGCTACTGTTTTATAAGAGAACCCAGTGTGAAGTGGTCCTCACAGTACATGTACTGTAACTTTGAACCACTTAAGCCAGAGTCTGCAGTGCAGAGTAAAGGACAGTGGAGCGCCTGCGGTTGCATCGCACAGACTCTCTCTCACACCCTCATAGACAGTCCTTGAAGGTGGAGACGAGAACACGGATGGAAAAGCCATCTCCACAGAGGCAGTCACTGTGGCGTTTACTACCCTCTGGTCCTGTTGCCTCATATGAGGTCATGACAGTGGAATGCTCCTGTGAGTGGTGTTAAAAGTCAAGGCAAAGTAATTGACCTGTTTGTTTGGAGTTTTGAACATATTACTATTGTTTCCTTTGACGAGGTAGAGGCTTACCTTGAAAGAAACAGTCAGGTAAATGAAAGGTTTTGTCACGTTTACTCCCGCTCCCCCTCTCCGGCGCTCGACGTTGCCAGTTGTCTCATCATTACTCGCACCTGCCACCATCATTACGCGCACCTGCGCCTCATGACACTCACCTGGACTCCATCACCTTCCTGATTACCTCCCCTATTTATGTCACGTCCTTAGTTCCATTCCCCAGGTAGTATTGACTCTCTATCTGTTTCATGTCTGTATGCGGTTCATGTTTCTTGATTTGTACTATGTTCTATTTATTATTACATTTGCACACCCTGTACTTGCTTCCCGACTCCCAGCGTACACATGGCAGGTTTTCACATTGCCTATAGCCAATAAGTTACTCACTCTATCTTTACTGGATTTGTCCCCATCTCACTCTCTCTCACACACATTTAGAAATATAAATATTCTTGGGACTGGCATCTTATGTGACAAGCAGTTCTTGTAACTCCTGCCTAGAATAAAGTCCTAAAATACTTTTGTGTAAATATTATTGGAACATGTCTGCAATGACAGGACACCACTTTTCATGCTAACAAGTTGTAGTCATTGCAGGTGAACAGTTCATCTATTGTTAATTTAGAAGACTGCTGTGGATTTATGAGCCAATGACTTTCAAAACTGCAATTATTCCATTCCACTCAGTGAGCAAAAGATCAAGACCCTTTAAAGTGATTAACACCTGTCTGATCTCTGCTGTGGGGGAGGGAGCTCTAATTACCGACTATTGAGGGTTTCAACAAAGTGCCATTTACCCTGAAGAGCTCAACTGGCTGTTTGTGAAATCATCTGTCTTTTCTTGACTCAACCTTGCAATGATCCCTTGAATGGTTTCAAGGATCAGGCTTGATCCATTGAGAATGTACACCACAAGTCCTCTCTCTCATTCCCAAGAGTTATTCTTGTGAATCTGTATCTGACTGACCTTGGTATATTTAGATGCATGGTTATGGCTCTGTCTTCTTAAAATGCCTGTGCTCCACACACCCTGCATGATAGAGTACACATGTGCAAACATCCCAGTGCAATATGATCAAATTTCTCTAAACACCATCCACAGCAGTATTTCATGCAACAGTAAGGAGAGGTTTGCAGGACCAATTTGTGTTGTAAAAGTAAAAACGGGAGAGGCTAAATATAAGTGTGCATTACATTTCAAGCTGCATGAACCTTGGAGTCTGTAAATGTCCATGGCTGCAATGGTCAATGGTTTCAGGCAGGCCATGCCAGTGAGAGCACACTCCAGGCTTACTCCTCAGTCTGTTCCAGGGCACATGCAGTGATGGATGGTTGTCAGGCCCCACCACCAGCCTTCTCCCTGAGGTCATGTTGCTGGAGGCACTGCCCCTCTGGAGCCCAGCCACCAGCACTCTCATTTCCAAGAAGCTCAGCTCTTATCCCATACATCCTAAACACTCTTAAAGTCTCAAGTCTCTCAAATGGAGCCAAGTATGGGAGAAAATGATAGAGGATTGCTAATTATTACTGAATGACTGCTCTGCCAAGACAAGCAGTCCTTTACTGTGTTATGCTGGCTTTTAGTTTTCTCTAAGTTGTTGGTACATATAAGACATTGGCCTACGTTTAGTTGTGGTAAAGACTTCAATTTATTGGATTCCTTTTTTATGTGCCATTCTACATTGAAACAATACTTAAGTAATAAAACCCAACTCTTTCTATTTTGAAACTAAGTATATTTTATTGAGCCTGACCACACCACTATAAGTATATACTATATTTTTACAATCTCAATGATGATATTGATCAAAGATGCTTTTCACAAACTTTAGCTACATGTGTGTATCCACTTAAATCAAGCTAGAGATCTGCATCAAGGGAAATCTGGTCAAGTGTCCACTTTCTTATTTAAAATGTGTGAAACAGCAGCGAAACAGATTGTGTATGCTGTAGGTGTTAAACACTTGCTTGCTGTTGTTGACTCTCTACACATGGTGCAGGTAGGCTGTCATGAGTGAGCAGTAGGTCATTCAAGGTCACCAGGCTACCCACTGCATTATCCTTATGATTAATGTGAGGGTCAAGACCTCTAACCCTAACCCAAAGGTTGCGAGTTTGAATCTCATCATGGACAACTTTAGAATTTTAGCTAATTAGCAACATTTCAACTACTTGCTACTTTTTTGCTACTTTGCAACTACTTAGCATGTTAGCTAACCCTAACCTTTACCCTTTTAGCTAACCCTAACCTTAATCGTTTTAGCTAACACTTCCCCTAACCCTAACCCTAAACTTAACCTAACTCCTAAACTTAACCCTAATCTTAAACCTAACCCCTAGCCTAGCTAACATTAGCCAGCAAGCTAACGTTAGTCACCTATTCGTAACATATCATACGTTTTACAAATTGGTAACATATAATATCAATTGTAATTCGTAACATATCATACGAAATGGGTTATGGACATCTACAAATTAATACATACCATACGAAGCGTTACATACTGTATCATACTAAATGGAATGTGACGGATTTACGTACAGAATAATACGAAATGCTCTGAGACCAAGTTGATACCACATGTGGTACGTGTGCATAAGAACAGCAATATAGCTGTGGTATATTGGCCATCCACACATCCTTGGGCCTTATTGCTTAAATATAACCTATCTAGATATGCACAATGTCATTGAGTCCTTGGCTATTTGGGTCCAGTAGTCTGGCAGAGCATAGAGGAACAGCTGTCCAAAACATGAGCGTTTGGTGAAAAAGTTAATTTACAAGTGTCTGGTTACAGGCGTTGCCAGCATGGCATCTGGTTCAGCAGCAATAGGAAGGAAGAGTGGCTGGGCACTCCTGCTGTTTCTGAGCCTGAAACAACCAAATTCCGTGGGGTTTCTACCTTGATCATCACATTTCTGCTACATATTATGCATATGTTGTGGTGGAATCCACCTGCCAATTTTTTGCACTGGTTAATGCCCACTGGTTAACTGTCTCTCACAACTGGCACCCTGAGGGTTATCATACGGAGGCCCAGAGTGATCAACTAGACACCACAACATGGTCCTATTTTCACATTATGTGACCTGTGTCATGTATCCAGTGATATTTTAACGTAAACCAAGGTGTTCTCGTTGCTGGTAGACTTTGCCTTGGCGTGAGAAAGCAGACACTGTTCCAGCAGTGAACAGCATGGGGCTTGCCTGAGCATAATCACCGTTGCAGGATTGACAATTACCTGCCCAACAGTGCTGTAAATCTCAGCCTACTGATTACTGGACAACTGTGGGACTGGAGAATGGAAACTTAACTCATGCTAACGGGGCAGAAGGCTGCAGAATAACCCTAAGGGAGTGGTAAAGTTCCACTGATTATCATTACATGCAGGCTGTGTGGCAGTGTGTTGAGGATGTAAGTATGCCTCTTATGCAATATTTTTGCCACACATTACATAAAGAATTTATGAAACAATGTTAATGCTGCTGGGTTTGTAGATAGGTTTTGACAATCACTGGAAAAAATGACTAATTCTATCTTCTTTTTTCTGTTTCTTTCATATCTGTGTAATTGTTTTTCTACTTTTTCATATTTCTCGCTGAGAAGAAAACAGGAATTGCGCACTTCTTTTGAATGGTAATGTATGTTGAGATAGATCTTTGTGTAAAACTCTCAGGTGCTTTGTCTATTTTTAAGAGGGCAGATTATTTCTCCATCACTTGATTTATTTTTCCGAATTTTGTGAAAGCAAAGTCATGGATGGGAAATTGATGAGCAACAACATCTGACCTGGCATGGTTACTATCTTTATCAAATGTCTGTGCTATTCTGCCAGACATGAACTAGAATCAGATCCAAAACATTAGCGGAGCATGGTTTAAATGAAATAAAACTGGATAAATATCGTCTAATTCCTTATGGTATTTTCACCTGCTACTACCATGTATGAACATTTTGGGGATTTGTAGTGAGCCTCTTTTCCCCCAAACTGCAGTCCCTGAGTATAATGTTAGGAAGCATCGCTGGCTGGATTGGGGGGGGGGGGGCAGGTTGGATGGAGCTCATGTGGTTAGAAGTCAACATCTAGCTAATACCCCTGCTCTTAGACTAGTCTGAATCTGAAGAGGACACTTTCATCCAGGTCTTTTGTACAAAAGAAAGAGAACAGATCCCTGAGTGTGATCCAACCTCACACATTTTTAAATTGACATTTCTGAAAATGTTGACTCAGGCCCTACTCAATAGCCTTGTTTATACCTGCCGCTTACAAGAAGCCTTGTGATCTGATTGTGATCAGATCTTTCTGACCACCTCTGGAGGTAGTCAGTCAGACACGCATTGTGTCTGGATGTCTTACAAGTGTAGAAGGATCTGGACAGTGAAACTATTTAAATCATTATACCACCCTCTAAAATCATTGACAGGTGGCAACATTGACATAGGCCATCAATATGTGTGTTAAAATAAATAAATATAATTTTGAAAGAATAGCAATGAAATAATTAGCATAAAGGGTGGGACCAGGACATCAGAGGGGTATCCTACAAAGCTGGTTCTATGGCAAAGAATCCTTCAGAACTAACCTACTCCGGGGCAGGCTAACTCACAGCTAACTCCACTTACCCTGAATGAAATGACTAAGTGTAACGGATGTGAAATGGCTAGCTAGTTAGCGGGTACGCGCTAGTAGCATTTCAATCAGTTACGTCACTTGCTCTGAGACATTAGGTAGGGTTGCCCCTTGCTCTGCAAGGGCCGTGGCCTTTGTGGAGCGATGGGTAACGATGCTTCGTGGGCGACCGTTGTTGATGTGTGCAGAGGGTACCTGGTTCGCGCCCGTGTCGGGGCGAGGGTTATACTGTTACATAAGGCACGAGTTAAGGACCAGTGAAATCAGATTCCTCTCTCTTGCAAAGATTGTATCAGGATAAGGTAAAACCCAGATGCAGACCGTGTCGAAGTAACAAAGTTTATTACAGCAACAGAGGCAAAGGTACAGGACGGCAGGCAGGCTCAGGGTCAGGTCAGGCAGAGGTCAGAAATCCAGATAGGGGCAATGTTACAGGATGGCAGGCAGGCTCAGGGCAGGCAGAGTGGTCAGGCGGGTGGGTTCAGGGTCAGGACAGGCAAAGGTCAAAAACCAGGAGGGTGTGAAAAAGAGAGGCTGGGAAAAGACAGGAGCTGACAGGACAAATGCTGGTAAGGTTGACAAACAAGACAAACTGGCAACAGACAAACAGAAAACACAGGTATAAGTACACAGGAGATAATGGGGAAGATGGGTGACACCTGGAGGTGGTGTTTGTGTCAATCAGAATGTGGACAAGATCAGGACATAAGACCCATGTTAGCACCGGGTAAAACGGGGCTTTTGACATCACCTCTTCTGGTCACCCACACCTCTAAATCCTTGTAAGTTGAGTTTTGTTAGGTGATGATGCCAGTAAATAGATGCCAGTAAATAGTTGTATTGTGCCAAAAAGTTGAATCATTCATTTCCAATACTTCATCATCTGTCTGTACCAGCAGTGGGGCAAACTCACCAATTTCTTTTTCAGATGCATGCCAGCAAAGCCACTACCCAACCCACACTAAACAATACATTAATTACACTATAACAGTGACAATCAGTGCCCACAAACTGTTAGGGGCTACATGAAGCTGTCCCAACAGCAGTCCCAACACCTTACCACTGCTACACCTGGCTTTCAGCGGAGCCTTGTCTGGCAGCGAAACAGTTCATTCAGCCTCATTTACTGCCTTTAAAAAAACATAGCTGATATGGCTGACTTGCTTAAACAAATGTTGTTTCTACTGACAATTGAGATGTACAAACTCTGGCATAAGGGGACGACGAGCGGATACGAGGTAATCTGTTTTTTTGATTAAAGACAATAACGAGCGAGCTAGGACGGACGTAGTCAATAGAACTATTTGTTCAGCACTTTTAAAATGTACAGTGACAGAATTCAGAACATGGGCCGTTCTTACAGTATTCTCGTGGTACACCAAGTCAGAACTGTAGGATAAATAAAGCAGCACAAGCAGACAATGAAAGCTCTTACAATATTTGATTATTCCATTTCTCTAAAACATGTTATAGGCTACATGTGCACCAACAGTAGGCTACATTATGAGGGGAAAATAGACCAAATGATTAGGGTGAGGCACATGGGCTACTAACAGCTTACTACACAACACACACTTACATGCTGACCATGCCACGAGCGTTGCAAAATAAATTTAAACATACATGTTATTCAATTACTGCACCCACACTGCTCGCGCACACCAACAATCATCTGCGTTGCCAAGTGTTAAAATAGAAGTCAGTTCTATTTGTGACGCTGAACGCGGTGCAAGTCCTGCCTCTCCCATCTCCTCATTGGTTTATAGAAGCAGATACCCACATGTCATGTCTTCATTGGTTATACCCACATGGGTGATTGAAAGATGAACTGAGTTCAGTCGGTCGTTGTGGTTACTATGAAAGTTAGATGCCAATCGTCATATAAATTCCAAAGAAGAAATAGCCTGGAAGGAGGAGAGATGACTAGAAACGAATCGGTTGACCATTTAATGTGTGGATTAATTGTCAGAGTAGAGGACATTGTGCATTTCAGGTAAAATAACAACTCAACGTTTATAACCCAGGACGAATTAGCTAACAACAGCAAGATAGCTAAATAGGACAAATTAGCTAGCAACTGCAAGCTAGCTAGCTAAATTGCCATAAATGTTTAATGTTTTTCGACCTGTCCACCAAATTAATATAATTGGTTCAGAGATTGTTTTGATATTTCAACCTGCGTGCCGTGATCGCTTTGGTGTATGGGGACAAAATCAATTTGCGCACGATGGCACGCGGCCGGTTTGGGTACGGTGTTAGTATTACTTTCTTAGCTACAGTATACATATCTCCCTGGCATATTACGTAATTTATGCAGCAGCATAAAATACATTTTTGGGCTCACCTTGTTGTGCTGTGCTCACTTGAACAGGAAGGTGGAGCGGGAGTCTTGCTTGGGCAAATTTTGTCATCAAACTTTGTCATCAATGTCTGGCATTCTTTGGATTTTTTTTTTTTCAAGACAACTGAGAACTCAGAAAAAAACAAAGTCAAATCATGATGACATCAGTGATATTCAGGTCGGAGCTCTAGAAAGAGGCCAGAGTTCCCGACTTGCAATTCAAAGTTGGATGAACATTTTCCCAGTCAGAGCTAGTTTTTTTCAGAGTTCCAAGTTGTCTTGAACTCACTGAAGTCTGAGATTTCCCAGTTCCAAGTTCCCAGTTGTTTTGAGCACAGCATAAATCATGCTGGATTGACAGCATAAATCATGCTGGATTGACAGCATAGCAAACGTTGAATGTTTATCCTTTTAACCTGTTTGGGCTGCAGGGGCAGTATTGAGTAGCCGGATAAAAGGTGCCCATTTCAAACGGCCTCGTACTCAATTTTTGCTCGTACAATATGCATATTATTATTACTATTGGATAGAAAACACTCTCTAGTTTCTACAACCGTTTGAATTATATCTGTGAGTAAAACAGAACTCATTTTGCAGCAAACTTCCTGACAGGAAGTGGAAAATCTGAAATCGATGCTCTCTTCTAGGGGCTGCCTATTAAAGTCCTTGATATTTATTAGTTTAGATGCACTTCATACGTCTTCCACTAGATGTCAACAAGCAGTGAGAGAAGAAATTGAGTGTGTAACTTGATCTGGGCTCGCATAATAGCTCTTGGCAGGACGTGTCACCAGTTTCCTGTTTTCTGGAGAGCGCGCGAAGGGACCTGGATTTGCCTTCTGTACAGCTGTCGTTATAGACGACTAATATCTCTGGCTTTGATTTTATTTGATACATGTGACAATATCATCGTAAAGTATGTTTTTTCAATATAGTTTCATTGTAGAGATACTCTTAATGATCGGCTATGAAAAGCCAACTGACATTTACTCCTGAGGTGCTGACTTGCTGCGCACTCGACAACTACTGTGATTATTATTATTTGACCATGCTGGTCATTTATGAACATTTGAACATCTTGGCCATTTTCTGTTATAATCTCCACACGGCACAGCCAGAAGAGGACTAGCCACCCCTCATACCCTGGTTCCTCTCTAGGTTTCTTCCTAGGTTTTGGCCTTTCTAGGGAGTTTTTCCTAGCCACCGTGCTTCTACACCTACATTGCTTGCTGTTTGGGGGTTTAGGCTGGGTTTCTGTACAGCACTTTGAGATATGTAAGAAGATGTAAGAAGGGCTATATAAATACATTTGATTTGATTTGATTTGTTTATGTCCAATGGCTGATGAGCACCGATATGTTTAATCTATAATTTCTCTTCATTATTTATCTTCCTACGACAAGGGTTGAAAAGGATTTTCCAGTAGTTGGTCAACTTGATTCATGATGATAACTGCTATCAGTGCAATCAAAGCTACTGTAGATATGTGATTTGACATAATTTTATCTGTGGCCAATGACCTTGAGCCTTCTTGGATGGGCACTTGTAATGGCAGCACCCAAGGGGCTTGAATTTTCGAGCTCTACCCTTAGATTGACAGAACACTGAGCCAATCACGGCGCAACTAGAGAACATTACCAAGCCCTGCGCTCCATATTATCTGCTGGCTGCCCCATCACAGAAAGCACTGAGCTAGGCTGGAACACCAGCATTTTGGAGCTGCCTTACTCAAGGGGGAAAAAAGAGACCAAGTTTTTACATATTTATTTTTACATTGTTTGCAAACTGATAGGTGATATATTACTGCCAAAATAACATGCAAAACAAGCCCAAAAAATGAAGGGTTTTCACTGAGCAGCAGTTATTGCTCAGCATCCCGGAAGTCTTGTCGCTGCAGACAGGTAAAGGGTGAGAGGGATGGTAGGGTGGAAAGTGATGCTCTCTTAAACAGATGGGGATGGAATGGGATGGGGGCAACTTGGATATGGGTGGGTACGAGTGGGTTCGGAGTTAATGGGAACATGGTGGGTGGTTTTTAAGTCAAGTTGTGGGCCCCCTCTCAACAGTGGAATATGATGTCATCGGCTACATATTCTATAAGCAGACATATGAAGTTTTAATACAGGCCAATGGAAATAGATCCTGACCTGAAACTAATTTATAATGTACATGTCTCGCGCTGTCAAGGAAACTGCAATGATTTACCAGTACCACACAGGGGGCATGTTTGAGACTTGATTGAGGGGGCATGACTGAGACTTCCAATGAAATATTGTTTGTTGCAGCTCAACTTTTTACCCAAAGTTTGTTTGTTATAATATTATGAACAGTAATGAAGGAGAAGACTATATGCTTTGTTACATAGTAGTTTCAATTAAATGTATTACATAATAATTTTTATTTATTTTAGTCATTTAGCAGACGCTCTTATCCAGAGCGACTTACAGAAACGATTAGGGTTAAGTGCCTTGCTCAAGGGCACATCTACAGATTTTTCATCTAGTTGGCTTAGGCATTTGAACCAGCAACCTTTCAGTTACTGGTCCAATGCTCTTAACCGCTAGGCTACCATTGCAAATTTGCAATTTGTGCGTGCATCACTGGATTTAATGGCTGCACATTGAAAGGTGTGATGGCGTTTGAGGTTCTCTCAACGACCCAGTTAGGAAGATTGTTCATAGCGGCCATAGTGACCAGTAAACATTACCATCTCATCCTTTATGCCTAATTGGTGGGCCAGTGGAAATGGAAGGACTAAGAATAAGAATATGTTAATCAACACATTCACTAATGTCTTAGTAACTGGGCTGTGGGAAATTATTGTCATTTAGAAATATTTGGCTTCATATATTTGGCTTCTCAGTTGAGCATAACATTGACTAAACACTTACTAACAAATCTTGTTAATGGTTCTAAAAACATGTTTCCAACAGCTTTGTATTTATTCACCCTCTTATATAGTCTGAGAGCATGTTTAACTTTAAGCAGTAGGACAGGAGTCATGGAGAAGGAATGCACTTGGACTGATTAATTGAATACTGAAGAACATTGGAAATGACTCAAGATTTACACAGGCACGCCATTGACATTTCTGTCAAGACTCATGGCAGGCAAACAACATTGCATTACCTAGGTTTGTCAATCAGATGCAACACCACCAGAAAGTATGCTGTATTAATGGTCATCTCAAAGTTTTGAGAAGTGCAGCGTCACATACAGTAAGTATTATCAATGTGTACAGTAACAGTATTGTTGTCTATTTAAAAGGATTGCTCATTCTGTGGCTAAAGTGCCTACCCTCGGCTGAAGTCCTCTACCACACCATGTCATGATGGTTGAGAGTATTACTTAAACTGCCCAGACTGATGAGTTATCATGATGGTCTGAACCAGATGACATTACTCATGCTGCTATTTTTGAGGATTCCAATGACAGAATGTACATGATTTTGTTATTTCATTTCTGATCTGTGATAAGATGTGTGTTGAGTCTATAATGGTTGTTAGACTTTTTGTGCCATGAGTTAACAGTGGCATAATTGGGGGGAGTATTGTTTTTGCTTTGTCTTTATGGGGTATTGTGTGTAGATTGATGAGGGAAAATAACTATTTAAGCAATTTTAGAATAAGGCTGTAATGTAACAAAATGTGGAAGAAGTCAAGGGATCTGAATACTTTCCGAATGCAATGTATTTTTAATATCAGGATATTATTTCCTACCGGTATATGGGATACAGTAGACTAGACCTAGTAGCCTCACTTTGCTCCCAAACCTCTCTTTTGCTGGAAGGCTTAAAGTTGTAATGCCGATGGTTGCGGTCAGAGTTCCATAGCTTCCACACAGTAATTGGGTAAAATGTTGTGCTCATTAGAGTGGAGCCCATAGCGTGGCCATGTGTCCTGACATCCTGACTGTTAAAAGCAGTAAGGGAGACGAGGTTAGAAGCCATCCTCAGCAGGAACAAACCAATGCTGCTTCACTTCCACAAATACTCTACTTTTTATAGCACTGTGGAAAAAGACCCCAAGACTGCCGTGATTGCATGTGTTAGTAGACATTTGTAAACGTAAAAACTTTATAAGAGGCTCATATTTATTTTATTCAACCCAAATGAGGTGTAGTCATGCTGCTTTTCCCCAACAATAATGTTGATTTCCCTTTTGATGCAACTTTTACTTGATTTGTGTGATTGCTATTGTCCTAATTATCCTCATCCACCAATTTCCAATGGTTCAGACTGCATATTGACTTGGTACTAGGTACACATATTCTACTTGGTAACTAACTACACATGTTTTATAGGTTTTATAAATGTCTTTGCTTCTAGACAAAGTGGAAGAAGTAAGGCCCTAATGTGGTAGATATACTGTACAACAGTGCTTGGAGATGTTGGGCCAATCAGTTTGACACAGTGGCTGAGATATTGTTTAATCACACCATAATTTATTGCATTGGATGAATAGCAATGCTTGAAAAGGATTGATTTACTGTACAATGTCTTCTAAAACACAAGAGGGCACTCTTTCTCCAAGTATCAACACGGTTCCCATAGAATAGCCTCACTTGCCATGTTAACAAGACTGCCCACTGTGCAAAACTGGTTGAATCAACTAGTGTTGTCACGATACCGAAATGTTACTAATGATAAGATACAAGGCCAAGTATCAATACCGAGTTGTGTCATGATACCAAGGGGGAAAGATTCAGTTGTGGGTAGTATGGCACTAGGAAAGTTGATAGGCTATGTGACAAAACATATAATTCATCTGTAGGCTACTTGCATATGTAATGAATGTGTGAAACTTACTCCTCAGCCTTAGTGTCCCGCTTGCATCACCTCAATATCTAGCTTTTGAGGCAGAGATCCCGAGTTTGCGCCAGGTTTGGGCCGAATCGGGAGGAAGTGGCACTCGTTCAGCAAAGCAGAGTGATGTCATTTACACATATAACTTTGTTTCAAGTATCAATTTGTACCCATGTTCTTTCCCAAACCGGGTGCAGCACCTGTTAAACTGTAATATCCCTCAAAATACAGGGATGATGATTCACACAGGATAAGTATTATCAGAGGACCTGGGAATTTGTCAAAAAACAGTAGGTTTTTAGGGCTGGGATATTAACCTTTCTGCCAAGTAAAAAATGAATGACATGGCAGATTCGGATAGGACTAACATTACGGATGTGGTGATTTGTGCTCGTTCACATAACTATATTACCTGAGCTCCCCCAGTAAAACTTATCCCATCCGACAGATTATTTCACTTCTAATTCACTGTATCACAATTCCAGTGGGTCAGAAATGTACATACACTAAGTTGATTGTGCCTTAAACAGCTTGAAAAATTCCAGAAAATTATGTCATGGCTTTAGAAGCTTCTGATGGGCTAATTGACATCATTTGAGTCAATTGGAGGTGATAAATATAATTTGTATGATGGTAAAACCTCCAAAATTATTCAAATATTTTTCACAACTTTTAGAACAACTAACACTTACACTTAAATATAATTTTACATCTTGTTGCCCTATGCCCACGTGCTGCCAGTAGGGTTCCAGCCTCATAAGCCCTATTCGGACAGATTATTTCACTTCTAATTCACTGTATCACAATTCCAGTGGGTCAGAAGTTTACATACACTAAGTTGACTGTGCCTTTAAACAGCTTGGAAAATTCCAGAAAATGATGTCATGGCTTTAGAAGCTTCTGATAGGCTGACATCATTTGAGTCAATTGGAGGTGTACCTGTGGATATATTTCAAGGCCTACCTTCAAACTCAGTGCCTCTTTGCTTGACATCATGGGAAAATCAAAAGAAATCAGGCAAGACCTCAGAAAAAAATTGTAGACCTCCAGAAGTCTGGTTCATCCTTGGGAGCAATTTCCAAACGCCTGAAGGTACCACGTTCATCTGTACAAACAATAGTACGCAAGTATAAACACCATGGAACCACGCAGCCATCATACCGCTCAGGAAGGAGACGCGTTCTGTCTCCTAGAGATGAACGTACTTTGGTGTGAAAAGTGCAAATCAATCCCAGAACAACAGCAAAGGACCCGGTGAAGATGTTGGAGGAAATAGGTACAAAAGTATCTATATCCACAGTGAAACGAGTCCTGTATCGACATAACCTGAAAGGCCGCTCAACAAGGAAGAAGCCACTGCTCCAAAACCGCCATAAAAAAAGCCAGACTACGGTTTGCAACTGCACAGATTGTACTTTTTGGAGAAATGTCCTCTGGTCTGATGAAACAAAAATATAATTGTTTGGCCATAATGACCATCTTTATGTTTGGAGGAAAAAGGGGGAGGCTTGCAAGCCAAAGAACACCATCCCAACCGTGAAGCACGGGGGTGGCAGCATCATGTTGTGGGGGTGCTTTGCTGCAGGAGAGACTGGTGCACTTCACAAAATAGATGGCATCATGATGCAGGAAAATGATGTGGATATATTGAAGCAACATCTCAAGACATCAGTCAGGAAGTTAAAGCTTGGTCGCAAATGGGTCTTCCAAATGGACAATGACCCCAAGCATGCTTCCAAAGTTGTGGCAAAATGGCTTAAGGACAACAAAGTCAAGGTATTGGAGTGGCCATCACAAAGCCCTGACCTCAATCCTATAGAAAATGTGGATGCATCCCTCTAGTGACACATTTAAAAAAAATAGACTAGCGACAAATCTAGCAACTTTTTCTGGTGTTATTGGAGACTTTTGGAGACTCTGACATGAAAGCACGTATCGTTCTTACTCTTCTCAACGAGCAGCGGGCTGCTGTGGGCCCCACCCCTGTCCAAAAGCACTCACAGTCCTCACGCAGCAGTCCCTCTCAGCTGCAGTCATGGCAGAAGATGTTCACCCCTCCGAGTCCAGACTGCAAATGAATCGCGCATGCGGGAAGCCGCCGCTGGCAGATCCCGCCCTGGCTTACATTCAGGGCGGGATGTAAATGTAAAATGTTCTTTGTCTAAAATAAATCACTGCACAAAAATAAATCATTGCATTTGACTCACACAGCCTCAGTCACTTACTCACCTTGTCCACTGTGTGTGTGCCTCTCTGTGACATAAGCTAAACATCTAGCTGGCTAGCTCATCATGTCTCAGTCTATAACTGTACACTAAAAAATACAGAAAGGAGTGGGAATCAAACCCTGAATTCAAAGGCTGGTTGAAGCCGTTTATAGGAGATGATACACGGGCATACTGCCTGTATTGTAAGGCTGATTTCTACGCCTAACTTAGTGATGTAAAAAAACACATGACAACTCAAAAACATACTCAAAAGGCAAAGCCTTATAACAGTTCCACCCAAAACAAGCTGCCATTTATGGTTAAAAAAAAATTACTCTGCAAAAAAGGCTGAGGCCACCATGGCATTAGCTATCGCTGAACATTGTTCCATGCTGGCATGTGATCACATTGGAGAAGCATGTAGAGCTAGCTGCTTTCTCAGACTCCACTGCTGCTATCCACTTCTAAATGCACAGCAAAAAGTGCACAGAAATTATTAATGATGATCTAGCACCATACTTTCTGAAAAAGTTGGTCGCAGATGTGGGTGACCAGCGTTTCAGCCTCCTCCTCGATGAGCCCACGGATGTAAGTGTTTCTCAGTACCTGGGATAGTGACACCAAGCAGACAATTGTATCAACATTTCTGGGGCTTGTTGAGTTGGAGGGAGGAGGTGCCAAATCTATAGCCCGTGCTGTTGTGGCTTTTGTCGAGAAGTGTTGTCTTATAAAAGAGAAACTCCTGGGGATAGGGACTGACAATGCCTCTGTTATGACGGGGATTAAAAATGGGGTCCATAAAGTGCTGAAGGAGGAGTATGGCCTCAAATATCTGGTTCTTATTCACTGTGTGTGCCACTCTCTGCAGCTTGCTGTAAGTCATGCTTCCAATGACCCCATCCCCCGTAGTGTGGAGTACTTGGTACGAAAGACTCATAACTGGTTTTCAGTGTTCCCAAAGTGCAGGGAGGCCTACAAGGCCATATAAGAGACCATCAACTGTGGGGAGAAACCTTTACACATAACCAAGGTGTGTGCCACACATTGGCTCTCCATTGAACCCGCGGTTTCACGCATTTTGGACCAGTGGGAGGAGCTTAGGCTGCATTTCACAGTCACCAAGTCAAGTGAACACTGCTACATGGCTGAGGTTTTATACTCCATTTACAGTGATCCTCAAAACATATTGTATCTGACTTTGCTGGGTGATCGCTGGGTGAGGTACAGTTCGCCATCAAGGCTTTTGTCGGAGATCAAGTAGATCCTCTTAAGCTACTTGACAGCTTGGTTAGCCTGATCAAGTCTGTGAGCAGCAGGGTGCTGAATCCACTGGCAAATGTTGATGTACTCAAAGGGCCAATAGATGGATACATCAGTCCCAAACCGTACCTTGGATATCTTTTTGAATCAAAGGCAGCTGAGCTCCACCTTGCGCCTGAGGATGAAAACAATGTCCGAAAGCGGTGTGTAGCCTTCACCATCTCCCTCACTAATGAGTTGAGGGTGAGACTGCCGGACAACATCGAAGCATTGCAGTACATGTCAGTTTTCAATGTGGAGGAAACTCTAAAGCACAATAAGAGCCCTGGAGAAATAGAAAAAATAGCCAAGCTCCTTGGCTACTCCCCTGCAGAGGTAGACAAGATTGTCCATCCCCTGCAGAGCTAGACAAGATTGTCCAGCAATGGCGTGCCATCCATCTTAGTAAATGGAATGAGACAAAAAACACACTGGGCTTCTGGAGTGAGATTTGGAAGTTCAGGGATGCAGCTGATATCAACCTGTTTCAAGAACTTGCCATGGCTGCTGTGTCTGTGTTGTCCTTGCCACACTCGAATGCTGAAGTCGAGAGAGTATTCAGCCAGATGAGTGTGGTAAAAATCTCATTTTGAAATGGGATGTCCTTGCAGACCCTTCACTCCATCCTGTACATTCGATATGGACTGAAGCTGTCTGGTGAGGCTTGCTATGAGCACCAGCTGCCTGATAATGTTTTGCAGCTTTTTGGCACATCAGCTGCTTACTCATTTAAGTCAGCTCCCTCAGTTGCTGAACCTGCCATAGAGAGCTTTGACCAAAATGACGATGACCCACTCTTTCTGTGAGCCAGCACAGCCTGTGTGTGTGTGGAGGGGGGTCTGGGGGAAAAAAACAATTAACCTGAATTACGGCCAGACTAGTTACCATAATTTTCTCACATTGCCATTGACAGTTTTTTCTATTGTCTCTTTTTGGTCAATTTAGATTGTTAATGTAGATTGTATACAAAAAAATATAAAAAATGTTATGGTTGAACATGTTCATGTTTTACTGTGACTTGTTGTAGGCTCCTAAGTGACCAATAGGTTAAAAACCAAACCAAATTAAGAATACGAAACTAAAAAACAGCAAGTAAAGCATCGTAACGTGCAATTACCTCTGCAAGCTCCTTGTAGTTGCCCTTGTTGGTGGAACTTTCCCTCTCTTTGTGTCCTCTATCGATGCAGCTTTTTCCCAGAAGCTTGAATCTGATGTGGGCATTTACATGCTCCCAGCTTTTGGTTTGCCGTTTAGCTGAACGATCGATGTTCTTCAGGTCACTGTACCCACCTTCCGACCAAGGCTCAGACTTTCCAAAAAGCAGGCAAGGCCAGCAATACAGGCGGCCTGATGAAAGGCTCCCTGTTAACCAGATATACTTTTGATACCAGTTGGTTTTGAACACCCTCATCTTTTCATCCTTCTTCATGAAACTGATCTCAGGCAGAGGTCGACCCTCGCTTTTAATTCACATATTTTCATCCTTCTTCATGAAACTGATCTCAGGCAGAGGTCGACCCTCGCTTTTAATTCACATCTTTTCATCCTTCTTCATGAAACTGATCTCAGGCAGAGGTCGACCCTCGCTTTTAATTCGCATCTTTTCATCCTTCTTCATGAAACTGATCTCAGGCAGAGGTCGTCCCTCGCTTTTAATTCGCATCTTTTCCGTGTAGCAGATATATGATATGGTAGAAAGAGCATGTGGCCTTTTCTGAAGCCTACAGGCTGGATATAAATGGATGACAATGTAATGAGATGGACATTTTTTACGTAATGCAGGTTTCTCCGATCAAATAGCCTAACCTAAATGTCCCTCAATCAAATAAAAAAATTACCTGTCATGTTAACAAACAACATATCCTAAAAACAGGACAGGTGGTCAGGACAGTAAAATGGACAATATGGAATTGGACAATCACAACTGTTGTCCAGGAATTTCATCCCATTGTCATGATCAATGGTTTCAAGTTTGTATCCGTGTCACGCCCTGGCCTTAGTATTCTTTGTTTTCTTTATTATTTTAGTTAGGTCAGGGTGTGACATGGGGAATGTTTGTGTTTTGTTGGTTTTGGGTGATTCTATGGTAAAGGGGGTGTTGGGTGTAGTATATGGGTTTGTGTTGAGTACATGTGTCTAGCGTTGTCTATGTATGTTTAGTTGTCTAGGAGAGTCTATGGTTGCCTGAATGAGTTCCCAATTAGAGACAGCTGATTTCTGTTGTCTCTGATTGGGAGCCATATTTAGGGTAGCCATAGGCTTTCATTTGATGTGAGTAGTTGTCTATGTTATACGTTTGTAGCCTGTGTGTGCACATCGTTATTTAGCTTCACGATCGTTTTCTTGTTTTGTTAGTGTGTAAGTGTTTTTGTTTCGTTTTGCCTTCTTCCTCAATAAAAGGAGATGGCTTATTTTCCTACTGCTGCGTTTTGGTCCGTCAATCCTCCACACGATCGTGACAGAACTACTCACCAATACAGGACCAAGCGGCATGTAAAGCGGCAACAGGACCCACCTACACAGGATTCTTGGACATGGGAGGAGATACTGGATGGTAAGGGGCCGTGGGCACAACCGGGAGAATATCGCCTTCCTCGTGAAGAGCTGGAGGCAGCTAAAGCCGAGAGGAGGCGATATGAGGAGGCAGCACGGAGACAAGGCTGGAAGCCCGTGAGTACAACCCAAAAATTTCTTGGGGGGGGGCCTTAAAGGGAGTGTGGCGAAGTCAGGTAGGAAACCTGCGCCTACTCCCTGTACTTACCGTGGAGAGCGAGAGTACGGGCAGACACCGTGTTACGCAGTAGAGTGCACGGTGTCTCCTGTATGCGTGCATAGCCCGGTTCGGTACATTTCAGCTCCACGTATCGGCCGGGCTAGACTGAGTGTTGAGCCGTATGTCATGAAGCCGGCCCAACGCATCTGGTCACCAGTGCGTCTCCTCGGGCCGGCGTACATGGCACCAGCCTTACGCATGGTGTCCCCGGTTCGCCTAAATAGGCCGGTGCGGGTTATTCCACCTCCCCGCACTGGTCAGGCGACGGGGAGCATACAACCAGGTAAGGTTGGGCAGGCCCGGCGCTCAAGGGAGCCAGTACGCATGCACGGTCCGGTATTTCCGGCGCCACCTCCCCGCCCCTACCCAGTACCACCAGTGCCTCCTCCACGCACTAGCCCTATGGTGCGTGTCTCCAGCCCTTTACCACCAGTACCTAAACTACGCACCAAGCCTCCTGTGTGTCCCCAGAGTCCTGTGCGTCCTGTTGCTGCTCCCCGCACTAGCCCTGAGATGCGTGTCCCCAGCCCGGTACCACCAGTCCCGGCACCACGCACCAGGCCTACAGTGCGCCTCAGCCGGCAGGAGTCTGCCGTCTGCACAGCGATGCCTGAACTGCCAGTCTCCCCAGCGCCATCTGAGCCATCCGTCTCCCCAGCGCCATCTGAGCCATCCGTCTCCCCAGCGCCATCTGAGCCATCCGTCTCCCCAGCGCCATCTGAGCCATCCGTCTGCAATGAGCCTGCAAAGCCGCCCGTCTGCCATGAGCCTGCAGAGCCGCCCGTCTGCCATGAGCCTGCTGAGCCGCCCGCCAGACAGGAGCCGCTAGAGCCGCCCGCCAGACAGGAGCCGCTAGAGCCGCCCGCCAGACAGGAGCCGCTAGAGCCGCCCGCCAGACAGGAGCCGCTAGAGCCGCCCGCCAGACAGGATCCGCCAGAGCCGCCCGCCAGACAGGATCCGCCAGAGCCGCCCGCCAGACAGGATCTGCCAGAGCCGCCCGCCAGACAGGATCTGCCAGAGCCGCCAACTAGACAGGATCTGCCAGAGCCGCCAACTAGACAGGATCTGCCAGAGCCGCCAACTAGACAGGATCTGCCAGAGCCGCCAACTAGACAGGATCTGCCAGAGCCGCCAACTAGACAGGATCTGCCAGAGCCGCCAACTAGACAGGATCTGCCAGAGCCGCCAACCAGACAGGATCTGCCAGAGCCGCCAACCAGACAGGATCTGCCAGAGCCGCCAACCAGACAGGATCTGCCAGAGCCGCCAGCTAGCCATGAGCAGCCAGATCCGTCAGCCAGCCATGAGCAGCCAGATCCGTCAGCCAGCCATGAGCAGCCAGATCCGTCAGCCAGCCATGAGCAGCCAGATCCGTCAACTAGCCATGAGCAGCCAGATCCGTCAGCTAGCCATGAGCAGCCAGATCCGTCAGCTAGCCATGAGCAGCCAGATCCGTCAGCTAGCCATGAGCAGCCAGATCCGTCAGCCAGCCATGAGCAGCCAGATCCGTCAGCCAGCCATGAGCAGCCAGATCCGTCAGCCAGCCATGAGCAGCCAGATCCGTCAGTTAGCCATGAGCAGCCAGATCCGTCAGCCAGCCATGAGCAGCCAGATCCGTCAGCTAGCCATGAGCAGCCAGATCCGTCAGCTAGCCATGAGCAGCCAGATCCGTCAGCCAGCCATGAGCAGCCAGATCCGTCAGCCAGCCATGAGCAGCCAGATCCGTCAGCCAGCCATGAGCAGCCAGATCCGTCAGCCAGCCATGAGCAGCCAGATCCGTCAGCCAGCCATGAGCAGCCAGATCCGTCAGCCAGCCATGAGCAGCCAGATCCGTCAGCCAGCCATGAGCAGCCAGATCCGTCAGCCAGCCATGGGCCGTCCCTCAGTCCGGAGCTGCCGTTCCTCAGTCCGGAGCTGCCGTTCCTCAGTCCGGAGCTGCCGTTCCTCAGTCCGGAGCTGCCGTTCCTCAGTCCGGAGCTGCCGTTCCTCAGTCCGGAGCTGCCGTTCCTCAGTCCGGAGCTGCCGTTCCTCAGTCCGGAGCTGCCGTTCCTCAGTCCGGAGCTGCCCCTTATCCTGGTGCTGCCCCTTATCCTGGTGCTGTCCCTTACCCTGGTACTGCCCCTTAGTTCGGAGCTGCCCCTGACCCTGGTACTGCCCCTTACCCTGGTACTGCCCCTTAGTCCGGAGCTGCCCCTTAGTCCGGAACTGCCCCTTAATGCAGTGGGGTTAATGTGGAGGGGGGTCATTTGGAGGAAGCTAAGGAGGCGGTTAGGGACTGTGGTGACGTGGGGACCACGACCAGAGCCGGAGCCGCCACCGTGGATGGAAGCCCACCCAGACCCTCCCCTAGACTGTGTAATGGTGCGCCCGGAGTTTGCACCTTAAGGGGGGGGTTATGTCACGCCCTGGCCTTAGTATTCTTTGTTTTCTTTATTATTTTAGTTAGGTCAGGGTGTGACGGGGAATGTTTGTGTTTTGTTGGTTTTGGGTGATTCTATGGTAAAGGGGGTGTTGGGTGTAGTATATGGGTTTGTGTTGAGTACATGTGTCTAGCGTTGTCTATGTATGTTTAGTTGTCTAGGAGAGTCTATGGTTGCCTGAAGGAGTTCCCAATTAGAGACAGCTGATTTCTGTTGTCTCTGATTGGGAGCCATATTTAGGGTAGCCATAGGCTTTCATTTGATGTGAGTAGTTGTCTATGTTATACGTTTGTAGCCTGTGTGTGCACATCGTTATTTAGCTTCACGATCGTTTTCTTGTTTTGTTAGTGTGTAAGTGTTTTTGTTTCGTTTTGCCTTCTTCCTCAATAAAAGGAGATGGCTTATTTTCCTACTGCTGCGTTTTGGTCCGTCAATCCTCCACACGATCGTGACAATCCGTGAATTTCTGACAAGCTGATCATTGCGAAAAAATAAAATACTTCTGCAATTCCCCCTGTGTAAACACACTGCAAATAGGCTCACAATAACTCTTGATAAAGTTGGGTAGCTGATATTTTTATTTTATTTCTTTATTTAACATTTATTTAACTAGGCACGTCAGTTGAGAACAAATACTTATATTCAGGGTTGAGTAGTTTACTTTCTAAATGTAATCCGTTACAGTTACCAGTTACCTGTAAACGTAAACTTTGGATTACCCAAATTTAGTAACGTAATCTGATTACATTTCGTTACTTTTAGATTACTTTCCCCTTAAGAGTCATTAGAAGAAAACAAAAATGTGTTACCAATCGAATGACATCTATTGCAGGAAAAATCAATGTTAAAGTTTACATAGCTGGCCATATATGGATGTTAAATTTTAGGCTTCTTCTAACCCATCACTTTCTACTACATATAATAGTACGATTAAATTATATCTTTACATGAAAAACCAAAGTATCAGAATTCCAGTCATTTCAATAAATGTTATACCTCTTAATCTTCAAGAATACGATTTGGAAATATAGAAGTATAGATTAGCCAAACTGTTTTACCTGAGCATAACCTCAAAGCAAAGGACTTATTAGCCAGCCGTACTCTGTTGTTTATGATTTTGTTGTCATGGAGGGCTCTTTGGGCTCATTGATTTGAGTTAAAAATAAATGCTGCGCTCATGGAATGGCATGCTTTGAGCACTACTGAAAAGGGCTATTTACATGTGAAAAATGTATGCCATATGCTGCATTTGCTATAGGCCTATTGTTTCATTTTTTAGTTTTAACCATGTTATGAGGCTATACAGTGTTTGTTTACATTTACAATGTTTACAAACATTGGAGAAAATCAAGCTTATATTTTGGGTTCTCATGGAGTGTGACAATTGAACTAAGCTCATGAGGCATTTATAAGTTATATTCTTCAAGAATCAGGTCCAAAAATGGATGTAGCAACTACAGATTGCCCCTTTTAAGTCTATCAAAAGTGTGCAAGTTTGAGCATGTGTCCATTAGGCCTATGGATTTTTTTTTTATCAGCATGAATTAGATTGAGCAATAAAAGCCCGACTTTTATTCCATAGGCTTGGATCCGCACTATGCAGCTGTTGCAAGAGCGCATTTTTCACTGGCTATCTATTGGTTTAAAAAACAACGATTGATAGACTGTCACGCCCTGACCTGAGATATCTGTTTTCTTTATATTTTGGTTAGGTCAGGGTGTGACTAGGGTGGATACGCTCGTTTTTGTATTGGCTAGGGGTTTTGTATTGTCTAGGGTTTTTGTATGTCTAGGTATTTGTATGTTTATGGTGGCCTGATATGGTTCCCGATCAGAGACAGCTGTTCATCGTTGACTCTGATTGGGGATCATATTTAGGTAGCCATTTCCCTTTGGTGTTTGTGGGTTCTTGTCTATGTGTAGTTGCCTGTCAGCACTCATTTGTATAGCTTCACGTGTCTTTTGGTTAGTTTGTTCAGTGTTCATTCTTATTATAAAGAAGAATGTACGCATACCACGCTGCGCCTCGGTCCGATTCATACGACGAACGTGACAGAGGCGCAGCGTGGTATGCGTACATTCTTCTTTATAATAAGAATGAACACTGAATAAACTAACCAAAATAACAAAACGACATGTGAAGCTATACAAATGAGTGCTGACAGGCGACTACACATAGACAAGAACCCACAAACACCAAAGGGAAATGGCTACCTAAATATGATCTCCAATCAGAGACAACAATAAACAGCTGCCTCTGATTGGGAACCATATCAGGCCACCATAAACATACAAATTCCTAGACAACACAAAAACGAGCGTATCCACCCTAGTCACACCCTGACCTAACCAAAATATAAAGAAAACAGAGATATCTCAGGTCAGGGTGTGACATAGGCAGCTTAAACTTCTTGAATTCAACCGTTATTGGGTTCAAATACACATTTATATTTGTGAACAACAACCACAATCCGTAAGGCATAAATAGCTAAATGACAGAGCAGCAGTGTGATTCACATCAATGCGCTATGTAGATATCAATACGTGATATCCGTATCGGCGTAAGTTTCACAGTTACTGCCATCCTTACCTCCAAGCGTTTATTCAAGTTGGATAATCTTTGGATCCCGACAGCAGTCGCACCATTAGCTTGGACTGTAGCCTACAAAGGCATATTCCTGCTTTTTCCCCGCGATCCATCAAACACATTCTGTGTGTCATCATAGTGGTCTCTGACTTGTGCTCAGACTCGCTCAGGTGGAACAAATTTAAAAGTGCGCCTTTTTTCAATTCTGATTTGAATGTCATTGAGAAAACAGAGAAGTGTCAAAGATTTTTTTTTACAAACATCCTTTCTGAATTTAAAAGTAATCCTCAAAGTAATCTAGTTTTTCAAAAGTATCAGTAATCTGATTACAATGTTTTCGCTGGTAACATAACGATTATAGTTACTGTTTTTTGTGACCCCTTACATGTAATGGATTACATGTAATCCGTTACTCCCCAGCCCTGCTGATATTCAGAGTTTAAATGGCCAAGTTGATTAGTCACAGGAATTAGGACTAATAAAGCCAATGCAACGGCCTGTTTTACAAACGGTGGGACTACAACATGGATCGGCATTCAAAATTCCATTGCGGGCCGACATGTTACCTCGTGCTTACTGGGGTGTAGCCTGCCATCTTTTGGACATCTTTTTTTGGTGTTTCACAAACGGTAGGCTTACCATAGATGGGCATTCAAAATATGTAATTTCAGGCAGCACTGTAGCCCTCAGTAAGCACGGACTAACTGCGATGCCGTTTGGAAGGCTTTTTTTGGGGTAGAATGGTCGGCCTTGATTTCCACATCCACTGACATTGGTTTTTGGTCCGGTCTGGACCAAATCTGAACCAATCATAGATGTCTATGTTTGGTTCAGATTTTGTCCGGTCATAACATAGCTGTTAATAAATCACTTATTTCCAACTTTCATTCAGAACCAAAAATGAGCCTGATTTCAATATCTGGAAAATACATATTTTCAATGCCTGGAAAATATGAATTTTCAACATTCATTCAGAACCGAAAATGAACCTTATTTCGATGTATGGAAAATACGTATTTTTCAACATCTGGAAAAGATTCCTTTTCAACATCCTGGAAAATATGTTTTAGACATATGGAAAATACCTTTTCACCTTTCATTCAGAACCTACATTTGAACCAAACTTCAACCTCTGGAATATACATGGAGGGGGCGGCATTTTTTGGTATCGTCACGGGCAGCAGAACAGCCTTGGAGGTAGTGCTGCAGGTAACTGAAACAGTCCAAATATAATTGTGTCATAAATGGCAAAGTTTAATTTCATTTTCTCATTGGTTGACTTACAGTTAAAACACATTTAACGTACATTACTACCAATGACCAAAGCGGACAGTAATACACATTTTCCAAAACAGACATTTTTGGATGAATTTTATGGTTTTACATGTGTATACAGTGACTCTGAAATGTTGGTTAATTCATCACACAGCTAATAAAAGGGAGGGTGCAGTCGAAATTCTAAAGAAATGTACACTGCACTATTGCAGCCATGATTTTGCGGAGTTTGTTCAGCATGTTTAATTCACAAGTATATTGTGCATATTTTCTATTAATATTCGTCTGCTTCCTCTTTCCCTGTTTCACAAACACCCACTGGATGTGGTTCTTCACATTTTGGTGTGTGTGTGTGTGTGTGTGTGTGTGTGTGCATACTACTCACTGAGTATGCTTTTGGTATAACAATAAATAGTTGTTGCTCAGCACGGTGTCTTTGTTGCTTCCCTCCCTCTATGGTTTTTAACCATGGAATTTTGAAACGCATTTAGAAAGATGAATGGCTAAATCAGAATACTACAGCCTACAGACTAAACGTGATTAAGCAGAAAGGGACATTTTCTCTGATGTCCATGTTGTGGCCCTGCTAGTGGAGGCCAACTCCATTCAGCACAGAGTCCAATGAGAGCAATCAAACTCAAATGGTCTTCTACTTCCTGCTTAAGATGGTTTAGTCCAGGCCGGGGGAGGAAATGCTTTCTCATCCGTTTGTTCTTGTAACACAAACGCCATATGGCTCACTGCTTCGATGAAGCTAAGGCCATAAACGTAAACACACTCAAGTACAGTACATTCAGAATAGCACCTGATAGCTGATTCATGTGACAACAATGACTTAAAAGAATAGGAAAACACGAGATAAAATAATATTGACAAACCTGTAGCATTTTCACAATATAAATAGCTGCACGCCATTCTAATGCTATAGGACCATCTTTGGCATGTTCATTGTGATAAATCCAACAAAACAGAACAGATTTTGACTAAACCATGTCCTCACAGTTTAAGATCCATTTCAATACAGTTTACATTGTACCACAGATAAGGGTCCAAATATCAGTGAAATCCTTAGTGATAATACTGTTTGCCTTGTCTCATGATTAGTGCGTCCTTGGCTTGGCTTGGTTGGCATGCTCGTTCTCCCAGGCCGGGGGCCTGATTCTACAGAGATTGAGGAAGGGGACAGGGGCATTTTAGGGGAAAACACAGTCAGTTCCACCCTCCAGCTGAGGGGGGGCTCAGTAGGGGTATCTAGAGATGGAGATGTAGATGATGAAGATGCTCTGGTATGTGATGCGGCCCTGTGTGGAGAGGGTGGTGGCCTGCACCCTCAAACGCACCAGGCCTGGCATCTGCAGGGGCCGTAGGGTGAAGATGATGCCCCTGCCTGCCTCATCCCTGATGCCAAATATCTGGCCCCCTGCCCCCGGATCCCCCTCACTGCCCTGCTCCAGGATGGTGAAGGATGTTCTCTCCTGCAACACCCCCACCTCAGAGAAGGCCGACAGGCGCACCACATTGTGATTGGCTAGGATGCCGAGGGGGAGGGTCAGCAGCTTGTACTGGAGTAGCAGAGGGGAACCTCCAGAGGCACAGTCCCAAGAGCAGGGTCTGTAGCACGTCCTGCCATGGAGAAAGAAGAGTCAACTGTTACACTTCCAGAGGTACTGATACTGTTGTCAGCTGGCTCTAAAGTTCAGTGACACATACAATACATACCTACTGTACACAACAACCAATTCATGTTTTTTTGGCATCAATGGTCAGTGACTTATTACATACATAGCTAACTACACAAAAAATGACTATGGTTGTGTGATAAGTAACTACGGTAACTACAATATTACAAAAATACCCAGGAAACAATCTGTCTAACTAGCCACACATTGCAACACACAGTGGTGTTGATTGAGGCCCCTTACCCTGGGCTTCCTCCTTTCTGATAGGATGCAGGGCAGGGCGTGTCCAGACACTGATGTCCTCCACGAGTGTTGAAGCACATCTGGTTGTGTCCACACTGGATGCCTTGTACTGCACACTCATCAATGTCTGCAAGCATCAGAAAGGAAATTCAGTACCTGTGTATGTTCTTGGCAATGCAAACCCAGTTGTGATGGGTGGTTATGTGAATTGTATGTTTTCTCCATACCTTTACAGCTCCTGCCGTTGGGTAAGAGCTGGTAGCCTGTAGGACAGAGGCACTGGAAACTGCCTATTGTGTTTCGGCACTCATGTTGGCACGGCTTCCTCAGCAAGCACTCATCCACATCTGTACAGAGATCAATGGCATGATGAGGTAAGCACCAGTGGTACCAGATTAAAGTCCCTTGCTTGTGGCCTTTGCTTACAGACGTTCAAGGAAAATGAGAAACTTCTTCTCCATCTTGTCCACAAACACAAACCCAACCTTCGCTCTCTCTCCCCCGCTACTCTCTCCTCTTCCATCCTATCATCTCTTCCCTCTGCTCAAACCTTCTCCAACCTATCTCCTGATTCTGCCTCCTCAACCCTCCTCTCCTCCCTTTCTGCATCCTTTGACTCTCTATGTCCCCTATCCTCCAGGCCGGCTCGGTCCTCCCCTCCTGCTCCGTGGCTCGACGACTCATTGCGAGCTCACAGAACAGGGCTCCGGGCAGCCGAGCGGAAATGGAGGAAAACTCGCCTCCCTGCGGACCTGGCATCCTTTCACTCCCTCCTCTCTACATTCTCCTCTTCTGTCTCTGCTGCTAAAGCCAATTTCTACCACTCTAAATTCCAAGCATCTGCCTCTAACCCTAGGAAGCTCTTTGCCACCTTCTCCTCCCTCCTGAATCCTCCTCCCCCTCCTCCCCCCTCCTCCCTCTCTGCTGATGACTTCGTCAACCATTTTGAAAAGAAGGTCGACGACATCCGATCCTCGTTTGCTAAGTCAAACGACACCGCTGGTTCTGCTCACACTGCCCTACCCTGTGCTTTGACCTCTTTCTCCCCTCTCTCTCCAGATGAAATCTCGCGTCTTGTGACGGCCGGCCGCCCAACAACTTGCCCGCTTGACCCTATCCCCTCCTCTCTTCTCCAGACCATTTCCGGAGACCTTCTCCCTTACCTCGCTCATCAACTCATCCTTGACCGCTGGCTACGTCCCTTCCGTCTTCAAGAGAGCGAGAGTTGCACCCCTTCTGAAAAAACCTACACTCGATCCCTCCGATGTCAACAACTACAGACCAGTATCCCTTCTTTCTTTTCTCTCCAAAACTCTTGAACGTGCCGTCCTTGGCCAGCTCTCCTGCTATCTCTCTCAGAATGACCTTCTTGATCCAAATCAGTCAGGTTTCAAGACTAGTCATTCAACTGAGACTGCTCTTCTCTGTGTCACGGAGGCGCTCCGCACTGCTAAAGCTAACTCTCTCTCCTCTGCTCTCATCCTTCTAGACCTATCGGCTGCCTTTGATACTGTGAACCATCAGATCCTCCTCTCCACCCTCTCCGAGCTGGGCATCTCCGGCGCGGCCCACGCTTGGATTGCGTCCTACCTGACAGGTCGCTCCTACCAGGTGGCGTGGCGAGAATCTGTCTCCGCACCACGTGCTCTCACCACTGGTGTCGCCCAGGGCTCTGTTCTAGGCCCTCTCCTATTCTCGCTATACACCAAGTCACTTGGCTCTGTCATATCCTCACATGGTCTCTCCTATCATTGCTATGCAGACGACACACAATTAATCTTCTCCTTTCCCCCCTCTGATAACCAGGTGGTGAATCGCATCTCTGCATGTCTGGCAGACATATCAGTGTGGATGACGGATCACCACCTCAAGCTGAACCTCGGCAAGACGGAGCTGCTCTTCCTCCCGGGGAAGGACTGCCCGTTCCATGATCTCGCCATCACGGTTGACAAATCCATTGTGTCCTCCTCCCAGAGTGCTAAGAACCTTGGCGTGATCCTGGACAACACCCTGTCGTTCTCAACTAACATCAAGGCGGTGACCCGTTCCTGTAGGTTCATGCTCTACAACATTCGCAGAGTACGACCCTGCCTCACGCAGGAAGCGGCGCAGGCCCTAATCCAGGCACTTGTCATCTCCCGTCTGGATTACTGCAATTCGCTGTTGGCTGGGCTCCCTGCCTGTGCCATTAAACCCCTACAACTCATCCAGAACGCCGCAGCCCGTCTGGTGTTCAACTTTCCCAAGTTCTCTCACGTCACCCCGCTCCTCCGCTCTCTCCACTGGCTTCCAGTTGAAGCTCGCATCCGCTACAAGACCATGGTGCTTGCCTACGGAGCTGTGAGGGGAACGGCACCTCCGTACCTTCAGGCTCTGATCAGGCCCTACACCCAAACAAGGGCACTGCGTTCATCCACCTCTGGCCTGCTCGCCTCCCTACCTTTGAGGAAGTACAGTTCCCGCTCAGCCCAGTCAAAACTGTTCGCTGCTCTGGCACCCCAATGGTGGAACAAACTCCCTCACGACGCCAGGTCAGCGGAGTCAATCACCACCTTCCGGAGACACCTGAAACCCCACCTCTTTAAGGAATACCTAGGATAGGATAAAGTAATCCTTCTAACCCCCCCACCCCCCCTAAAAGATTTAGATGCACTATTGTAAAGTGGTTGTTCCACTGGATATCATAAGGTGAATGTACCAATTTGTAAGTCGCTCTGGATAAGAGCGTCTGCTAAATGACTTAAATGTAATGTAAATGTAACACAGATGCCAATTAGATGACAGAACCAAAGTGACCTTGGTGGTTTAGGTTATTTAATAACAACATCTTTATATTGGGGAAATACTTCCAAAGGGACTTCTACTTTAGGGGGAGCAACACTCACCGACACATGTGCCATCTCGGTTGGTGTAGCCTATGGGGCAGCTCTGTCTGGTGATGCGGGATACCCCATGATGCCGTGAGAGGATGGGCCTACCGAGCGATGACACCAGCTGTGGGCGCAGTCTTTCCCTGATGCGGGTACCGTTGGAGAAGGCCTGTCCTCTCTCTAGGCCAGCACAGGAGCGCCCATCCCCCAGTAACACAGTGCCTGGTGGGCAGAGGCACCGGAAGCTGCCTGGCACGTTACGGCACTGGTGGGCACATGGACTCGGCGTCTGTAGGCACTCATCAACGTCTGAAAGGCAAAATAAGACTCAGACACTACACTTAGAACAACATTTTATTGAACAGTAGCATATTGTTTTGTGTAGTAAAACATGACTATGCCAAAATGAAGCGTCTTACCCAGGCATGGACGTCCCACCCCTTGGGACTGATAACCTCTAGGGCAGACACAGCCGTACCCCCCAATGGTGTTCTGACAGATCTGGCTGTAGCGGCACATGTGGCTCCCATCCTGGCACTCGTCCACATCTGTGACACAAAACGTTGGTAAACACAGGGCTTAATGTGAGGGTCATCATTCTCATGGCACAAAGCTGTACCTGCATGCAACAACAGTCAGAGTAACAGACGCATTAATTATGAATGGCATCATACCCACACAGGCCCCATTCTCTCCCATTCTCATGCCAGCTGGGCAGCTGTCGAAACACTGGTAGCCTCCCTCTGTGTTGCGGCACTGCTGGTGAGCTGGGCACACATTCCTGCTGCACTCGTTGATGTCTGTTTATAAACAAGCATAAAGGGTTTGAGATTCCATAAGTTAACTGCTTCCATAACTTACAGTTTACTGCTTCCTGGTGTGAAACATTTGATTCTGTTGAAAATATCATCAGTGAGCCGCAGGTACCACTGACCTAGACAGCGGTGGCCAGAGAGCTGGTAGCCAGGGTTGCAGACACAGCGGAAGGAGCCCAGGGTGTTCAGACACTGCTGCTGACACGGGGAGAGAGACGACTCCTGGCACTCGTCCACATCTGAAACACACACCACAGCTCTAACTCTGTTACTAATATGCCTTATACAGTTGATGAGCGGCTGAAAGAAAATCCAAAACAAACTTTTCATTTGTTGTGAATAGACTTGCCTTCACAGCTGGTTCCCATGGCGCTGGGCTTGAACCCTGGGCCACATTTGGCCTGGCAGCGGTACGTGCCGACCGTGTTCACACACTGCTGGTTGTAGTGGCACATGTGGGAACCCTGGGCACATTCATCAATATCTGCAGAGAGGTACCACAAATGTGAAGTGAAACATAAGAACACTGTCTACAATAACAGTGTTTATACATTCACAGCGATACCATCAGTTCAGATAATCCCACAACCAGATAGTGTGCACTAGCTATCTGACTATTTAAATGAATGTAAATATTTATATTTTTCTATCTGTCACAATAGATTGCCTTCTAAAGCTTACAAATCAACATGATACCAGAGCCATATACAGACAGATCACCTAATGTAATGACATATCTAAATAGGAGACATAAAATGGTGTGATAAAGTGTGCAGCATTCAGTGAGAATGTTTCCTGTGGCTGACCTTGGCATGTGTTGGTCTTGGGAGAGATGGTGAAGCCGGAGGGACAGGCACAGGAAAAGCCACCCATCACATTGTTGCAGGAATGAGAGCAGGGCGATTCTGCAGCACATTCATCCTCATCTAACGATTCAACAGTTACAGTTTATTTAGATTTTCTGCATGAGTTCATCGTATTGTAATACTTTGTAATTGTATTGTTGTAATACATTATAATTACACTGCAATACAAAATATGATTGGTCAATCCAAAAAGGGTATTTGGAATATTTTCATTTCAACAATTTTCTACGGCATACTTGTAACTTGTTATAATTGTTTGTTTTTTTTAGCTTATTTTTTATTTTAAATCACAGAAGGCAAAAGTATACAAAAACATACCAGCACAGTAAGAGGCTGTATCCAGGACAAAACCTTTCGGGCATGTTTCTCCATCACCATCTAAAAATACAGAGCACCACCTTAAGTCTATGAACCGATTAAATTGAAACTTACATTTAAACAACTACAATGACAAAAATGCAACATGTTTGCTACAGTACATCAGTTTAAAGTCAAGTGTTTGTCTGTCTTGTGTTTGTCTGTCTTGTGTTTGTCTGTCTTGTGTTTGCACTGACCTGGTAGGAGTAATGAGGCTGTCATCTGGAAGTCCAAACTGAGAGTGAATATGCTGTAGATGGCACTCATCTGGGACACCTTAAGCAGCTGCAACAGGGGCCCCTGGCGCTCCTCTTGGCCCTCGTAGATGATGGAGTGGTTACAGCGCAGCACCATGGGACCGCCTGCTCTCTGATGGGCCTGGGACGACCACGAGTACAGCTGCCCTGGTCCCATCTGCACGTATGACTCATCAAACTCCTCCAGGACACAAAGCAATCATCATATTAGAGATAGAGTGTCATGGTTAGTCACGGTCAGGGACTTGAGCTGGCTTTAGAATGAGAGTGTTAGTCATTACATACCTGCAGATTGAGATGGGAGGTTGATAATGTTGGAGGGACAAAGCCATTGATAACGATGTCCATGAGGAGAACCCCCTCTGAGTCCAGACCTCTGGCTACATGTGTTACCCGAAGGCTCTCTCCTGGTTACACACACACACAAACAGAACATTCAGATACAGCATGGATTAATACAAATACAAAAGAACTTGTTTTGAACACATAACTATGTCATGTGTCATAACAGCTGACATAACATGGCCATAACTGTCATGACCCATATATTTACATCTGTTGTGATATATATTGCATTATTTTATGGCTGGTTATGACACTTACATTAGTGTCAAAACCCAAATTTATTCAAATTAGAATTTTCCCTGCCAAGAAGTTAACTTTCGTTTGAAAATCTCTCTTAAATCCTTTGTTTTGATGTAATGAATGCTTTACAGTCATGTTGTTTTCATCATATTTTAAATAAGTTGCAGAAAATACACTTTATGACACTGTCATGAAGCATTATAACATCCTGCGTCACTTTACTTGGACTAAGAAAGTACACTTTGACACTGTCATGAAGCATTATGACCATCATAATCATATATGCCAGATGGGCATGTACGTGATAGGCCTTTATATCAGTCATCAGTCTAAAAGAGGGTGTCTGGTCCTGCTCCAAAAATCTGTTCCTGCATTCATCTCAGTCATCAGCAACAGAGCATTGGGGTAAGCTGCATGTCTGACATCGATGTGTGCACAATTACAATAATTTAGCAGGTAAAAAAAATATTTATATATACGTTTTGACACTTATGTTGGTGTCATAACCATAAAATAATGCAATTATGTCAGGTTATGACAAGTTATGTCAGCTGTTATGACATGGTTATGACCTTGTCATAATGTATTATGACGCTGGGTGTCAAGTAAAGCGTTTCCTAGTATACCATATAGCCTATGTTTTATTCAATTCCTTTTTGCAATACAACCCAATGAGAAGGAAAGTAAAAAACAACATAAGGTTGCAAAGAATGATATTTGTGATGAACTGGACAGTGTTAAAGTGCTACTGAATATATGGTGTTTGGCTCCGTCCAACAGGCTCCGTCCAACAGCACTTCATGCTTTTGGTTCAGCCTTTTCCACAGCGTAGAAAACAGATGTCAGCACACAAACCATACACATCCCAATGACAAAAATACTTGACAACAATACAACCAAATTGTGCGTATGGGAAACGCGTGAGGGTGAATGACGAGACAACATTTTACCTTATAAACTTCTTCGGATCCAAACACGTCATACTCTGATCAAAAATAAAATAAATACTAAATACTTAAAATTCTTTCCCATACATGAAAGTCTGTCTTGGGAAATAAAGAGGATTCTTATAGGTTTCAAAGGATGGCGTAAACCATTGCTTTACTAAGGCTTGTTTAACTGGGGCTACATGGAAAATATTTTAGCTGTTGTGAAGACGGTGTACTCTTATGCACATCGAATTTCCTCAGATCATTTCTGTTGAATATCAGACAGAGGCATACAGCATCACTTACAAACTTTTCACATAGGAATGGGAATGACTAATGCTGGAACACAATGTGACTTCGTTGTAGTAAATTAAGCACAGACCAAATACATGCAAATATTGAAACATTGCTGTTTCCAGTCAATTTTATCTGTGGGAAACAGCTACTCTGTGTGCATTTCTCTTTGAAAAATCATCCTCCACATCTACTACATTTGACCTGTAACTAGTATACACTCAGGCTCTTATAAGACACCCACTGTAAATTTGTCATCCTGTCTGCTGTTCACCTTGCTCTGACTTCCCGCTCCTGATTATTAGTCTATACTTCTACCCACTTGATAAACTTTAAGTGTGCCTTGTCCTACAAAATGGTCCACCCACACAGACAGTGTGGTGAAGAAGGCGCAACAGCACCTCTTCAACCTCAGGAGGCTGAAGAAAATTTGGCTTGGCTCCTAAAACCTTCAAACTTTTACAGATGCACAATTGAGAGCATCCTGTCGGGCTGTATCGCCACCTGGTACGGCAACTGCACCGCCCACAACCGCAGGGCTCTTCAGAGGGTGGTGCGGTCTGCACAACGGATCACGGGGGGCTAACTACCTGCCCTCCATAACACCTACAGCACCCGATGTCACAGGAAGGCCAAAAAGATCAAGGACAACAACCACCCAAGCCACTGCCTGTTCACCCTGCTACCATCCAGAAGGCGAGGTCAGTACAAGTGCATCAAAGCTGGGACCGAGACTGAAAAACAGCTTCTATCTCAATGCCATCAGACCGTTAAACAGCCATCACTAGCACAGAGAGGCTGCTGCCTACATACAGACTTGAAATCATTGGCCACTTTAAAACATGGAACACTAGTCACTTTAATAATGTTTACATATCTTGCATTACTCATCTCATGTATATACTGTATTCTATATTATCTATTGCATCTTAGCCTATGCCGCTCTGTCATTGCCAATCCATATAAAATCTTATTCCATTCCTTTACTTAGATGTGTGTGTATTAGATATTTGTTGTGGAATTGTTAGATATTACTTGTTAGATATTGCTGCACTGTCGGAACTAGAAGCACAAATATTTTGCTACACTCGTAAAACCATCTGCTAAACATGTGTACGTGACCAATTACATTCGTTTTGGATATTTTTTACAAGCTTATCACCTTTTTTTACCATGAAAACCATTTATTCTTACAACTAATTCATGACTTTTGGATTACTCAGTGAGATGTATCTTCTGTACTGTCTGCCAATTGACCTGCTAGCTCGGATATTTCTATTACTAGGACACGTCTGTCTAACTGAACAGGGACTGGTAAGGACAGCCTTGTAATGGCATCAGGATAATTAAGGTACAATGAATGTAATACCTGTGAATTGCAATATGATGAGCTATTTGGAGCATTTACACAATGATTTAGCACTTTGTGTAGGCCACTATAGTCTGCCCTGCAAGCTCCACATTCTAGTCCAGTAAATAAATTATACAAATAATACTTTTCATGATATGGAAGGTGCTCCACCCAGATAATACATGACATATTTTACAATAAGCAATTTGTTAAAAAGTAAATTATACTGTACAGGTTCAGCTTGAATACTTTTTCCCGTTGCTGTGTAACTCCAGCGATCAATTCTATTGATCGTATTAACGATATTAATAAAGCACTTGCTATTTACAATTTAATTTGTCTAAACTCACACAATCTATTCCATTGTACCACCAGAATGTCAAAGAAGCAAGAAGAAGCAAAATCCCAGATGCCAGTGAGTCTTGTAGTCACAAAAAAAAGACAGTAACTGTCACTACAATTTCACAGATCACAAAGAGATATGTACTGTATAAACTGAAATGAGAGCAATTCACAACATTGTTCAGTGGAAGCTGCTGTAATGGAGTAAATGGAATGGCATCAAACACATGGAAACCATCCCCTTTGTGTCCAGAGCCTGGAGCCCTTCTCTCCTTCCTCCAGCCTCCTGTGCTGTATTACCCAGGCCTCCTCCAGCACATGTTCCTTCTCCTCCTCTGTGACACCGTAGAGGATGTTGAAGTGAGTCCTGTTCTGCATCTGGATGTCAGCGAAGCTCCCACCACAGTCGTCATCTGGGACAAGGTCATGTTGGCGCCGTTGTCCAGAGCGCGTCCCACTCCGGTGTGGCCGACCACTCCTAGGTCCCCCTCCAGCAGGTCAGGCTTGATGAAGTAGTGATTATCCAGAACTCCCACCATGAAGTGCAGGCCTGACAGGTAGACTGCGTGGTTTAGGACTGATGCCACACGCAGGCTGTCCTCGCTAGCAACCCCAATGATTTCGGAGATGACGACATCATCTCTGATGGCAAACTTGACGCCCTTACTAAAGATGGAGGAGAAGGCAGAGAAGCGTGGCCTTCGGGCCAAGCCACGCCCCCAGCTGACCACTCACCTTACTCATAGGCAGCCGGTCCAGAGTGATTAAGTTCTTCAGGTGTTTCTGCAACTCACACTGAATACCCAACAGAATCTTACTAGGGTCCCAGTCTTGTGTCTTGGTTTGAGTTCTAATCATTGCATAGGTTTGCTCCATACTCTCCACCTCCACCTCCGGCTTGGGATAACCAGGGACAACATTGTGGAGCTGAAACCCAAACAGTTGCAATCAACTGCTAATATCTGTAGTGAACTTGGTGACATCCTGTAACTCTCCAAAAGCATAGCGGTTGTTGAAGGAGTAGAGGTTGAAAGGCTTGGGGCTGATGCTGAGTTCCATCCACAGGTTATGGTTGGGAGTGGTCCACCTCCCAGCCACCACATCATAGTCCCTCTTCCCCAGGTGCACCAGATTGATTAGCGGGTCATAGAGACCGCCCTGGAACCAGATGATCAGCTAAAAGGAGAGTTTGAGTCTTGGTAAATGTCTCTGTAAGTGGTGTAGAGCATCTCCTTGACAATGTGTCCTTGGCTACTGAAGATGGCCAGTGGCGTGCCAGAGTTATCACAGGCTACGTAGTATTCCTCCCCGCTGCTTAGCTCTATGGCGATGAGGTGGTGTCCCTGCAGGTCATAGTAAAGGGAAGTGATCTCAGAGCTGGAGTGGTTGAACATGTCGGTCACCCTGGTAGGTTTGGTCAGGCCAGCATAAAAGAACTGCAGCTGTGAGCCGTCACGGGTCCTGCCTAGGCCGTTATAGCGGTAGTGAACACTCCTCTCCGACACTGTCAGTTGGAGCTGTAATCAAACAGGACATTGCCCCGCAGGCGAAGAAAGCCATCTTCATCCGTACTGAATTTCTCAGTCTTGTAAGTCGTAGTGCAACGGCATTAGTCTGGCACTGTTGCCATGAATCAGTCACTTAATGCTGAGGTCGTAACTATAAGCTGACTATCAGCATCATACTTGTATGAGTAGCGTGTGATGTTATCCACACCGGTCCTGATCAGCGGAGGCTGGTGGGATGAGCTATTGGAGGACGAGCTTATTGCAGTGGCTGAAATGGAATAAATGGAACAGAGTCAAACATGGTTTCCATATGTTTGATACCGTTCCATTTAAACCATTACAATGAGCCCATCCTCCTATAGCTCCTCCCCCAAGCCTCCACTGATCCTGATGTCACGGATAATGATGCGACCCATTTTATCATACTGCACTAGACTTCAGGATCTCATACTGGACCTCCATCACTTGTCCGTTGGCATTAGATATCTTACTGTGCTTCATGATGTGTGATCACTGAGGTAATAGTTCATGAAACTGAATTTCCCAAACTGTTTGATCCTTCCAGGCACGTCAACATAATGGTTAAGGTCAATGGGAAGAGAAGTTTCATTGATCATGGCCTGCATGCTAGTGACACGGTAGTTATTATTGCTGTAGTCAAATCTGCCAATCACCAGACCCTCCACACTAAACCTATAGATCTGTCTCTGGACTCTACAGGACCTGGCCGTCTGTAGAGGATGGTGCACATGAAGCCCTGGTTCATGAGGTTGTGGTCTTCACCCCCCTCCCCCTGGAGATCCTTACGACTTTTTCCACATTTTGCTAGGTTACAGCCTGAATTTAAAATGGATTCAATAGAGATTTTGGGGGGTCACTGGCCTACACACAATACCCCATAAGTTCAAAGTGAAATAATGTTTTTTTTTTGGTTTGTTTACTTGTTTGTTTACTTACTTTTTTTTGGTTTGTTGTCTGAAATGTCTTGAGTCAATAACTATTGAACCCCTTTGTTATGGCAAGGCTTAATAAGTTCAGAAGTACAACTTTGCTTAACAAGTCACATAATAAGTTGCATGGAATCACTGTGTGTAATAATAGTGTTTAACATTATTTTTGAATGATTACCTCATCTCTGTACCCCACACATATAGATAATTTCAAGGTCCCTCAGTTGAGCAGTGCATTTCAAACACAGATTCAACCACAAAGACCAGGGTTTTCCAATGCCTCTCAAAGAATTGCACCTATTGATAGATGGGTAAAAAAAAGAGACATTGAATATTTCTTTCCACATTAGGAAGTTATTCATTACACTTTGGATGTCACTGCTTTAAAGATAGTTTAATGGCTGTGATAGTTTAATGGCTGTGATAGGAGAAAACTGAGGATGGATGAACAACATTGTTGTTACTCCACAATGCTAACCTAAATGACAGAGTGAAAAGAAGGAAGCATGTACAGAATATAAATATTCCAAAACATGCATCCTGTTTGCAACATGACACTAAAGTAATAATGCAAAACATGTGGCAAAGCAATTAACTTTTTATCCTTCACACAAAGTGTTATGTTTGAGGCAAATCCAATACGACACATTACTAATTACCACTCTCCATATGTTCAAGCATAGTGGTGGCTGCATCATGTTATGGATATGTTATGGATATGCTTGTAATAGTAAAGGACTGGGGAGTTTTTCAGGATAAAAAAATCAATGAAACGGAGCTAAGCACAGTTACAATCCTAGAGGATAACCTGGTTCTGTCTGCTTTCCACCAGACACTGGGAGATTAATTCACCTTTCAGCAGGACATTAGCCTAAAACACAAGGTCAAATCTTCACTGGAGTTGCTTACCATGAAGACAGTGAAAGTTCCTGAGTGGCCGAGTTACAGTTTTGACTTAAATCTACTTGAAAATCTATGGCAAGACTTGAAAATGGTTGTCCAGCAATGATCAACAACCAATTTGACTGAGCTTGAAGAATTTTTTAAAGAATAATGGGCAAATGTTGCACAATCCAGCTCTTAGAGACTTACCACTGTAATCGCAGCCAAAGATGCTTCTACAAAGTATTGACTCGGGGGTGTGAATACTTATGGAAATGAGATATTTCTGTATTTCATTTTCAATAACTTTGCAAGCATTTCTAAAAACATGTTGTCACTTTGTCATTATGGGGTATTGTGTGTAGATTGGTGAGAGAAAAAACTAATTTAATCAATTATGAATTCAGGCTGTACTTAATTTGTGGACAATAAAGGACTAGGAATCTGATTTCTTAAGTGAGCAAAAATTAACTGCAGTCATGGAGCAATATGCCCTCTGCTGGTTCTCTTACAACGTACATACGTAGGATCTTAATTTGACCACTTTATAATGTCAGGAAAATAATCCTGCAGCAAGAGGAAATGTGAATTATTGTGATGATTATAGTTTAATGGACATTTGTGTAGTGGTTGATAAAAAAAATTGTTAGGGCAAATTAAGTCTGACAAGTTTCTAAGCCCTGTCTAAGATGTGGGGGGTTCTAATAAGCTATATGGAATTGTTATAAGATGGTCTTACCAGGGATCATTTTATTATATTATTTGGTATTTTAAGACACCTTGGAGTATCAAAAAAATATAAAAAAATATATAATTTGATGAAACATTATTTTTGGCCTCACTGCTATTTGGCCATAGAAATGCATTGAATAACAGATTCACTACATGAAACAGAGATATAAGAAAGATCAGGAAACATTTGTTATTTCTTTCTTACATATATTTAACCCCTTATTTTTGGCACTAAACAGTCTCCATATATACTACCATACATTTTTTCAACTGGTACTGAGGACCTTCAGTCTTGTGGGGCCTGTGGGCAACCTAGAGCAAAACAACAGATATGTACGTGTTTGTGAGAGTCTCACCTTTCCACAGAGGGGTTAGTGTGTAGCCCAAACTGTTCGGACGCTACAGACAGAAGTTGGTAGATCGGCTGTACCGACTTCAGACGAGTCCCAAGACACTTGTGGGAGTCGTAGAGCAAAACTAGGAACCCCATCATGTTCGTGAGAGTCTCAACTTTCCATAGAGGGGCCAAACCGACGCTACAGGCAATTTTGTGAGAAGACCGATCTTCGGGATGTCTCATGGGCTGACAGACACCGCTCTAGCTCTGTCACCACAGATGCTGAAGTGCGACATAGGCAGACGCAGTGGATTGAGACGCATCCAATATCTCTAGCTTAAACTGACTGATTTTTATGGGGATTTTTTATTATTATGCTAATTCAATATCCAGGGGGGCACGGACATCGACCTTAGGGGGGATAAAGTGGAAATGATAAACTTGAGAAGCCTGTTTAAACCTTGCAATACACTACAAGTTTGTATTTGCTGCTGTTAAGAACATTTCTTGCAACAGGGTGATCCAATTAAGATCCTACACCTTTACAGATTTAAAGGGAAAATTCAGTTCAGTAGAGACAAACACTGTGGTAGGACTACATTTAAAGTAGAGTAAAACAATTCAGGTTATTTTGCAGGATGTAACTGTATCTGTTCCTAACTGACCTGTGTCAAACTCCAGTTGGGACTCCTGTCTGAACAGGCCCTGGGTCAGTGAGTAGCCGTTCCTGGCTGCTCCAGTCTGCAGCACTGTGGTCCAGTAGATGGGAGCAAACACAGACACGAGCGCCCGCAGCAATGGACCTGCAAAACATCAGCAGTAAGACCACAGCTTACATGGAAATATCTCTAAGAAGAGTATGATAGGTCAGGGTACAGACATGCTCAATGACAGTGACTGACTCAACGTCTTCACAACTTGATTAAGTTACTGACTTGATTGGTATTTCTAACAGAATCCTCCCCCACTCCCATACTCACCCACACTAGGGGGGATGTTGTCCAGGTGGGCCTGCAGGGTGCTGGTTCCATCGTCTAGGTTCTCTGTGATGTTAACCTCCAGGAACGACACCCCAAACTCCCTATCATTCACCATCCCTATCAGGCTGCCTCTGGCCTTACGAGGGGCCTCCCCTTCAGTCACCAAACATAGAGAAAGATGAAGGGGGGAGTGGCGAGAGAGAGAGAGGGGAATATAGTATTAAACTTTTTATTTACATAATATAATTCCATTGTTAAATTCAGCTGCATCTGTTTGGAGTGACAGGAGATCAGTTCAATCAGCCGTACCTGGACAGAGTCCAGTCTGACATCTTCTGGAGTCCATACTGGGACCGTCACATGATCGCCCCCCATTGACTGGCTCTGGATTGTTGCATAACCTGATTCGCTCCTGAACCCCTTGTCCACAGGTGGTGCTGCATGGGCCCCACTCCTCCCAATTAGAGTAACCTCCCTTAACTGTGGCGAGAGGTAGAGAGAAAGAGAGAGAAAGAGAGAGAGAGAGAATACATTTAGAGAATGAAATAAACAATCCATTGCTTTTCTTGACCAGAGTTGAGCGCGACAGAAGGTTTAATTTTCTTGTGTGTAATTTTAAGAATACTCCTATTTCATATTTTCACAACAGTATTTGGATGTTGGTGTGACTGTGTTCATGGTCCACACATCACTTACTCTGTACTTTGAGAGAAACGGTTCTCTCAGCGACTCCAGCCTCACTCTCAGCCACACACTGGTACTCTCCTGCATCTCCTCCCTGACACCGATGGCGACAGATAGACATGTTATGGCATAAACACATTTAACACAAGCACATTATTATTGTTCCTCTGAAATCTGAGGATTGATATGCTGGTGGGGACCCTCATCCTTTCACTCTTCCATATAACATCATAGAATGTAGTGACATTACCCCAGTGGTTCAGCTAAATGTGAGTGTGTAGTGTGTGTGTGTGTGAAGATTGTGAGTGTGTAGGCTTCTACTAGAAGCTGTACTTGTCATATTCATATACTAACAATAACCTGCATTAATTGGTCAATTATTAACTATGACATTTATAAATCAAGCTGATGATGTCTTAAAACATCTTTGTTTAATCCTCTGTATCAACTTTGTGTATGTCTAAGATAATATAAAATAGGTGATCTTGACTTCCAAACTGATCATCATAACCTGTCAGCATTATAACCTTCCGCGAAGTATCAATCTGGTATGATGACCAAGGGATGAGTCTTTTAGGTCCTGCCCTGTTTCAAAGTTTCTAAAAGGGTGTGTTAGCTTACTGACTGGTCAGAAATACGTTTCCATATGCTGAAGTATGGTGTACTGTTGAATGCTGCTGAATAAGGTCTTGCCGTCCTAAGAAGTCCCGTTTGAGTTTCTTTGAGTGCGTCAGTCAACTTTACAATAAACATTGTGTTCCACAGAATGTTCATTTTTTTTTCTGTTGAAGAAGGCTGATGCATATTTCAGATTTTTTTATGGAACTTCCATCCCTCATTGACGCATTTAAAAGTTGACATTTTCTAAAAAGGAAAGTTTAAGGTTTTTCCATTAGCTCGTTTGCAATAACTCAGTATGACAACAGAGTATCACAGAGCTCTCTGTGAGAAGAACTATTTGTCTTTGAGAAAGTGTCAGCTGCAGGGTGTACTATTCCAGCATCAACTATAGAGGTAACAAAGTTAAAAACGTTACAGCCGGCAGAACAGAGAGAGAGTCTGGGAACATCCATATCTGAGCTCCCTCCTTCCCTCGCTAGCTAATACTGTTAGCCTCTGACTGAACTCACGCCAATCTGATTACGGCCAGACTCGGACACTGCAGTTACTGTAGGTCACACAATGTTCCATGACCCAGGATTGCAGATGGAGTGCAGATTGACTGCAGTCAGTGGTCCATCCTCTCACTCTTAAGTTGATTTCAAAATTGTCCATCATTTCTTGTGTAAGCCTACTCTCTTTTTGTTTGTACAGACATCTTTTAACTCAAGATATGAACTCTCAAATTCAAAGAACACTGGATAAAAATATTTCTGAGGGAGACAGATGGGACACGTGATGTGTTACCGTGATGCTGTAGATGGCCAGGGAGCCATTATGGAGGGGCTGCAGGCGAAGGGAGCGGAGAAGGGGTCTGCCGTCACGGAGCCAGCGGAGGACAGGACTGGGGTTTCCCTGGACAGGACAGTCCAGCATGGCTGTGCCACCCTGGGCCACAGTCTGAGAGATATGGGCCTCTCCCTTCAAAACTGGAGGTTCTAAGGAGACATGACACATCCCTTACATACAGTGTACCCCTATCAACAAATAGAACAATACAAATACAAACAGTCTAAACTCTGGTCATGTCTTCAAAGTGCTCACCTCTAATGCGGACAAATGAGAGTGCTCTAATGGTGCCCACACTGTTCTCTGCTAGGCACACATAGGTTCCCGCATCACTCATGGTCACATTCTCTATGACCAGGGAGCTTCTGCCTGCCTCATCCACACTGGAACCTAAGATAGATAGAGTTAGAGAGAGAGAGATAGATATAGATCTAGAGAGAGAGACTATTGCAGCAATCAAGATCATTATTACTATATACCTATGACTACATAATATCAATCATAACAGAATATTAGAGCCCGTGGAGTACCTGGATAGGGGCTGTTGTTAGCGGTCCAGGAGATGACAGGGGTAGGGGTGCCCTGGCCATGGCAAGACAAGCTGAGACTTTGGCCTTTGTTCAGGGTCACGTCACCAGGTAACTCCTTGAAGGCGGGCCTCATGTTGACGGACAGGCGGGTGTCCTGTCTCACTGTGCCTGCTGTGTTGGTGGCCACACAGGTGAACACACCACCATCACCTGGCTACAAGGACCAAAAAGTTGATCAGAATCTTCACCTAAATCACCTTGATTATACACTGTAAAGTAGAAATGTCTCTGACCTCTGCCCTCTCAATGATCAGCTCTCCTGATCGCAGAACAGTAAATTTGCCAGGCAGGTTGGGCACGGTGTTATCGTCCTTCTCCCATGACACCCGGGGCTCTGGCGAACCCTGAGCCGCACACGGCAACAAGGCCTGGAAGCCCTGGACAACAGACAGCTCTGGCTGACCACCAGGAATCATAGGCGGGACTAGAAGAGAGAGAAAGACTCAGTTTATTACTGGCAAATCAGTTACGTCATTCTATGAGACACTGTTAATCCTAATGTCAGGTTAAATTACGGTTAAATCTGTCTCATGCCCTCAGTTCCTATCCACTTACTCATTATGACAAGCCTCATGTCATGGCTGGCCCTGCCAACGAGGTTTTTTGCAGAGCAGGTGTACAGGCCAGCATCACTACGTTGTGAGGCCGCGATCCTCAGGGTGCCGTTGGCAAAGAGCTGTATGTGTGCCCCCTTTGTGACGGGCCTGCGTTCCCTGTGCCAGGACACCTCTGGCTGGGGTTGTCCATCTGCCACACACTCCATGCTCACTGGCTGGCCCAGCACGGCCGTGTACTCCACACGAGGAACACTCAGTACTGGGGAAACTGGAGCAACACCATCACACATAGTTGAACCTTTCACTATTGAGATATGCATTATTTAAATTTCTCTGGGGCCCACAAGCATTCAACTAATTATCAACAAGTGCCTCCATACTTTTCTGACAAAATGTCTATGCTCTGTAGAGGTGTAGTGTGTAACCTTGCAGCACGAGCCGTGTCCTTCCCATTGCTGTGCCAGCTTCATTCTGTGCCAGGCACTGGTAAGTGCCCGCATCACCCAGTGTGACCCGAGAGAACTTCAGAGCTCCATTTGAGAGGAGAGCCAGTCTGTGACCTGTAGAGCCATAGAAAGAAGACATACTCTGCTGCTTCTGAATAGTGATAACTGACAATTGTGTTATATAATGGCTTGATTTCTGATCAAGTGTTTAAAAGAGGACATTCTCACCAGTTAATATGGGAACACCCTCTCGTTGCCAGGTGATGGAGGGTCGAGGGAAACCTTTCACCTCGCAGGGCAGAACTGTCCCATGATGCAACACTACTTGTACTTCCTCTGTCATGGGCCTGATCTCAGGGGGCTCTGAGTGGGAGAGGGCAAATCCATTGACGTGGTTTATCACATACAGACTAACCATTGTTAAATGGTAAATTTAAGACCGAGTGTTACAAAGCAAAAACCTGAACCATTACTGTATAACCGTAACAACAATCCACCCGAGGACCCACCTTGCACTGTGAGAGTGATGTGTTTGTGGGCCACGCCTGCAGGGTTCCGGGCAGAGCAGGTGTACCTCCCTGCATGACTGGGGGTAGCAGCTGTAATCTCCAGCACCCCTGGATCCAAACAGTACAGTACCACAACAATGAAGACCAAAGTACTAACATGACAGAATCACTGATGGCCATAGCACCATGTTACACTCTGAGCAGCAGTTGGACCTACCTGTGGGCAGGACCCGATAACTCCCGCCTCGGGAACCCAGCTTGGCTCCACTCTTGGTCCAGCTGACACTGGGCTCTGGGCGGCCCTGGGCATGGCATGGCAGCACCACAGGGGCCATTTTGATAGCAATGACTGTTGTGATGTCATCTTCAATGGTGGGGGGGGCTAAAGGGAAAGAGAGAAGAAATCTCAGTCTGTCTTTATCTTAGATGAAATGGCTCTCCACCAATGTTGGATTAGGACCTAAAAGCAACAATACCTTGTAGGATAACCTCAATGACACTGCGCTCCTCTCCAACCTCATTGGCTGCTGTGCATTCAAAGTATCCCTCATCCTGATTGGATGGAGAGGAAATGACCAGAGATCCAGAGGAGAGTAACCTTGAAACAAAACAAAGTCACACACAATAATTCAAAATGAATCTTTTGTATGTATGTCCATTGTTTTATAACTACTCTGGACGGCTCTGACTTAGAATACGTGGACAACTACAAATACCTAGGTGTCTGGTTAGACTGTAAACTCTCCTTCCAGACTCACATTAAGCATCTCCAATCCAAAATTAAATCTAGAATTGGATTCCTATATCGCAACAAAGCATTTTTCACTCATGCTGCCAAACATACCCTCGTAAAACTGACCATCCTACCGATCCTCAACTTCGGTGATGTCATCTATAAAATAGCTTCCAACACTACTCAACAAACTGGATACAGTCTATCACAGTGCCATCCGTTTATTCACCAAAGCCCCATATACTACCCACCATTGCGACCTGTAAGCTCTCGTTGGTTGGCCCTCGCTTCATACTCGTCGCCAAACCCACTGGCTACAGGTTATCTACAAGTCTCTGCTAGGTAAAGCCCCGCCTTATCTCAGCTCACTGGTCACCATAGCAGTACCCACTCGTAGCACGCGCTCCAGCAGGTATATCTCACTGCTCACCCCCAAAGCCAATTCCTACTTTGGTCGTCTTTCCTTCCAGTTCTCTGCTGCCAATGACTGGAACGAACTGCAAAAATCTCTGAAGCTGGAGACTCATATCTCCCTCACTAGCTTTAAGCGCCAGCTGTCAGAGCAGCTCACAGATCCCTGCATTTGTACATAGCCCATCTGTAAACAGCCCATCTATCTACCTACCTCATCCCCACTGTATCCCCACTGTATTTATTTATTTATCTTGCTCCTTTGCACCCCAGTATATCTACTTGTACATTCATCTTCTGCACATCTACCATTCCAGTGTTTAATTGCTATATTGTAATTACTTCGCCACCATGGCCTATTTATTGCCTTAACTCCCTTATCTTACCTCATTTGCACTCACTGTATATATACTTTTTGTTTTATTTTGTTCTACTGTATTATTGACTATGTTTTGTTTAATACATGTGTAACTCTGTGTTGTTGTATGTGTCGAATTGCTATGCTTTATCTTGGCCAGGTCGCAGTTGCAAATGAGAACTTGTTCTCAACTAGCCTACCTGGTTAAATAAAGGTGAAATAAAAATAAAATAAAAAATAATTCACAGGAGGACAGGCCATTCTGCTTCACGTACCTGTATGTGCCAGGCTGATGGTTGAGGTCTATGGGAGTCCCATTCCTCTTCCAGGTGACTTTAGGTGCAGGTATACCTGTGGCCTCACAGCTCAGCACGGCTCTCACCCCTGTGGTCACCGTCACGTTGAAGGGACCAGGGTTGATCGAGGGACCAACTACAGGGACCCAAATCATAAAAAATACATTTGTATGGCATACAAACCAATCTGACTGTAAGGTGCTGACTGTAATGCAGTGGCTGAAAACCTGAATAAGAGTGTCTGATCCAAAATGTTAATGTAAAAAGGTAAATCTACTGTATTATGGTGTGATTCTGTTTTTCTGTGAGTTGTATTTATTTACCAAACACGCGTAAGTCCATCCCATGGTGATCTGATCCGGCCTGATTGGACACGGTGCAGTAGTAGCGTCCGGCATCACTCAGCTGAACAGCCTTCACACGCAGAGAGCCTTCAGACAGCGTGGTGTACCTGGGACACAGGACGCACACAATCAGTCAGCTCCCCTGACAATCTACACATCTGCAGTCATACAGAAGAGGACACATTCTGCTTTATGTGTAAAGACAGTATCCCAATAACCTCTATCAGCTAAGTCAGTGGAACAAAAAGCAGGAAGCCCTTACTTGTTGTCGTCAGGACCTATAGGGATGCCATCTTTCCTCCACAGGATTGTAGGTGAGGCCTCCCCCTCTACTTCACAGGGCAAGACTGCATCCTGACTGATATGTGCAGTGACCACAGAGCTGCTCTCTCTGATGACTGGTGGCACTGGGGGGAAAGAGGCATGAAAATACACATTATAATTGATTGAGGTTTATAATGCAGATCTATTCCATATCACTGAACGCATGATCTCAATCTTCTTCCTAACTCATCATGTTATCAACTCACTGAGGATCTCCACAGTGAAGAAGAGGTTGGTGCTTCCAGCCATGTTGGTGACCACACAGCTGTACTGGCCACTGTCCTGAGGCCTGACGTCCTGGATCTCCAGGTACTGACCCCCGGCCAGCCTCTGGATACGACCCCCCAGCTGGGACCAGGGGAGAAAGAGGGAGACAGAAAAAGAGAGTCAATTATGTACTATATTGTGTGATTCCTGCCACCCTCTGTTTCCATGACGTCCAGTCTGACCTGTAATTTCACGTCGTCCTTGTACCACTCTATGTCAGGTGGAGGGTCACTGTCAGCCTGGCACTCCAGAGTCAGGTGTCCTTTGGCTGGGACTGACAACGTTCTGACATCATCAGAACCAAGAAGAGTTGGGGGAACTGGAGCAGGGAAACAAGAGTTGATGATTAGGATCAGGATTTGATTTATGAGTACCTTGCTATCGATTGGCAGGATTGACAATATACGGCTAGGAAACATGTATCACCTTGAACACGGACCCAGTGGTTACTTCCATCCTCGCCTGCTGGGCTGCTAGCCAGACAGGTGTATAGACCTGCATCCTCCACCTATCAACAGAGATATCACTGGTATGATCTGGTGTTTACCATTATACAGCAGTGAGATCTGAATGTCAACTAAATGCTGTGTCATTGCGTTTGTGACTTACTTGCACTTTGGTAATCCTGAGGAAGTGTCCGTCCTCCTCTACTATCTCACTATCTCCCTGTAGAGGGCGCCCATCCTTGAGCCAGCTGAGGGTAGGAGAGGGGACACCCTCTGCAATACACTCCAGCTCCAGAGCAGTGTTCACGGCCACCATCAACTCCTCTGGAGAGCTGATGGAGATCTTTGGAGGCTCTGTACAATAATAGAAAATTACATCATTGTTAAACAACAAATATGAACATGACATCTCATTCCTATTACTTCAGCGGAGCTTCAACTTTTCATCTGTGCATAGGTGCTGTTTGGGTGAATGGAGAATGTTTGTTCTGCCTGCTCACCCAACACAGTGAGGTTGAAGCTCTTGGTGCTGCTGCCAGCCTGGTTGCTGGCCACACAGCTGTAGAGGCCTCTGTCAGAGAGCCCCACGTCAGGCAGCTGCAGCCGCGTCTCCTGGCCGTCAAGCAGCAGGTTGCGATGCAGGGACAGAGGCTGGCCGTCCTTTAGCCATTTCAAGGAGGGAGGGGGGACACCCTGCGCCTCACAGGTCAGCGTCACCAGGGACCCCCGCACCACTGTGACCGGCTTTACAGGCTCCACACGGTCCACACCTGGAGGAACTGAGACAGAGACAGACAGACAGGCAGGCAGACAGACAGATATCTGTTTACAGGTATAGCACTTACAGCTCAGTGGTGTATTCATCAAAAGTAGGTGGGGAGTATAAGTTAGTACCTTGGACCTGTACATCAAAGTTAAGCTCAGCGAGGCCAGCACGACTGCGTGCCACACACGTATAGACCCCAGAGTCTGACAGCTGCACTGGAGAGATCCTACACACACAGAGGGCATACACATTCACTTTCACCTCACCTGAAACTCAGGCATACTTACTAAAACAATATCCTGTTTATTCCTTCATTAAGGCAGTTTTGTGAGAGAGCCACCAAACTAGACATTGCCATGTATAGAATCTTACCTGAGTACAGTGTCTGCGGAGAGGAGGCGGATACGTGGAGAGAGGAGCAGGGGGCGCCCATTCCTGAGCCAGCTGATCTGAGGTGGAGGGTTACCCGCTGCCTGGCACTCCAGGGTCACCACACTGTCCTGGGTGGTCTGCACCTCTCTGGGGGCACTGGTCTCGCCCGAGATAGAGGGGGGCACTGTGCGGAATTACACAATCATTATTACCACGAATCCAGATTGTTTCTAGGATGCTCAGTACTAATTTAGTTAGGAAATATTTTCTTTAACAGGTAGATAAAAGACAACTGACCCAGTACAAGGAGGGTGAAGATCTTGCTCTCCTGGCCAGCAGGGCTGACAGCCAGACAGGTGTAAGTCCCAGAGTCCTCAGGCCTCAGCCTTAGCAGGGTTAGAGTGCTCCCATTAGGGGATATGCTGTAACACAGGACACACACACATCAGTGATTACGAAGCAGTGCTGGACATTCAGGTACATTTGCCAGTGTCACACAGGTCCAGCGCCAACTGAAGTCTACTGGCCCATCCAAGAAAGAAAAAAATATATAAACCATTTTATTGTCACATAAACCACATAGGTGCAGTGAAATGTGTTGTTTTACAGGGTTAGCCATAGTAGTACAGAGCCCCTGAAACAAATTAGAATGATTAAACCTGCTCAAGGTCACATCGACAGATTTTTCACTTTGTCGCCTTGTGTATACGGTCTGCAACCTTTCGTTTACTGGCCCAATGTGCTAACCACTAGGATACCTACAGCCATATCAACATCTGACAGGAAAGCAAATGATGTAGCATAATTTCAATAGCAGGTGATTTTTCTCTTTCATTTGCGAGCTAAGCAAGTAGCCTATACAAGGTTTATACAGTCATTGGCAAGTCAAATTCAAGGTCTTTCAATTTGTTTTTTGAGCACTTAATTGTAATTTTCAAGAACCGACATTTTATATTTCACTGTTGTAATAGCCTACAGAAAAAAAGTATGCATTACCACTAAGCATAATGCATTTTTACATTCTAAAATATGTCAGAATAATGTGGGCATTGCCTGACTATATAGACATCATGCTCCCAACACAAACTCACTAATTAAGTCTGTGCATGTGGTCACTAGTCAGTCTCGCCATTTGAGATGCTGAAGAGTTATTGAGGGGTTACTGTATCATGTTTAACTCTTAAGGATCCTTCCTTTTTTTCAATTTTTGTCCAAAATGACATACCCAAATCTAACTGCCTGGAACTCAGACCCTGAAGCAAGGATATGCATATTCTTGGTACCATTTGAAAGGAAACACTTTGAAGTTTGTGGAAATGTGAAAGGAATGTAGGGGAATATAACATATTAGATCTGTTAAAAGATAATACAAAGAAAAGAAAACGTTTCTTTTTTACCATTTGTGGCATTTTGGCCACTAGATGGCAGCAGTGTATGTGCAAAATGTCAGACTGATCCAATGAACCATTGTATTTCTGTCCAAAACTTTGAATCAAGACTGCCCTAATGTGCCTAATTTGTTTATTAATAATTTTTCATGTTCAAAACTGTGCACTCTCCTCAAAAAATAGCATGGTATTCTTTCACTGTAATAGCTACTGTAAATTGGACAGTACAGTTAGATGAACAAGAATTTAAGCTTTCTGCCAATATCAGATATGTCTATGTCCTGGGAAATTTTCTTGTTACTTACAACCTCATGCTAATCGCATTAGCCTACGTTATCTCAACCATCCCGCAGGGGACCCACCAATACTGAAGAAGTTTTAAAAACTAGAAGGCGACCAAAAATCGGTTTCCATTTGAAATGAAACGCTTTGTATGGAAAACAAAGTTTAAGCCAACATTCAATGTTGTCTTAATCATAATAACTTCACAACACCCTTCAATTTAAACAGCGGGAAACAAACGAACGTGGCTACATCTCTCATGAAAACTGATCAGAAATGAAATCCCGGAATAATTCTATTGGAGCAGTAGAACCTCTAAAGCGGCTCCCATAACTTCCTTGACTTGTCAAGGACCAAATAGCCTAGAGGAAATATCTGAATTTCAAAGTAGGCTAGTCCATTATGACTGAATTGCACATCACAAATATTCAACCAAGACTTTGAACTTTTTAAATACCTGGTTTGCATACCTATTCTTGCCTTATCATTTACTGGTAGATATCATAACATCTTACCTACCCCTACAGCTGTCGGTCTTCGGTGAGCTGCTCCATGCAACAACAAGCTGTTTTCCAAGCTGCTTTCTCTCTGCTCGACAGATTATCAATGCTATGTGTGCACCGCGAATGTGATAAGCAGTGGCGAGCGACCCCCTACCCCCAACTGTTTTGAGCACCACCTGTTTAGCTTTCTTCTTTTGTGTGCCTGTTTTGCATGTGATTTTGGATTAATATGTGTCACATATCAGTTTGCAAACAATGTAAAAATAATAATAATAATAATTGAGTTAATGAAGCTGCATGGTCTCTTTTTTGCTTCCTTGTGTAAGGCAGCTCCAAGATGCAGGTGTTTCAGCCTAGCTCAGTGCTTTCTGTGGAGGTGGGGCAGCCAGCGGAAGATACAGAGCGTAGAGGTTGGTAATGTTCTCTAGTTGCGCTGTGATTGGCTTAGTGTTCCGTCACTCATGCGGATACTACGTCACTGCAAAATCTACTGGGAGAGCTCGTAAATTCAAGCCCCTTGGGTGCTGACAGAGTTACATTAGACATGCCCATACAAGAAGGCTCAAGGTCATTGGCCACAGATAAAATAATGTAAAATCACATTATATCTACCGTAGCTTTGATTGGACTGATCATGTCAACATCATACTTTCAAAATCTTAGCTAGCAAGCTGGCAGTCATCATGAATCAAGTCTACAATCTACTGGCAAATCCTTTTCAATCCTTGTCATATGAAGAGAAATTATGAAGAGAAATTACAGATAAAACGTATCGGTGCTCATTGGCCATTGGACATAAACATTACACGACATGTTGGAAATCGCAAATTCAACAATGAGTGGAATCAGTGGCTAACTGCAAGCATTGCAAAGCAATCACTAGCCTGCTATTCAGTGGAGAGGGTGTATGGTCCAAGTCTGGGTTTAAGGGTTTCTTTTCCAAGCTTAAAAGGGATAAACATTCAACTTTGGCCATGCTGTCAATCCAGCATGACTTCTGCCGCGTTCAAAACAACTGGAAACTCAGAACTGGGAAATCTCAGACTTCAGTGAGTTCAAGACAACTAGGAACTCAGGGAAAAAAACAAGCTCCGACTGGGAAAATACGTTTTGAACGGTCAACCAACTCGGAATTCCAAGTCAGGAACTCTGGCCTTTTTCTAGAGCTCTGACTTGAAGATCACTAACGTCATGATTCAACCTTGTTTTTTGCTGAGTTCCAAGTTGTCTTGAAAGCACCATAAATCTAGAGAATGCCAGACTTTGATAACAACGTTTGATGACAAAATTTGCCCACGAAGGACCGCTGCGCCACCTCCCTGTTCAAGGAAGCACAGCACAACAAGGTGAGTCCAAAAATATATTGTATGCTGCTGCGTAAATTATGTAATTTGCCAGCGAGATATGTATACTGTAGCTAAGAAAGTAATACTAAGTGTATGTTGTGTCGTAAGCTGTTAGTAGCCCATGTGCCTCACCCTAATAATTTGATCCCTTTCCCCCTCATAACATAGCGTACTGTTCTGACTTGGTGGTGCACATGTAGCCTATAAACTGTTTTAGAGAAATGGCATCATCGAATATTGTTAGAGCTTTCATTGTCTGCTTATATGCCCCCTTTATTTATCCTATGGTTCTGACTTAGTGTTCAGGGAGAATACTGTAAGAAAGGCCCATTTTCTGAATTATGTCGCTGTACATTTCAAAAGTGTTGAACAAATAGTTACATTTAACTAAGTCCATCCTAGCTTGGTCATTAATATCTTAATCGAAATTACGGATTGCCTCTTATCCGCTCGTCGTCCTCTTATGCCATAGTTTGTACATCTCAATTGTCAGTAGAAACCACATTTGTTTAAGCAAGTCAGCCATATCTTCTACAGTACCAGTCAAACGTTTGAGCACACCTACTCATTCCAGGGTTTATACATCAAAAACGATGAAATTATATTTTTTCAACAGGACAATGACCCATCACACCTCCAGGCTGTATAAGGGCTATTTGACCAAGAAGTAGAGTGATGGGAGTGCTGCATCAGATGACCTGGCCTCCACAATCACCCAACCTCAACCCAATTTAGATGGTTTGGGATGCGTTGGACCGCAGAGTGAAGGAAAAGCGGTCAACAAGTGCTTATTCTACAATGTAGAAAATAGTCAAAATAAAGAAAACCGTTAAATGAGTAGGTGTGTCCAAACTTTTGACTGGTACTGTATGTTTTTTTTAAAGGCAATAAATTATACTGAATGAACTGTTTCGCTGATAGCTGATAGCCAAGTGTAGGTGTTGGGACTGCTGTTGGGACAGCTTTAAGTAGTCCCTAACAGTTTGTGGGCACCATTTGTCACTGTTATAGTGAAATTAATGTATTGTTTAGTGTTGTGTTATGTTATGTTGTGTAGAAGCTTGCAGGCATGCATCTAAAATACTTTGTTGGAGCTTGCCCCACCAAGATGTACATGATAAAATCACCACTGGTGATAAATAATTGACATAAGGAGCAGACAGCTAAGGGATTTCATCTGTTTGTTTGTCTTTAATCAGTTATATAGCCTAGTTTAAAAATAGCCTTATTACAATATTTCCTTCACTGGCCCAAGCGGGCCACTGATGGGGATGCTCGACTGAGCGTTTCCAAAACCACCCCAGGCCAGCAGGCAGCCCTGTATGTCGAACCCTGTTAAGAGAATAACACTGATACACATACAGTTGAAGTCAGAAGTTTGCATATACTTAGGTTGGAGTCATTTAAAACTCGTTTTTCAACTACTCCGCAAATCTCTTGCAAACAACTATAGTTTCGGCAAGTCGGTTAGGACATCTACTTTGTGCATGACACAAGTCATTTTTCCAACAATTGTTTACAGGCAGATTATTTCACTCTATCACAATTCCAGTGGGTCAGAAGTTTACATACACTAAGTTGACTGTGCCTTTAAACAGCTTGGAAAATTCCAGAAAATGATGTCATAGCTTTAGAAGCTTCTGACAGGCTAATTGACATCATTTGAGTCAATTGGAGGTGTACCTGTGGATGTGTTTCAAGGCCTACCTTCACTCAGTGCCTCTTTGCTTGACATCATGGGAAAATCAAAAGAAAAAAGCCAAGACCTCAGGAAAAAAATGGTAGACCTCCACAAGTCTGATTCATCCTTGGGAGCAATTTCCAAATGCCTGAAGGTACCACGTTCATCTGTACAAAAAATAGTATGCACATATAAACACCATGGGACCACGCTGCCGTCATACCGCTCAGGAAGGAGATGCATTCTGTCTCCTAGAGATGAACGTCCTTTGGTGTGAAAAGTGCAAATCAATCCCAGAACAACAGCAAAGGACCTTGTGAAGATGCTGGAGGAAACAGGTACAAAGGTATCTATATCCACAGTAACACGAGTCCTATATCGACATAACCTGAAAGGCCGCTCAGCAAGGAAGAAGTCACTGCTCCAAAACTACCATAGAAAAGCCAGACTACGGTTTGCAACTGCACATGGAGACAAAGATCGTATTTTTTGGAGAAATGTCCTCTGGTCTGATGAAACAAAAATAGAACGTTATAGCCACAATGACCATCGTTATGTTTGGAGGAAAAAGGAGGACGCTTGCAAGCCAAAGAACACCATCCCAACCGTGTAGCACTGGGGTGGCAGCATCATGTTGTGAGGGTGCTTTTCTGCAGGAGGTACTGGTGCACTTCACAAAATAGATGGCATCATGAGGAAGTAAAAATATGTGGATCATTTGAATCAACATCTCAAGACATCAGTCAGGAAGTTAAAGCTTGGTCGCAAATGGGTCTTCCAAATTGACAATGACCCCAAGCATACTTCCAAAGTTGTGGCAAATGGCTTAAGGACAACAAAGTCAAGGTATTGGAGTGACCATCACAAAGCCCTGACCTCATACCCATAGACAATTTGTTGGCAGAACTGAAAAAGTGTGTGCGAGCAAGGAGGTCTACAAACCTGACTCAGTTACACCAGCTCTGTCAGGAGGAATGGGCAAAAATTCATCCAACTTATTGTGGGAAGCTTGTGGAAGGCTACCCGAAACGTTTGACCCAAGTTAAACAATTTAAAGGCAATGCTACCAAATACTAACTGCGTGTATGTAAACTTCTGACCCACTGGGAATGTGATGAAAGAAATAAAAGCTGAAATAAATCATTCTCTCTAGTATTATTCTGACATTTGACATTCTTAAAATAAAGTGGTCATCCTAACTGACCTAAGACAGGGAATTTTTACTAGGATTAAATGTCAGGAATTGTGAAAAACTGAGTTTAAATGTATTTGGCTAAGGTGTATGTAAACTTCCGACTTCAACTGTACTTAGGCTGGCAATTGTAAGTGAGAGGGACTCACTCTATCTCTTGGGTGTCTGAGCCCTCCAGAGTCACTCCATTCTTCAGCCAGCTGAGGTGGGGTGTGGGTGTGCCTGTCACTTTGCACTCCAGAGTCAGCTCATCGCCCACTGGGGCACTCAGGTCAGATGGATGGCCAGAGTCCAGGATTGTGGGCGACACTGAAACAAAAGATCAGCACTATGACTCACAACCATGACATGCCAAGGGTCTTTGATTCTCTTCACAAAATGTGATTATCTTGGGTGTAATCTAATTTACAATATGTAGGGACAATGGAGGTAAAACATTAAAAAAGTTATCCTTTTTAGATAAAACTACACTAAATATATTCTTATGTCACCAAATAAATTATTAAACCACAATGTCTTGCAATATAGCTTTAACAGCACTCTGTAGGGTAGCACCATGGTGTAGCCAGAGGACAGCTAGCTTCCGTCCTCCTCTGGGTACATTGACTTCAATACAAAACATAAGAGGATCATGGTTCTCACCCGCTTCCATAGACTTACACAGTAATTATGACAAGGTTTAATTGGCTTGAAAAGGTTTGATCGCCTGGTCACAGACAGCTGATGTGTTGTGCATTGATGTCTACAAGCGAAGGGAAAAGGTGAGAGGAGGAGAGTGCATAGATGCGAGAAGGAATACAACGAGTTGTTTTGTATCTGGCTATAAAAATGAACTGTTTGCGTGTGATCAGGGGTGTATTCAAACGGAAGCAAACGAAACACGGATAAACATACCTGAATTTGTCCAACAGGAACTCTAGTTTGCAACTGTTGGACTAATGATTACACCCTAGATCAGCTAGATGCAGGCAAGAGTGTGCAAGGCGATATTGAATGTGTTACTGTCTGTCAATGTGTCACTGTTTCCTCAAATCTTTCTTTCAACCTGTGTGCACTTACGTTGTAAACTTTCATTCATAGGCTATGTTATAGCAAACTCATGATGGGTATAGGGAAACTTTGAGTATCATGTAGTAGTCTAAATCTATCGATATTACATTGTACTGGGTGAATGTAATATGAATGACAGTCATCCAATATGCTGTAATAGAAATAAAGCCATGCTTATAAAAATGTTAAAATCATCCTCCCTCATCTTAAACGTCACCGACTGCCACTGTTGTGGGAGAGTCTGTAGCCTACCTTGCACTGTGAGAGCAAAGTCCTTCTGAGTCTGTCCCTCCCTGTTCTTAGCCACACAGGTGTAGGTTCCAGCGTGAGAGAGGGTCAGCGGACCCAGCTCCAGCCTGTTGCCTCGTACCGTCCACTGCCACTGCAGACTGCTCTCTGGGAAAGAAATAACCACACAGGTCAGGCTAAACCAGCAGCTGGAGGTCTCATTCATTCAAATGCATCAATACAAGTGTCAAAATGTGATCTTGTCAAAACTGAATTTGTCACAGTTAATTCATAAAACTTCAGCTTCTTACCAATAGGGGTGCCATCCTTCAGCCAGGTTATACTGGGTACTGGGACCCCTGTAGCCTCACACAGCAAGGTGACATGGGAGCCCAGGTTTTGGGTGAGGGACTCATGAAGAGGTCCATCCAGGACAGGGGGTACTAAGGAGGAGAACAGGATAGAAACAATGAGATTTGTATTATACTGTGACATCTGATATGCCAGTATTACCATATGTAAGAAACAGATCTAATGGAGGTTACATGGGAGGCAAGTCTCACCATGAACAGTCAAGCGGAAGGTCCTGTCCACTTGTCCAGCCACATTGGACACCTTGCAGATGTACATTCCACCATCAGCCACCTATGGACCATGAACCATAGTCAGCATGAAACAGAACAACAGTGTTTCACTTTGATGCTTAAAACAGGGTTCATCTCATGCCCTCAGTTATCAGTGCTAACTCTTTTAAAGCAGTTAAGACAGCACCAACTGAAGGTGATGACAGTGTGTTTACCTGCACTCCCATGATCTCCAGCTGATGCTGCTCCACTTTCAGTCCGGTCCTAGCTGCCAGCTGCAGCCCGTTCCTGTACCATGTGACCTCAGGCGTCGGAATGCCCCGAGCTTCACAACGCAGAGTGACAGATGACCCCACCTGAGGGGTCAGGACCTCTGACTCAGAGTCAAGGCGGGACTTCAGCGTGGGCAGGACTGTAAACCCATAGGAATAAAATAGACAATATTTAAGTGCTAATTCAGATATTGTAGCAAGTGAAGTGTGACACTGATGAGGGCAGCACAGGACTATGACGTTTCTCACCATAGACACTGAGCAGTATGCTCTTCTGGTCCTGGCCTGCTGAGTTGGTGGCAGTACACACGTACTGTCCTGCATCCTCTAGTCTGGCCCGGGGCAGCTGCAGCATCTGACCTCCTACAGTACAGACAACAATACGTCATTCAGAAGGCATAGTTTATGTTCAGTGAATTAATCAGAATGACAGAACAGTAAACTAGATGGCAGGTATCAAAGGAAGTCAGCAGAGAACAGCAGAAAGACAGTGGACAGTAGGCAAATCACAGATAAAATGCATTTTGAATTGCTATGCGTTTATTGTGTATGGTTGGCCGATTGAGTACACAATGAGTTATGGAGTGTGTTATGGGCTCTGGGCAGTGTGTTGAGGAGCCAGCTCTGACCTGGCAGGATATGGATGCCCGTGCTGAACTGGAGGACCTGTCCATCTCTGGTCCATGTGATCTCTGGAGGAGGGTACGCCTGGACGTCACACAGCATGGACACCATGTGACCCATTATCACACTCACCTCCTCCTCCCTGCCAGCTACCATCCTTGGGGGAACTGGAGAGAAACAGGAATAGATCAGCTCACACGTAAACACATTCACAGGATGTCTCTGTCCTTCCTGTGTGAATTGAAGAAATCTGCTTGATGTGGCATTTGAAGAGATGTTTGTACTTGTGGGCTCCATCTCACCTTGCACAGTCAGACTGAAGAGTTTTTCCACTGCTCCAACCTTGTTCTCAGCCACACAAAGGTAGCTGGCCATGTCTGACACCTGCACACTGAGGATCTGAAAGACAGAATAATTAATAGCATAACATTATAGACCTGCCACCTGAGACAGATTAAACAAGAGAGAGCTGTATATTGAATTAAATCAAATTAGTGACATCATCGCAGGACAGGGGCCATTCTATTCCAAGGGAAGTCCTTATACTGTACTAAGCAGTGCAGTGCTTTGGTATACAGGATTCTGACCTGTAGTTGTCTCCCGTCCTCACTGATGCTGTGGTTTTGTCCGGAGGGCAGCGGTGTGCCGTCCCTCAGCCAGGAGATGGCTGGTTCTGGGTGACCCGTCACGTCACAGTGGAGAACCACGGTACTGTTCACCACTGCTCCTATCTCCTCCATGAACTCATCCAACTGGCCCATTATCACTGGGGGGACTGGGAAAACAGGACGCCAAAAGAGAAAAACATTTGGAAATGGCGCATACGTTTTGCAGGTTTAGGCATTAAGGCTTTTGACTGTACGAGGACCATGATTGAATAATACGTTGACAGAATGACAGGGAGTAGTAACAAAGCGTGCCTACCTAAAACCTCCAGGTCAAAGTGCATGCGGTCCTCCCCTGCCTCGTTCACCGCCTGACACGTATATTTCCCAGCATCCTCCTGCTGGACCCGTGGAATCTGGAGTACCTGCCCACCTAGAGGACAACAACATAACAGAGCATCTTATTGGATCACAGTGGAGCTGATGCTGCAGTAGTGCCATTCTGGTCGTTGTACCAGTTTGATATCGTAGAACTAGACCTAGAGGGCTGGTCCCCCTCTCACCTGGCAACAGTACTACTCCTTCAGCGGTGGAGAGCTTGCGTCCCTCTCTATACCAGCTGAGATGGGGCGGAGGGATGGCGTTACTCTCACAGGACAGGCTGATGGGATGCCCCAGGACCACCTCCCTTCTCTCTGTCATCTCATCATCTCTAACCCCTCCCTCCTCCTCCTCCTCCTCTCCTCCCAGACCCCAGGCTGCTGCACCGTTACTCCCCCGATGGAAGATGGGAGGAACTGGAGAGAGAGAACGAATGTTCAGTTAGTTTCACAAGAGTGCAGTGAGATTAGGTTGCATAGTGTGAATGAACAAATTTTGCCAACGGCAGACAGTTTAAATTCCATACGTGGACACTAACCCTGAATAGTGACGTGGAAGTCTCTTTTGTCCTCTCCTGCAGTGTTGGTGACCATACAGGTGTATTGTCCCTCATGGGAGAGCATGGCATTGTCTATGTGAAGAAGGCGACCACTCTCACGGATACCAGTGTGGGAGTTCCTAGTCAACAACTAGAAACAGCAAAAATAAATACAAAAATGTTTCAAATAAGTAGAAATAGACATCTATGGCACTAAATGAACTTATGTGAAATGCAGTAGCTAGACAGAAACCCAAACCAACCTGTCCATCTTTGAACCACTGGGTCTTGGGTTCAGGGAAGCCTTTAGCCAGACAGGACAGGGTTAATGAGCCGTTGATCCGGACTTTCTCATCTCGGCTACCGAAACTCAGAGATGTAGAGTCCCCTTCAATCTGCGGTGGAACTGATCAAATCAAACAGGCAGTCAAATACCTCTCCGGTATTTATGTACATTGAATTGTAATGATGTTAGACTACTGTTTATTACATACACCAGAATCAACCCTCTCCTTGTCTGGTTCCCTTACCCAGCACACTGAGTGAGTAGTGTTTAAGAGTGGTGCCTGCTGGGTTTGAGGCTCGGCAGGTGTAGAGACCGGCACTGTCTCCCTGTGCTGCCCCCAACCGCAGCGCCTGCCCACCCCGGGTGTAGGTGAGCTGGGCACTGGACACGATGGGCTGGTTGTCCTTCAGCCAGGTGATACTGGGCATGGGAGAACCTTCTACGTCACAGGGCAGAACCGTGGGGAAACCCAACACCACAGACACCTCTGAGGTCTCACTGGGGCCCATGATGGTGGGGGGAGCTGGAAAAACAGGAGGAGAGAGGAGGAGCGTGAGAAGAGAGAAAGGTGACTTTCTCAAGTTATACTGTAGTATAGAAGGTGAATCTGCTTCAGTGATAAACATTGTGATTATTTCTGAGATGTAGAAGGAAGTTTGTGTTGTTAGTATGAGGTCATTGAGAAGGAAACATGAGAGAGGGAACAGTACCTTGCACAGTGAGTCTGAACTGGCGCATCTGTGTCCCAGCGCTGTTACTGGCCAGACACTGGTACAAGCCCTGGTCCCTCAGTCTGACTGCCTTCACCTTCATCGCCTGGCCCTGCTCATGGAACTCCACATGGGGGTCCCCGTCCTTGGACAGCACCCTGGAGAGGAGGGAGAGGGATCAATACTCCAAAGCCTGACAGTGTATTGACTAGACTAATCCACACACAAAAAGTGATATCTGACACATGATGTCACAAAATGACCAACTGATGAATTGGTTTACCATTACCATCATAGTCATAAAAACCAAAACATTCCTGTTTTAGGGGTTATTGACTCCTGTTAGAAATGTTGCTACAGCAGGAATATAATCCTGCAGCAACAGGAAGTGTGAATTATTATGTGGATTATAATTCATGGACATTTTTTGGGGGTCTGATACATTTTTCATTTGGACAAATCAAGTCTGAAACTTCAAAGTGAAAATTACTAACTTTAGAATCCTTTTTAAAACTAAAATACACTACAAGTTTGCATTTCCTGCCGTGCAGGAAAATTCTCAGCAACAAAAGAGTAATCAAATTAAGATCCTACATTTGTATATGAGTGTGAATAAACAATTTAATGTGATGGGTAGTAGCTATATGCACAAGTGTCAATGTCAAAAAGACTCACTCTCCATCCCGGCTCCATTCAACTTTGGGGGCTGGGCGCCCACTGACCCGACACTGGAACTCCACCTCCTGTCCTGACACCACTGACAGGTCCTGTACCCTGGACATCCCCGAGATCACTGGTGGGGCTAACTCACACACACACACACACACACACACACACACACACACACACACACACACACACACACACACACACACACACACACACACACACACACACACACACACACACACACACACACACACACACACACACACACACACACACGTTAGGCCATGGTAGGATGCAATTCAAACTTAGACCTGGAATTGCTAACATATACTTAAGAATAAAAAGTAAAAGTATAAATCATTTCAAATTCCTTATATTAAGCAAACCAGACAGCACCATTTTCTTGTATTTAAAATTTACGGATAGCCAGAGGCACACTCCAACCCTCAGACATAATTTCCAAATGAAGCATGTGTATTTAGTGAGTCCGCCAGGCAATGGCGGATTTAGATATAGGCGACATGGGCAGCCGCCCCGGGCAGCATCTTGCAGGGGGCGGCATGGTGACATTTGCACGATCGGTTTGCTATCGCTCATTTGCACGTCACGTCAATGATATCATGTCACCGTGTGGGACTAGGGGTCAATTAACCTTGTCGGAGTGTGTGCCCTGATTCTAGTTTGTGAGCTAGGCAGGCTACTGCCTGGGAAGGTCTCCCACTCAGAAGTACAAGATGGGGAGGAAGGTGGGGTTAGCTTGACCTCAGGTCTCCCCACTGGAAGCCCGAGGTAGGGGGAGCGGGGGAATCTATCAAATAGCGCACCTCTAACTTTGTACAGTACTAATGCAATTAGTAAAATTAGTCACACTACAAAATACAACCAAATACACCACAATTCATTCATTATACTGTGAATATATAGTTTCAGACATATTGTTGCATTTTTTTCTGGTTTTAGCGAAATCGTTAAGAATAATATATAACCAGTCTGCACACCACCAAGGTGAATTGGTTTAGTCTTGACTCTTGGTTGACAGTGTTGGGGTATGGGTAATGTATTGATGCGCGAGTGCCAAATCAACACAAATTTGTTTCTATTTGTCACTTCTTTTTGATATTTAGGAGTCTTAATTGTGTATATATTTTAATTATTATATAGTTTTAAATGTTATGATTATTTATTTGTGTTGTTCCAAATGTCTGAATAAAAATTACAGTTAGTGCAGGATAGTTTCTTTCTTTGTTGGTGGGGTCGGGGCTGAAGGAAGGTTCGCCTAGGGAGCCAAGCTCCAAGCTAGAACCGCCACTGCCGCCAGGTCAGAGGCAGTAGGGATGACCAGCGATGTTCTCTTGATAAGTGCGTTAATTTTGACATTTTACAATGTTCCTGTCCTGCTAAGCATTCAAAATGTAACAAGTACTTTTGGGTATCAGGGAAAATGTATGGAGTAAAAAGTACATTATTTTCTTTAGGAATGAGTGAAGTAAAAGTTGTCAAAAATATACATTACTGTCACGTTCCTGACTTGTTTTCTGTTGTTTTGTATGTGTGTGATGGTCAGGGCGTGAGTTTTGGGTGGGCAGTCTATGTTTTCTGTTTCTATGTTGGTTTTGGGTTGCCTGGTATGGCTCTTAATTAGAGGCAGGTGTTTTGCGTTTTCCTCTAATTGAGAGTCATATTAAGGTAGGTTGTTCTCACTGTTTGTTGGTGGGTGATTGTCGCTGTGTTTGTGTTTATTGCACCACACGGTACTGTCTCGTCTCGGTCGTTCCTGTTCATGTGTTCTTCGTTTCATGTAAGTTCGTAGTTTAGGTCTGTCTAGTTCGTTTTGTTATTTTGTAAATTAGTCAAGTGTATTTCGTGTCTGTTCTTCGTCTTGCAATAAAGCATTATGTATTCATCACCCGCTGCGCCTTGGTCTACTAACTCACCGAAAGACAGCCGTTACAATTACAGTAAAGTCGAGTACAGATATCCCAAAAAAACGACTTAAGTAGTACTGTAAAATATTTTTTTACACAACTGACTTTGCTTAAACTTTAAATATAAAATCAATGGGAGAGGTAGGACAACAACTTGATTTTAAGCACTATGAAAGCTCACCTTGTACAACAATGTTGTAGTCCCTTCGGGCTTGCCCAGCTGTGTTACTAGCTATGCAGCTGAACTGGCCACCGTGCTCTGTCTGGACCCGGTAGATTCTCAGAAGTCTCTTCCCATTCTGTAGATACACTCCAGGGGAGTCCACCACCTATACACAGCCAGACATACATTGTACGTGATTGTTACTGTAAGATCAATATTGGACTGTGATAAACTAAATTACCACTTGGTGTCACTGTGTTGCTAGATACAAATAACATGGTTGTCATCGAAGTCAGTAGAAGTATGGTAACCTATACAACCTATACCTATACATTTAAAAAAAAAAAAAAAAAAAAATGTTTTTAAGAAGTGTTTTTGAATGCCTGGTAGGTGACTCACATTCTGCCCGTCTTTAGTCCAGGTGATTGTGGGGGAGGGGATACCAATGACATCACAGCCCAGAGTGAGTGGATGCTTCAGGGTGACTGTCAGGTTCAGGAGCTGTCCATCATCCTGGATCTCAGGGGGAACTGGAGAAGTACGGGAGACAGACATCATCTAGAAGTCCCTTTGTTAAGACATTTTATTGTTATCTGAACTCACATCAGTTTTGAATAAAGATGGAATTGATAAGATCTCACCATGCACTTTCAGGCGGGTCTTCCGCTCAACAGAGCCTGCATCATTGCTGGCTACACATGTGAAGTCCCCACTGTGACTGGCAGATACTGAACCAATCACAAGAGAGCCGTCCTGTGCCACAGATAGCTCTGATTGGTCAGGGTGTATCTCCAGACCGTTCTTGAACCAGCGTACCTTGGGAGGGGGTGAGCCTGCGAGTGTAAAGATAGCAGAGAGGGTAGTGAGAGGATTCTTTATCGATCATAGCTGACAGAAACAAAAGTTACTTCTGTCTGCGCCCCCACGTACAGAAAGGGCTGAATGGGAAAGTGTCCCAGACTGGAAAAAGCAGGCCCTACATTTATGTTGGACAGCAGGACAGATAAAGACTGAGAGCCCTATCGGTGGGCTGGGATACTTCAAGGTTAGAAAGTAGCACATGAATGCCAAACACAATATGTTGGTAGATGCCTGATTTAAAGTGGTAGTGTTGTGATTTACTACCAGAATCATAGCTTGAGGACCCTGGACAGTAAGAATAGTGATTGGGCCAGAAGTTCTAAGCCTTGATGTGATGTATAGGCACCTGAAACAGATGTGTTTGGAGCTTTACAATGGGGAAAAGGGCCGGGAGCATTGGCAGAAGTCTGGGATGGAGTTAGAGGTGGAGCACGGGACGGAATGGGGTTAGGAGGGCGCACCTGTACCCGATATAACCCAGTCTGAGATCTCTCTTACATAAATAGGACAGGACATACATAGCTGTGCGGACATCCAGTCCAGCTTTTTGCATTAAGAGCAAAGAAAGAAGTAAATCCCTGTCCCATCTCTATTTACAGAACATATCCAAACACCAGAGAGAGAGAAGGCTGTACGGGAAACTAAACACATATTTCATCCCCCGTCCAAAAATACTGAGGGGACAGAGAGGAACCACAGAGAGGAACCAAAGGTAATGTTATCACCCGGGCCCATGCGGAGCACATGTTTACACTTTACAGCACTGACTCAAATGTATAATCTCATTACTGGGAGGAAATACAGATGTTCTGTTTAGATTAAAATAATTAAAACCTGTTTCTTGTATTTATCTGCTTGAGTTCACTACGCTTCCTTCCATTATCTCTTTCATGTGTTTTTTAAACAAGTACTTCCATTATTATGGGGCATTAAGTGTTCCTATTGGTAAAACATAATAATTTCCTGATGGCAGAATCTCTTTTCATCTTGCCATCCAACGTTCGACACAGACAGACACATTTCTATGATACAATGGGGGATGAAAAAGCTATTGTCTCCTAGTTTCCTTTGCCAGACACGTAGTGCTGCCTGCCTGGAGCCGTGGCTGCCTGCGAGCGTCGCTGTGAGGGCCCTGTAACAGTACCAGTAACAGTGTGGGCTCTACAGGGAGGGCCAGTGGAGCCAGCCTCCTCAGCGGAGGAGCACCACAGACATCTCTGTCCATTATCTGGCAGCAGCAGCCTGTAATTAGGATTCCTCTCCCAGCAGGCCCCCTCGCAGAGCGGAGAGGAAAGCAGATGTGGCCCGCTGAGGGAACAGGGAGAATGATGTTCCAGCTGTTGGTGTGTCCGCATTAGCCTACTCCTCACCTTCTCAAACATGCCCCGTTACCATGGCACGGCTCCATACAAACAACACCTATTTAAGTGCCCTGTCAAGAAGAAGCTCAATGGGCCCACGCATAAGAAATAATGCACACACACACACCCTTTCTCAGCCATGCTGAGTGCTACCTCCCCCTTTGCCAAGATGCTAAAATAGAGAAGAAACAGTATGCAAATGAATGAAAGCACAACATTAGGATAGCAGGGTTATTGAAACACACAATTGTTTCCACAGACTAATGAAAGCCTCTGGAAATAGCAGAGCAATGCTTTGAAGGTAGCTAGATAAGTCCACACCTTTGTCCTACATTTCATATGGAGCCACCAGACACCAGACTTGCACTGTATGTTTCCCTCTAGCGTGTATCTGTTTCCCGTAAAACGGACATACTCTACATCATAAATCTTATCCTACCTTCAGCAGGGCAGGGAATGGTGACCTTGCTGTTAGACACTTTCTCCATGATGGCATCTCCAGCCTCTGCGAAGGACGGGGCCTCTGTGGAACCGATAAAGGACAGAGCATTATGACAACACAGGGAATGAGATACACTGTATGACCAAAAGTATGTGGACACCTGCTCGTCAAACATCTCATTCCAAAATCATGGGAATTAATATGGAGTTGGTCCCCCCTTTGCTGCTATAACAGCCTCCACTCTTCTGGGGAGGCGTTCCACTAGATGTTGGAACATTGCTGCAGGGACTTCCATTCAGTCACAAGAGCATTAGTGAGGTTGGGCACTGACCACTGGCTCGCAGTCAGCGTTCCAATTCATCCCAAAGGTGTTCGATGGGGTTGAGGTCAGGGCTCTGTGCAGGCCAGTCAAGTTCTTCCACACCAATCTCAACAAACCATTTCTATTTGGACCTCGCTTTGTGCACAGGCGCATTGTCATGCTGGAAAAGGAAAGGGGCTTCACCAAACTGTTGCCACGAAGTTGGAAGCACAGAATTGTCTAGAATGTCATTGTATGCTGTAGCGTTAGGATTTCCCTTCACTGGAACTAAGGGGCCTAGGCTGAACCATGAGAAACAGCTCTAGTGTCACGAATCCCGCCGAAGATGGTGCCTCTTCCTGTTCGGGCGGCGCTCGGCGGTCGTCGTCGCCGGCCTACTAGCTGCCACCAATCCTCTTTTCTGTTTCATTTAGTGTTGTCTGATTAGTGCACCTGTTTCTTGTTTGGGTTTTGGTTTTGGGCTATATAAACCCGGTAGGCCCGCCGGCTTTTGTGCGGGCTTGTTTTTCTGTTATTGGCGTGTGTATATTTTTGTGGATTTTATTTATCCTCCTCCAGCAGATTTTACAGTTGCCACTATGCATTGGGGCAGGTAGCGTTCTCCTGGTATCCTCCAAACACAGATTCATTGTCGGACTGCCAGATGCTGAATTATGATTCATCACTCCAGAAAACACATTTCCACTGCTCCAGAATCCAATAGCGGCGAGCTTTACACCACTCCAGCCAACGTTTGGCATTGCACATGGTGATCTTAGGCTTGTGTGCGGCTGCTCGTCCATGAAAACCCAAAAGAACAGTTATTGTGCTGACGTTGCTTCCAGAGGCAGTTTGGAGCTCGCGCTTCAGCACTAGGCGGTCCCGTTCTGTGGCCTACCACTTCGCAGATGAGCCATTGTTGCTCCTAGCCATTTCCACTTCACAATAACAGCACTTACAGTTGACCTGGGCAGCTCTAGCGGGGCAGAAATGTGACGAACTGACTTATTGGAAAGGAAAGTCACTGAGTTCTTCAGTAAGGCCATTCTACTGCCAATGTTTGTCTATGGAGATTGCATGGCTGTGTGCTAGATTGTATACACCTGTCAGCAACGGGTGTGGCTGAAATAGCTGAATCCACTAATTTGAAGGGGTGTCCACATACTTTTGTATGTATAATGTAAAGGGTTTATTTAGCATCATGAGTTATATAAATCCACAAGGGCTACTCTAATCATAAGTGTAAAAGTTAGGTTGAGATTTTTATAAGATATGGTCTTAATTTTTGTTTGAAGGTTCTGGTAGAGCAGCATTAGGGTAAGACAGTGTGAGGGTTAATCCTAGGGGTAGGGTGAAGATGTGCTTTTGGCCTGTGCCAATGTGAGTCATGTCTCCTATAACCCATACTCACTCGTTAACCTCCAGCTCTGGCTTCCTCTAATCCTTCCCTCTGCTAAAGCTGATCTCTAAGGTCAAAGAGCACCCCAATCAACCCCCTAACATTAACAGACTGATCCATGCACTGGTCAAATAGAATGGGGTTTATAGGGCTGCTTGCACTCTGACTATGGTGCTGCTTCCAGAGAAAGCCCCTCTAAAGACTACTGTCCTTGTCTATTCTGTCTTTCAACTGGGACAGATTTCTCTCTCATGTAGTGCTGAGCGATTAGTGCTTTTTGAAGTGGAGTCGGTTTTGGTCCCATTATTTTTTTTTAAATATCACGGTTTCACATTTAGATTATTATTTTTTTTTTTACATAAAGCAGTATGCATTACATGGGTTGAATGCTGTAACACAGAACAAAACAATGAATAAAAGTCCCATGATGATAGTGACTGCTTACCACTTAGGCCTATTAACCATCATTTGTTCACATTACATGACTTTACTATATTTAAATTATGTATATTACATTTGTTTTATTTGATGACTTTATTATTTAATTCAAAGTCATCATCTCTCTATAGAGCTGCTGCCTATACTATCTGACAAAATCACAATTTGAGTAGTTCTTCAAAGAAAGTAAGTCATACCAATTATCAATCACTTAGATCATGTATTTCCAGGTAGAAATACCTCGCGAAGCAACTGCTCTCTATCTCTCTCGATCGTGCATTCTACTGTCTCTTTTATGTAGCAGGCGTAAAAGAAACAGAGGTGACAAGTAGCTGCACAATGGATTATGGTCATTTTAATCATGTTTACATCATGTTTCATGTTTACATACTGCTTTACTCATCTCATATGTATATACTGTATTCTATTCTGCTGTATTTTAGTCAATGTCACTCCGACATTGCTCGTCCTAATATTTATATATTTCTTAATTCCAATATTTTACTTTTAAATGTATGAATTGTTGTGAATTGTTAGATACTACTGCACTGTTGGAGTTAGGAACACAAGCATTTCGCTACACTCGCAATAACATCTGCTAAATATGTTTAGGTGACCAATAACATTTGATTTGATTGTAGTTAATTACCCCATTTTCTGCGCTAAATTATCTAGAATATTGGCCTGTTGGAAACTACAACTCCCTACTACATCGCACAGTTCGGGCTTTATTTGATTTATCTCTAGAGAAACTGCAATGTGTGCATTGAGCTCACAGAAGGAAAAAAAACGAACAAATGGAATTCAAATAGTTGAACCGGAGTCAGTCAATTAGTTGTTTAAATGTTGGTTAATCGCTCAGCACCACTCTCATGTAAACCTGGAGGTATCTGCTCTACCTAGAATATTACAGTTCTTGCTGTGTGAACTTCTTTTAACATGTAATGGTTTGGCTCAGTTAGTTTTCAGTGCTGATGGTAAGGGGTGTTATCAGCTGACAAAAGGATACATGGGTGTACAGTATTTGGAAAGAGAAAAGCTGCATCACATTGATCAATCAGACCCCTCAAGTTAGAGACCCACCTAGCACCTCCAGTTTGACCTCCATGGTGTCCTGTCCAGCAGTGTTCTTGGCCACACAGCTGTAGATGCCCTGGTCAGTGAGGCTGGCCCTGTGGATCTTGAGGGCTGCAGTGTCCCTGGCCCAGACAGGACGTCCGTCGTGGAACCAGCTGATCTCAGGGCTGGGCTCCCCCTGAACCACACATGGCAGAACCACTGTCTGGCCTATCAGAGCCTTCAGCAGGGACGGAGCTGCCTGGATCTTGGGCTTAGCTTGGAAACAAACAAACAAGGTTTGTTTCTCATGATATCTATCTGCCTGTTTAGCATTTTGGGTCTTAGATGCACGACAGCATCTTGAACAGTGAAGTGAAACAGGCTGTACAACATGACTATCCATAAGGAGGTACCTTGTATGTGTAAATTGTAGTTGATAGACACGTTGCCTGCTGGGTTTTTTGCTGAGCAAGTATAAAGTTTACTATCAACCAGTCGAACATCAGTGATCTTCAGAGAGCCAGACGGCAGCACGGTGAACCTGGACATGGAAAGAGGTCAGAGGTCAAGCTGGGATAACACTGTCAGGAGTCACACTGCATATGTGCAACCCTGTAGGTGTTTCTGTGTATATATGTGAGTGTGTGTATACATGTGACCGTGCATGCCTGTGTAGTTCTGGCTGTTGTAATACCATTCATATTGCACAATAGTAACTAAACTTCTCAACTGAACTGAAATCCCCAGCAGAATGTCATAACTATTTGCTTTAGTACCTACCCAGCTGCAGAAATTGATTATATGCACAAATATAAACAGTGCTCTGAGATTTATTTGGGATAAGTGTGTCTGCTAAGCAACTCAAATGTAGTTTGCTTAAGTGAAAACGATCTGCAACCACAGACTCCTCTTCAACACTGCACATGTTGCCGTACCACTCTGCTCCCCTACTGCTTCAAACCCAACCAGTAGCATGCATCATTGAAACAGAATGACTGGCTCAGCAGTCAGTGTCTAAGTCACCTTAGCAGAGAGCAGGGAGCCGAGCACACACTGGAGACATGGACCCAAATCACAGTCCCATCCATCTCCCCACATCACTACCCACTGTGGTGTACACTCATCTGTGTACACAGGCTGACTGGGACAAATTGAGCTAGAGGGGTCTGAGTGCAGCTCCCTAGCCACCCTAACTGACACAGTGTGGGCTAGTGCTCCTCTCCTCTCCAGCTGTGCTAGCTCTCTCTGTATACAGCACTGGGGATTGTGGTGGAGGAGGTGGAAGAGAACAGGGTTACGGCAGCAGACACTCAGAACACCCACTGACTGAGTTATTCCAACAATCAGCTCCCCCTGCTCACACCGGCTGGGCCAGGGGATGGGGGGTAAATAGACTGCCGGATGGAGAGAATGCATCTGTCCGCTCCTGTGGCTTGGCTGAGGGCTAAGAGGGTTGTTGGTGGATGTGTGTTATTCTCATCAGACAGCCAGGGCTGGTAGAGAGTCAACATGCTCTTTTATGGCAAGAGATCCACAGGGGAGCCAAACGTCAAACAGGCTTTACTTCTGTCTCTTCTTCCGTCAGTGTTCCTCCCTTCTTCCTGTCAGCACACCCCTCCTCTCTCCTTCCTGGCTCCACATGAATCATCCTCATTCTACCACAACCATAGCTTTCAACACTGTTGCTCAGTTCCTCCAGGGACAGGTCATGGCCAGTAAGTCTCTAATCTGTGCCCTACAGACAGACACCACCAGACAGTGAAGTCTGTACCGAGCGACCACAGACCCAGGCATGAGAGAGTCATGTGTGGAACCAGATGTTATTCTTCAGAGAAGTTGTTATTACTCAACCGTTAATGGCTGCTTTGTATAGCAGCCGGCTTCAATCAACATCCCTTGTAAAAGGAGTTGGTTAGTTAAGTCAGGGGTAAGGTAATCGCCTTGGTATGGTGAGAAACTTGCCCTTTATTGCCTATTTAACATTTTCACTGCTATACTCTTATGTGACCAGTACTAGGAGATGGGACTTCCTCTTACCAGGCAGTGACTGGAGGGATGGGCTGGCCGTTCCTGCTCCATGTGACCAGGGGAGAGGGACTGCCCTGGACCTCACAGGGGAGGATGACCTCAGAGCCCACTTCGGCAGCCATCTTAACTGTGTTCTCCTGACTGCTCACACCTACGATCTTAGGCTTGGCTGGGGGAAAAGTAAACATTACATATTTTACACAGTACTTCTATCAATGAAACACTTTGAAGAGAGGCCATTGACATTGCAGGCACTGGACAGCCTTTGCAGTAAGTACATTTGCAGCGCTTACTGTTGACACTAAGCTGGATCTCACGGCTGGCGTAGCCCACTGCACTGGTGGCTGTGCAGATGTATATGCCTGCATCCTCTGCAGTGGGGTTGAGGATGTGGAGGTAACCATCATTGTCTGACTGGGCAGAGGACATGTCCCTGGGTAGGGGCTCCCTTCCCTGGGGGCAGAGCAGGCAGAATGAGGCCCGGGCCCAGATACACATTCAACTGCACTGGGACACATACAGTGGGGAGGACAAGTATTTGATACACTGCCGATTTTGCAGGTTTTCCTACTTACAAAGCATGTAGAGGTCTGTATTTTTTTTTATCATAGGTACATTTCAACTGTGAGAGATGAATCTAAAACAAAAATCCAGAAAATCACATTGTATGATTTTTAAGTTATTAATTTGCATTTTATTGCATGACATAAGTATTTGATACATCAGAAAAGCAGAACTTCATATTTGGTACAGAAACCTTTGTTTGCAATTACAGAGATCATACGTTTCCTGTAGTTCTTTACCAGGTTTGCACACACTGCAGCAGGGATTTTGGCCCACTCCTCCATACAGACCTTCTCCAGATCCTTCAGGTTTCGGGGTTGTCGCTGGGCAATACGGACTTTCAGCTCCCTCCAAAGATGTTCTATTGGGTTCAGGTCTGGAGACTGGCTAGGCCACTCCAGGACCTTGAGATGCTTCTTACAGAGCCACTCCTTAGTTGCCCTGGCTGTGTGTTTCGGGTCGTTGTCATGCTGTCATACATGGCCCCATCCATCTTCCCCTCAATACGGTGCAGTCGTCCTGTCCCCTTTGCAGAAAAGCATCCCCAAAGAATGATGTTTCCACCTCCATGCTTCACGGTTGGGATGGTGTTCTTGGGGTTGTACTCATCCTTCTTCTTCCTCCAAACACGACGAGTGGAGTTTAGACCAAAAAGCTATTTTTGTCTCATCAGACCACATGACCTTCTCCCATTCCTCCTCTGGATCATCCAGATGGTCATTGGCAAACTTCAGACGGGCCTGGACATGCGCTGGCTTGAGCAAGGGGACCTTGCGTGCGCTGCAGGATTTGAATCCATGACGGCGTAGTGTGTTACTAATGGTTTTCTTTGAGACTGTGGTCCCAGCTCTCTTCAGGTCATTGACCAGGTCCTGCCGTGTAGTTCTGGGCTGATCTCTCACCTTCCTCATGATCATTGATGCCCCACGAGGTGAGATCTTGTATGGAGCCCCAGACCGAGGGTGATTGACCGTCATCTTGAACTTCTTCCATTTTCTAATAATTGCACCAACAGTTGTTGCCTTCTCACCAAGCTGCTTGCCTATTGTCCTGTAGCCCATCCCAGCCTTGTGCAGGTCTACAATTTTATCCCTGATGTCCTTACACAGCTCTCTGGTCTTGGCCATTGTGGAGAGGTTGGAGTCTGTTTGATTGAGTGTGTGGACATGTGTCTTTTATACAGGTAACGAGTTCAAACAGGTGCAGTTAATACAGGTAATGAGTGGAGAACAAAAGGGCTTCTTAAAGAAAAACGAACAGGTCTGTGAGAGCCGGAATTCTTACTGGTTGGTAGGTGATCAAATACTTATGTCATGCAATAAAATGCAAATGAATTACTTAAAAATGTGATTTTCTGGATTTTTGTTTTAGATTCTGTCTCTCACAGTTGAAGTGTACCTATGATAAAAATTACAGACCTCTACATGCTTTGTAAGCAGGAAAACCTGCAAAATCGGTAGTGTATCAAATACTTGTTCTCCCCACTGTATCTAGGCCAAAGGTTCATAACCCAACTTCACTTCTGATGCCTGCTATAATTACAGAGCCGAGCCCCCTTCCCAAATTAAACTAAATAGATGCTCTCTCTCTCTCTCTCTCTCTCTCTCTCTCTCTCTCTCTCTCTCTCTCTCTCTCTCTCTCTCTCTCTCCTCTCTCTCTCTCTCTCTCTCTCTCTCTCTCTCTCTCTCTCTCTCTCTCTCTCTCTCTCTCTCTCTCTCTCTCTCTCTCTCTCTCTCTCTCTCTCTCTCTCTCTCTCTCTCACACTCACACTCACACTCACACACACACACACACACACACGCACACACACTTCCCTTTTGAACACAATATGGCTTTTGCAGACTACCTTTCATCTGACAAGAATATACATTTAGTTCACTCTAGTGCACTAATCTGAGAATGTATGGAACAAGGCTATGAAAAAACGTTCCTTAACACAGGCAGCCGTATAATATATAAACAAGTGTTACGTTAGTTTAAAGGTTATTAACATGATGTTAGTTGCCATTCATTTTAAAACAGATGGGCTGTGATTATAATATCCTCTAGATTCCCTTGTGCTAAATTACATGATTTGTCACGGGCCATTTGTCATATGTGTTTCGAGAGATGGAGCCAAAACCATCATTAGAGAAAAAATTGCTTCCGAGCAGAAAGCATAACATCCTACCTTGGACCAGACAATAGTTGGCTTGGGAACTCCACTGGACTCACATGACAGGGTGATGGCCACACCCTCATTGGCTATGTAGTGGTATGGACCAGCGCTGATCTCTGGGGGCACTGGAAAAGTAGGTCACAAGTACAGCTGTCGACTGAGCATGGACAACCATGGAGGCAGAATTATCCCTGGATTTAGCTCACAGCATCAGCCTTCAAGGCATTTCTTCATTACAACTTGTTGATGAACCCTAATCTGTGTGTGTGTCTGTCATTATTGTCTATGGACAAAGTGACTGTTCATCAATGTATGCAGTCTTAACTATAACACTGCAGGGTGCTCAAGTTACTCAGAGGATGTTTTCCCATACTAATAGTCAGCATGTTCTTAAGATCATTAAATGACCCCATGACTATAACAGGTTGGCATTTGTTGGGATGACTCATGTACTGGAGGCAGCTCTGCAGAGTGGTCACTAGCTGGCACAGCCACAAAGTCATGAATTCTGGTTTTAAACCTAACCCTAACCCTAACCTTAACTACACTGCTAACCCTAATGCCTAACCCTAACCTTAAATTAAGACCAAAAATCAACTTATTGTTTTCATGCATTTCTACGATGCAGCCAATTTTGACTTTGCAGCTAGCTCATCTAGTTCCTCCGTTCCCCTCAATAAACGTCAACCTGCATGACACTAGAGGATCTGCTATAGCCCTGTATTGACCATACTGTAAATCGTTTCTCCTCTCACCGTGGACTTCCAGGCTGACAGATATGTTGACCGACCCCGCTATGTTCACCGCAGTGCAAACATACGTCCCAGCATCCTCTGGGAGTGCCCTCTCTATGTACAGGCTGCCATCACTCCTCAGGAATGTCCTGCCACTCAGCCGCAGCTAGGGAACAGCAATGGATTCAATTAGACAATGGTACACACACATTGCAAGAGGTAGTAAGATTGTAAGATTATTTGGGCCAGGTCATCCTCACTTCATTTCCATTGTGGGTCCAGTGTCTCTCTGGCAGGGGTATTCCATCCAATAGCATGCAGGGAATGCTCAGAGACTGACCAATCCCAGTGGTGATGACTGGTGCACCATGTGCCAAAAAAGGGGGCTCTGTTGGACAAAGCGGGGGGATATTGTTACATGAGCAGACAGACAGAGATACAAAGCAGCAGTAGAAAAAATAATGAAGGATCAAACTGAAACTATTATGGGGAGAGGAAGCAATGGATACTAGTGTTATCTATCAGCAGAGAAAGGTAAGACTGAACACAAACACTAGTTCATACCCAGTCCACTGACACTGACTCTGGCCTCAGTCCTGATGGTTCCAAACTGGTTCTTGGCCTCACAGACATACACGCCTTCATCATCCAACCAGACACCTGTGGACCAATGTATAGCGGGGGGAGAATACTGTTATCATAACCAAAGATATATACAGATTGCACTCTATAGGATGGAAATATATCTCCATGCAAACCTCAGTATGAGAAAGGTAACATGTGGAAGTACTGTATTTAGAGTTGACAAGGCAATACGAACAAGATTTCATTTTCATCAACTTTGTTTCAACCGTTTACTGGCATTATCTTGGTTTAATTATAATGTCATTAGGTTTAATTGAAAACTGATGAATACAATTAGGTGCAAAGTAGTACAGCTGCCTATACAACATGTCTTACACAGTATATTCTACTTAGAACACATTTATTTTTTATTTTATTTATTTTACCGTTATTTTACCAGGTAAGTTGACTGAGAACACGTTCTCATTTGCAGCAACGACCTGGGGAATAGTTACAGGGGAGAGGAGGGGGATGAATGAGCCAATTGTAAGCTGGAGATGATTAGGTGGCCATGATGGTTTGAGGGCCAGATTGGGAATTTAGCCAGGACACCGGGGTTAACACCCCTACTCTTACGATAAGTGCCATGGGATCTTTAATGACCTCAGAGAGTCAGGACACCCGTTTAACGTCCCATCCGAAAGACGGCACCCTACACAGGGCAGTGTCCCCAATCACTGCCCTGGGGCATTGGGATATTTTTTAGACCAGAGGAAAGAGTGCCTCCTACTGGCCCTCCAACACCACTTCCAGCAGCATCTGGTCTCCCATCCAGGGACTGACCAGGACCAACCCTGCTTAGCTTGAGAAGCAAGCCGGCAGTGGTATGCAGGGTGGTATGCTGCTGGCGAAGTGGTGATGATGATGATGATGATGATGATCACATCTGATCACATCTGATGATCACATCTGTCACATGATGACAGATGGAAACATGATTAAATTGCCAGCGTCTACATGGCTGATGTCAACCCATGTGAAGAGTAAACAGTGAGAGTGATGTGGTTCATGCATGTACAATATTTAGCCTACATGCAGAATCTGACACATTAATCAATAGGACACTGGACTCTCTTACTATAAACAACGGCAGGTAAAGACAGAAGCATCTGCTGCCGTTTAAGCAAATCAGGTCAGTATGCAGACACAGACGGGGCGAGTGATGGAAGTCCACTTCTCCATGCAAATACTACTGTTTCTCCCTCGCCAATAAAAAATAACCCCGCCTATAAATATTGAGGATCTATGCTGTGGATATATCAATCTCTCTCTCTCTCTCTCTCTCTCCCCCTCCCTCCCTCCCTCCCTCACTGGCCAAGGCTAAAGTCATGGTCCAAAAGATATTATATCCACATCATACAGTTAAACTCGACTCAACCCTGATTTAACATGGAAATCTCTGTCAGATCTCTAAGGCCCTCAAAGTGCCTCAGTTTGCTTCACTGCAGGAGAAAGGGGAGACGCTCTATTTATTCATCAGTGCCAGCTGTATCCTGTTACGCTCACTCTCTTAAGAAAACGTTTACTGAATCTGATCTGAGGGGCTCCACCTCTTCAATATTTATGAACCCAAAGAATGTCAGCCGTGCCAGTCACACACTTGGCGCCAATGGAGGTTCTGGTCTCTTTGGTGCCTGCTGCTTTGGTATGGAATGCAATAGTGGGATAGTGAAATATTGTAAAGAACAATAGTGGGAAAGGGACATAAGACTCACTCTGGATCAGGAGATGCCCTTTTTCTAGTTGCACCTGGCTACCGCTGCTGTCTACGTTAGTGAGAATCGGTCTCCCATCATCTCGACGCCAGGTAACCTTGGGCAATGGGAAACCATGGGCGACACAGGGTAGGGTGACATTCTCCCCCACATCTGCCATCATGTCAACGGGGGTTTCTGAGAACAGAGGGGCCGCTGTGGGAGAAAGAGTGGGGAGATCAGCATGAAGTTCTCTATACACAAATAGTGTATAAAAAGGACATATAACTACTCTACTTAAAATACATAAACAGTCTGTATTACACCTACTTGGTTTATATAAAGGGTGAAATGCCTTGCCATTATTACTGGTTATCTGAAAGTAGCATTAATTCAGTAAGGCCCTCACCTCCAACCTCCAGAATAACGGTAGCAGAGGAGGTTCCAGCCGGGTTTCTGGCCACACAGCTGTACTCCCCGGCATCCTTCTCCTGCACCCCTCGGATCTGCAGCGTCCCACGATGCACGTCCTGCTCAGAAAAAGGAACTGAGCCTACTTGTAGATCACCTGAGAAAAAAACAAGAAAATTAGACTCAGACACAGTGACTTATTAATGAATGCAAATATCAACCTAACAGGTATCACATCACAACGAATCACTCAGTGATCAGTATTTACCTTTGGACCATTTGACCAGAGGAGGGGGGACACCTGTTGCTTGGCATGCCAGAGTGGCATCACCTCCAACTGCTACCATCACAACCTGTTTCACCACCCAGATACTGGGTTCCTCTGTAGGGAGGGGAACCAAGATAGAGCTTAAATAATAAACATGACCAAAACATGTTTATTATCTGCCAATTCGGCAGACAAGTTCACAATGCTATACATGATCAGAATAGCAAAGTAATGTGAAATTAATTTTGTAAATTGACTGGGCAGCGGCCCAGGCAGGAGGTAAAAATAGAAGTATCGCTGTCTGACATTTCACACGCCTTGTACGTCAGTGGAGACGTGACAGAGACAGATGCTTCAGTAGTCAAGAGAGAGAGACAGCTGAAAGGATGAGACGATGCATCCAGCCAGAGCCGGCATGATGGTGTCTTGACAGTCCAGTGTTGTTCAAAATGACACTCCCAGACAAAAGTGAGTATAATACAAGCACACTCCAGGGAGAAGCTGCCATGGTCCATCAGTGGTGTGCCCTCTGTCAAGCACTCACTGACAGCAAGGCTAAAAATACCTCCTGATGACTGTCAGGCCTACACAGGGAAGTTTCAACCCACTGAGCAAGACAGGAGGAAATATGCCACTGTCAATCTGAGCTCGACTCACAGCTAGACAACATAGCCCAAACACTATGGATCAGAGAGAAATTCATTCAAACAGCACTCAACAAAGTTTTCTAACACATAAACCATACAATAGTGACCCTACTCTGAAAATGTATGCCTGAGGAAACAGTGGAAGATAATCTTGAGTTGAACTAGTCTAGAGAGAACCTGTCATAGCCTTTATAGAGCTGTCTCACTTAACCTATGGTAGGACTAGGGCTGTAACGACATCTCTACCTACCTGCATAATTGAGAGACACAGTCTGTTTAGCAGTTCCAGCCTTATTGGTTGCAAGGCATGTGTAGTTCCCAGCATCCTCAGGGAGGGCATCTCTGATTGTTAGGCTACCATGTTTGGATATAGCCATCCTGTATCATGTAAGACAGACATCAGTCATGGGAATTAATGTTTGTTGATTTAGATGATTACAAATGCAGATGTCTCAGTGAAATTCATCACTAGCTGTCCAAGGAAATGTTTGTATTGCTTAAGGCATTTCTCTTTTGAAAATGTATTTATTGGCAGCCATATGTAAATGTACAAAAAATCTGGAATAATATAGTTTTGTGGTTAGATGTAACTATAAAATTAAGCAAACAAGATGTGACATTTGTATATTCATAGTAGGCATTTAAAATAGAATCAAACAAGTCTCTGCAGCTGCTGTCGTGTAGGTGTTGAGTGGGCTGAGAGTTCCTTTACCTTGGCTGATTAGTGAGGAAGATGTTTCCATGACTCCAGAAGAGCTGTGGAGTGGGGGATCCGGACGCTGTGCAGATGAAGTGGACCTCAGACCCCCTGGAGAAGGCTTGGCTCTGGGGGCTGACTACCACAGAAGGTGCCTCTACAGAGACAGAGAGGATCCATAGTAAAGGGCTGATGACTCAAGTCCCAGTCATGGCTTTATGATAAGTCATTTATTACAGGCAGCGGTGATCATGGCTAAACTGTGGTGAACCTCTGCTAGTCTGGGGGCAGATCAGGATTAACAGGGAGGGCCTGACGTCATGATCACAGCGGATCACAGTCAGAGACGTTTCAAATTTGTTTCATCGTTTTCAAATGCATTTTCAAGCGTCTGATGCCATGCCCATGATAGAACCTGCAATTTTCAACTTGCATCAATTGGGCTGATTTGAAACATGTTCTGACTGGGAGCATTTCTGGAGAAGTGGATAAGTCCTTCTACTAAGGCAGTAATGGAAAGCAGATGCCAGAGGCCTGGAGGAGGTATGGAGGAGGCCCTGGTGTGTTTAGTGTTTACAGTTTTTTCCAACTGCTTACAAACAAAATCTTTTCATGTCACACGATTTTTGAAACCTCTCACTCAAAATGCAAAACTACACACCAAATATCCAAAACCATAAGCTATTTCTCAGCCTTTGACTCAGTTGTCAATTGCATAAAAACTTTTTTCAAGACACTACACACAATTCTCTACCTAAAACACAAAAATCTAACAGGAAGTGACTTGCTTTCCTTTTCCAAACACAACCAATCAAAATGCTACACTTATTCACCAGGTCACACACACACTCCTCACATGTGCAAACACTAATAGCTTAACTGATCACTAACCAATCACTGCTTTACTGTAGTATAGGCCTATAAATAGGTCAAATTATCTGTTTTGAACAATGGATGCCAACAATGGACAGAGAGCAAGAGGAGTAGGAGGGAGAGGAAGAAGAGGACGAGGGCAAAGAAGAGAAGGAAGGAGAGCCATCTCTGATGAGATTAGGGCAACACTTGTTGATCATGTGATCAACCACGGTTTGACCATGAGAGAGGATGGACTGAGAGTCCAGCCCAACTTCCGTCGATTTACAGTGGCGTCCATAATTCGAACCTTCAGAAATGAGAACAGGTATGCAACTATCTAATGACTATTTTAGCATTACAGTAATGTACTGTAAAATACGTATGATTGCATAAACATTTGTAAACATTTGTAACTCTAAGCCGTCCATTTACTGCACTGCATTGAATGAATGAGGTTGGTTCTCATGCTGTCTACATTTTTTTGTACATTGTTTACAGTTCCTATGCTGAACACATACTGTGTTTGAATTCTGTACAGAGTGGAAAGGCAAAGACATCATGGAGGACGAGGACGCTTGTTTACAGATGTACAAGAGACTGCAATTGTAAATATGGTTTTGGCCAACAATGCAATTAGGATTCGAGAGATAAGAGAGCATATCTTGAATAATGACACCATATTTAACAACATCAATGCTGTAAGCCTGTCGACCATACAACGCATCCTTCAACGGCACCGAGTGACGATGAAACAACTTTACAAGGTGCCATTTGAGAGTAACTCTGACAGTCAAGAATACGCGACATGACTTTGTAGAGGTACTGTGGGGCAAAAAAGTATTTAGTCAGCCACCAATTGTGCAAGTTCTCCCACTTAAAAAGATGAGAGAGGCCTGTTATTTTCATCATAGGTACACTTCAACTATGACAGGCAAAATGAGGAACAAAAATCCAGAAAATCACATTGTCGGATTCACCATTAATTTATTTATGTGGATGAGGTTGGCTTCAACCTCACCAAAACCAGGCGCCGCGGAAGAAATGTAATAGGACAGAGGGCAATTACCAATGTCCCTGGACAGCGTGGGGGTAATATAACTATGTGTGCTGCCATCACTCAAAACGGGGTCCTCCATCACAATGCCACACTGGGCCCGTACAACACCGGCCATATGCTCACTTTTCTGGATGCAATTTACACAATGCTTGTCTCTGATCCAGATTAGGAGCCTGCTAGATGGGACAATGTTAGTTTTCACCGGGCTGTTCTGGTCCAAAACTGGTTTGCCACCCATCCACAATTTGTAGTTTTGTACCTACCCCCATATTCACCTTTTCTAAATCCCATAGAGGAATTCTTCTCAGCCTGGCGCTGGAAAGTGTATGATCGCCAACCCTATGCCCGCATGCCGCTTCTCCAGGCAATGGAGGACGCATGTGGGGACATAGAGGTTGCCTCTATCCAAGGTTGGATACGCCATGCTAGGAGATACTTCCCTCGATGTTTGGCAAGAGAAAACGTATCTTGTGATGTGTACGAAGTATTGTGGCCAGACCCAGGCCGGAGAAGAGATGAAGCGTAGCTTAGCACTGGTGACTGCCCCCCCCCCCCCCCCCCCCTACCAATTCCTGGACTGCCCCCCCGGGACCCCCCCCCCCCCCCACACACAATTGTGTTATTTACTGTATTCTAAAGAATATACTTTTGGTTTGCATATGTTTATGGTTTTGTTGTATGCTACTGTATACAGCAGTAATGTTTGGCCTAATAAATATTTTCTGTTTCTACATTGCATTGGTGTTTACAGTGTACTTGTTACCCCTCTCAGCAGATTACTTTCACTGTAGAACGTTGTATTGAAATGTAGATATAAGCCTATGAAAGACCAAAGAGCTTTAGATTTAGAATAACAGTGTTTACATGGTATATCCAAAAATGTACTATTATGAAAGCAGTGTTTGCCATTTGATGCAAATGCTTCATTCTGACATGTGTTTATGGCATTTTGAATGCAGTGTTACATTTTGAAGGAGATGTGAGGCATTTTGCATTTTGTGTGTGCAGTTTTGGGAATTGTTTGTAGAGTTTTGAAAAAAGGAGACAGTTTTGAAAATGTGTGTAAGCAGTTGGAAAACACTGTAAGCAGATAACCGTTGGGGTGCGGTGAGCTACAGTACCTGGGACAAGCAGCCACACTGTGACTCGGCTGTCTCCATGGGCGTTGGTGGCCACACACTGGTACTGGCCGGCGTCCTGGGGCCGCAACCCACTGATCTCCAGGAAGGAGTTGGGCAAGACCCTTACCCTCCCGGAGCGGGTCAGGATAGTGAGGGCTGCCCGCTGCCAGGTCAGGTTGTGGCGCATGGAGCCCTCCACCTGGCAGGCCAGCACAGCCACGGCCCCCACAGTAGAGCTCACATTCACTGGGGCCTTCAGCACCGGAGGAGGCTCTGTCTCATGGGAAACACAGTCAACACAGTGAGACAAACAACACACTATCAGCAGGGACTAAACAGTACAGACATAGTTTACTGTCAATGTAAACATTTGGAATTACATTTTTTAAATCAGTGGACTTTATATCAGCAATATATAAGAAGTATTTTGGAATGCTATTCATATATTTGAAGTGGTGTATGTGTGTGTGTGTGTGTGTGTTCTTCTGACATACCTCTCACAGTGAGCTGTGTGAGGGCTCGTCCCAGTCCCGCGCTGCTCTGAGCGATGCACTCGTACGGACCCTCATCCTCACCTGAGGCATGCAGAATTTCCCATGATGCTTTGCCAGAGAACCTGAGACATATGAACAGTTAGCTGGCAGGTGAATGATGATGGGAACAGGATACTGTCTTACAGCACTGACAAATTAGCCTCTCTGGCACAGAGACACAGTGAATTCCTCTCGCCAGAGGTCGGCATTATTTAATGTACACTACCGTTCAAAAGTTTGGGGTCACTTAGAAATGTCCTTGTTTTTAAAAGAAAAGCACATTTTTTGTCCATTAAATTAACATAAAATTGATCAGAAATACATTGTAGACATTGTTAATGCTGTAAATGACTATTGTAGATGGAAATGGCTTATTTGTTATGGAATATCTACATAGGTGTACAGAGGCCCATTATCAGCAACCATCACTCCTGTGTTCCAATGGCACGTTGTGTTAGCTAATCGAATTTAATAATTTTAAAATGCTAATTTATCATTAGAAAACCCTTTTGCAATTATGTTAGCACAGCTGGAAACTGTTGTTCCGATTAAAGAAGCAATAAAACTGGCCTTCTTTAGACGAGTTGAGTATCTGGAGCATCAGTATTTGAAGGTTTTGATTACAGGCTCAAAATGGCCAGAAAAAAAGACCTTTCTTCTGAAACTCGTCAGTATATTCTTGTTCTGAGAAGTGAAGGCTATTCCATGCGAGAAATTGCCAAGAAACTGAAGATCTCGTACAACGCTGTGTACTACTCCCTTCACAGAACAGCTCAAACTGGCTCTAACCAGAATATAAAGAGGAGTGGGAGGCCCGGGTGCACAACTGAGCAAGAGACAAGTACATTAGAGTGTCTAGTTTGAGAAACAGACGCCTCACAAGTCCTCAACTGGCAGCTTCATTAAATATTACCCGCAAAACACCAGTCTCACTGTCAACAGTGAAGAGGCGACTCCGGGGTGCCATACTTCTAGGCAGAGTTCCTCTGTCCAGTGTCTGTGTTCTTTTGGCCATCTTAATCTTTTCTTTTTATTGGCCAGTCTGAGATAAGGCTTTTTCTTTGCAACTCTGCCTAGAAGGCAAGCATCCCAGAGTCGCCTCTTCACTGTTGACGTTCAGACTGGTGTTTTGCGGGTAATATTTAATGAAGCTGCCAAGTCTAGTGTCTTAGTGTGTTCAACGAACAGATACTCACTGGAACAACTTATCCTCTCCAAGAGACACTCCACTCCGGGTGAACCTCAGCCTATAGGGAACATCGCTCTCTACCGAACAGCCAATCATAGCGGGCTGCATATAAAAGCTGTTCACCACAAGGGGCATGCTCACAGCTGGAGGATCTGTTTCAAGACAAAAAGGAGAGGAAGGAAGAGGTCACACACCGGACTAGGGCTGTCTGTGAGACAGTAGGGTGGAGACTGAGGAGAAGGGTCTCTTACCTGGGATGATGTTTGTGTAGGAGACACTGGACAACCTCTGGAAGCGGTAACCTTCCTCATCCTTCCCTGTCACCTTGAGGAAGAAACTTTGGGAAGGAGTGCGAAATTCTGGGACACTCCAGAGTCCTCGGCTGCCCCTGTCAGAGGGCAGAGGCACAGGGAGGGTGCGTAGGGAGCGTCCTGAACCTGACACTAACTCCATGAGACTCAGCTGACCTGGTGGCTTCAGTCCTGTACACTTCAGTAACACATGGGCTGGAACTCCTATGAAAGGGGAGGAAAGCCAAATGTTATTCAATGCAATCACATATACATACAAAGATGTAAAATGACATGTACACATTACCTTTGATGGGTCTCTCCCTGGTATAGTTGAACTCAGACACTGGTATACTGGAGAACCCAGCCCGGAAGTCCAGATTGCTGACCCCTGTAACTCTCAGAGTGTGGCGGCCACCACAGCCCACCTGGACATAGAAAGGGGACATTCAGTTGTTGTTTTGTACATCAGAGGTGACTAAATCAGTTATCTCATTCTCAATACAGGATGATCACAACCATGTCAGCAGGCTCTACGGTACAGTACCTTCAGAGTCCAGGCTCCAGGTCGGGGGAACTTCAGGTTGACAACACGGGCTGAGTTTGGGATATTCAGTAGCTCTGTGAGGCCCTGCTCCACTCCAACAATGCGACCTACGCAATTGAAACACATAACAATGTAATTTCAAAATGTGAAATAGCATTTGATGTTCAGCTAAATGGATATATAGTATTATTCTCAATTAGTGGCAATCTTTTCAGTGAGAATACATAATGAAAGCATAATGTACCAAGGGGATCCCTGAGCTCGATCTGAGGGGCTGGCCCACTAAGTGACACAGTGAACTCCTTCAGGCTGGGGTCAAAGGGCACCTCCCACTGGTTCTCCTGAGCACTGTCATGGTTGGAGGAAAGCAGGTGGACCTTCAGGCCCTGTACTGTCTCTTCCACCCACTTCAAGACCTGGCATGAAAGAAGACATCATCTCAGCAAGACAGCAGCACACCTCACACCCCACACAGCTAGAGGACAAACTAGACAGTGGTGGTCTGGAACCTGTCACACTAGACTAGGCTATATAACATTCTGGCAAAGACCTCTACTGGAAACCAAATCAGAGCGAAAGGACAGGAAGGATGTGCATGTGACCTCATGACCCATCTCTGATTCTGAAACTGTCTGCTTCAACACTGCAAGCTGGTCTTTGTCTTTGGACCATTCTTCCATCGCCAAAGTATGTCTCAAAGGGATCTTCCATAAACAAAAGGAAAGTGAAACAGCTCAACTGTCAAAAAGATAACATACAGTTTTCTGCACTCTTAAGCATGAATTCCCTGATGAGTTGGAAGGCAACACAGTGGAAGGCAACACACTGTCCTTCTGCAAACTACTAGTATAGTCTAGGAGAGATCTATTCCAGATTATAAACAGGTCCAACTGTGCAGGATAAATGAAGACTATCAATGAATCAACTGTTTTACTCTTTGTTATCTGAAAAATTGGGTGGGCTTTAAATAGCAGATGTGGCCTGAGAGGACTGATCTGGTCTGGAGTTGATGGGATTGTGGCGGCTTCACTGAAATGAGGCTCATTATCTTGTTATCAGAGAAAATATGACCCAATGCCTGGCTTCTGCTGAGACTGAAAAAAACCCTGGGTGGCTTGATTGCATTCAATTCCAGTAGTAAACATCACTGAGTATACTTTTCCCCCATGACTATTACTGTAGAATATTTGACCGGTAGAATTTTTCTCTTTGAGTTTTCAACCCTGTAGGTGAAATCATGCTGGTGGTTATGAATCAGAAGAAAAACAACCTGTGTCCTTTCTCCTTTACAGGAAAAGAAGAGCATAACCTGTTGTGTAACTGTGTCTTATTCATTTCACTGGCTGGACCATCCTTTTTCCATCTTTCAAGTGCTTTACAAGCAACTGTGGTCTTGTATTTGTTTTGACCCCATAATCGTGAGGGCAGACATTATGGTTGCATTGTGTCTATAATAAAACAAACTGAAAACAATGCTTTAGTGGCCCCTCTGAAAAAAGGGGCTTATTCAACACATCTTCATATATTTAGGAATAATGGAGATTGGAGTGAGCAAAGCCTTTGATAATTTAATTAGCAGGCCTCCCCTCTCTGTGTACCGGCCCACTGGCTCCTCTCAGCAGCTGATTCCTCTCAGAGTTTACAACTGGAAACAGCTGTAAGGTCTGCCACATGTGCAGCCGTCCCCAAGGGAGCAGGAAACTGCTGTAGAGTGAGCTACATCTTCCACAAACCGGTGTCTATTTCATCTCCAGCACCCAGGGAGGACACAGAGTAGACATTCATCTCCCCACAGCCTTAGACAAAGGGACATGGAGACTCCGAGACATTCATCTCCCCACAGCCTTAGACAAAGGGACATAGAGACTGTCTGGTCTGACCAAGGTGTGTCTCAAGGAACATGGTGTGTTCTGATGGTGCTGCTACAGCCGCTCCCTGCCTGAGCCATGGGGAATCCAGAGAATCTACGGGTCTTTGAAACCTCATCCGCTGGGTCTCAGCTGAACAGGCACATGCCGGTGTGTCAGGAAGAAGCATGGACTGTTCTTTTCTTCCTCCAGCTTGGTGGTTGTCTACAGGGATTCCTCTTCCTCATGCCCCTTTGAACCCCTCCAGTAGACCGCCTGACTGATGGTTTCTCTCATCGTGGTTGGGGAACCTACAGACTACAGCCCTCCTTGCAGACAGGGGTCACCAAGCTCAAGCTCTGAGGTTAAGACGCTACCACCATTGCGGTGAGAGAAGAGACAGGGTGCCAGGAACCAGGCTATTAGGCCAGATCAGTCCCAGATGATCCCCGTTCTCCTATTGGACGGGAATGTCAAAACACCTGCCTTGCCTTTCCCCCAGACAACAGACAAGAGTCTACCACATCTGTCTTCCTGTCTCTGGTCTAGACCACAGAGAATGGCTTTGTTCACTAACCTCAGGAACACGACAGAGGATACAGGTTAACTGGATTTAATTTATATTTTCACAAACACTCCTGTCGCTTTAACTCACTACTGGGCCCACCTGAAATCATTAGGCCAATGTTTCCAGTGGTTATTTTATGGAAGGAAGTCCAGCTATTTCAGAGAGGAGTGCATATGGATCACAGGAGGTTGGTGGCACCTTAATTGGGGAGGATGGGCTCGTGGTAATGGTGGGAGTGGAATAGGTGGAATGGTATGAAATACATCAAACACATCGGAACCATGTGTTTGATGCCATTCCATTAGCTCCGTTCCAGCCATTATTATGAGCCGTCCTCCCCTCAGCAGTCTCCACAGGTGTGGATTTGAAACACAGAGACACGAACATGCATTGGCCAGGATACTGCCAAGGTGATCATAAACAGTCTACAGTAGATTATAGATGGGAGGGCAATAACTCATGAGCTCATGGCCTGTCCTGTCTCTTTATCACCCTCATTGAGTCTAAGCTGAGGCAACAGAACAGACATCCACAATATGCATGGATTCGTGCATGGATGAAACCTCCCAGAGCCCAGAACGATTTCTCTTGGCCAGGTTCTCAGTCCTCTTACATCCTTCACACACTGAGAACTGAGGATAGCCTCTGTGATCATTAGGACCAGAATCAACGCATTAGTGTTCTTTTTCTACCCGAGCTCGGGATTGTTTGGCTTTTTGCTCCAGTGATAACAACAAGTTAAGTCTTAAGAGTTGAAGGAGTGTCACACACAAGGTTTCACAATGAGCTGTTGTGTGTGGACTTGGAGCCAGCTCCAGTGGGCAGCTGTGTTGGAAAGGGAAGCCATGACAGATCATATCCTGGGATTAGACAGTAAAATAAGCAGTCTGCTTTCTCTCCACCTCTCCCCCCGAGACCACAAAACACTATGTATATTTGATTTGGCAACAGTTTATTAAACTCATATTAAGGGGGAAGATGTTAGTTAGATGTGAGGTATTCATGCGGTTTCTAAGGATTAAAGGATTTACATTCATTTAGTAATAACATGCCACCTAGAAGTTACAATCCCACTGGTTGTAAATGCAACTGAAATACAGTAGTAGTTCTCCATGTGGCTCCATACTAAATGAGCAGAGAGAATAGCATGACATTTTAAAGGTATAATGGGTCACATTAAAACATAAAAGCACTCCTGCCCCTATCCACACTCGGGCCCAGGTTGAGAGGACTGGTTTCTGTTGGGGGGGTGAATGTGGTGCCTCAGCTCCTCACTATTAACCACTATAACGTAGAACAGCACTGTCCTGCAATGTGGACATGACATTCAGACACTCCTCAATGAACTGTGGAGGCTATGAAGTTTTCATAGAACCATATCCCACACACATACACACATGCACCATACATACTTGCATACATAAAGACCGGCATGAGTTGAAAGAAAGCAGACACACATAAAAACACACATTGAGAACTGGGTTCAGGGGTTCAGTGGGCCACCTCCCCCAGTGAACAGTCATACTTGGCTCCAGTGTAGAGCTGCCCTCTCCTCAGCCCAGCCATCTCATGTGATGATATTCAGGATACCAGTGTCTCTCCCAAAGGAAACCGGCTTCTTTTATGTTTGGTTGGGAGTTATTGAGCCCCGTTGAATTTGGCTTCCAAGATTTGGAGTTTAGTTACATGATAAGATAAAGGAATCACTCACCCCTACTATGTAGTTCCTGGTGAGTTTAATATTAACTTTGAAAATATTTGATGTGTGTCTATGAAATATACAATGATTACATGTTCGGGTGATATGGGATTCATATCGCTCGTCTTTCAACTGCTTTTACATATCAAATATTCTCCATAAACCATTTGTTCACTTGAACCCGCGTGCATTTTTTTTAACACTTGTCCAGAAGAGACAATAAACCTTTGCTTCTTACAGAAAAATCACACTATGGTTGACCATTTACTCAGCACACCCTCGTCAATATGCTTGAAAATAATATCCATTTGTTTGATGACTCTCACCTCATTGACTTGCTGCTTGTTCAGGTGAAAGATCTGTCCAGAGCTGGTGGCAGCGATCTCCTCATAGGCTCTGTACCCAGGCTGAGAGCGGTCTCCACAGTCCCCAGTCAAGACAAACACAACCTGGGTGCACACAGAGGACAGCAATGGAAGGTTATTATTACTGAACTTATACTGAGATTATTGTAATCATACATTGCAATCAATCATTACCTGTGACTGTCGGAGCTGCACCAGTTGCAGCACGTCCCTTTTCAGGTGGTAGTCCTTGGCCCTGGCATCAGTGAACACGTAGATAAAGGAGCTTGGTAGAGACACCTCCAGGGCCTTCTTTATGGCTCCTATACTCATCTCTGGACAGTCTCCACCTCCCTGAGAGAAGACAACACACAAACCATTGATCCAACGCCATCACTGAGGGCCTCAATAGGAACAAGCAATACATCACTATGCATAGACCTGTGCTATGCTGTGTAGCCTAACCATAATCTTATTGAGGTTAGAAAACTATACTATACTGTATTGACTATAGAGACTTCGGGCTTTATATTCTAAGTAGTCTGCATTTCTATTGTACAGATCCTGCATAGCCTACCTCTTTCCTGGTCTACAGATTGATATCAAGCATGTACAGCCTATCCTATGGAGTCTGGCAGATGTTCTGGCAGAGGTGGTATAGCTCTAATGTTGTAACATGCTTTGGTTCTGGTACACACCTGGACAAACAGCTCCTGCAGATCCTGCTGGAACTTCTTTGGGTCAGTGGTGATGGACACAGGGCCAATGTCTAGGAGAACACATCATGTGGACGCTATTAACATTATACATGACGAATGGCTGGATAATCAAAGGACAATCGATAAAAGACAAAAATTAAAGATAATAAGATAGGTCAGTTGCACTGGATAATTATAGGCTTCTGGATGATAGTCCATGGTTAAATGATAGTCCATGGTTAAATGATAGCCCATGGTTAAATGGTAGTCCATGCTGCTCCCTCAAATTGTTTTTATTGTAATAACCTAATTCATTAGTGGTGGACAATTAAGTATCACATTCATGCTAGATTATATAATAATATAGCATGTCTATGGGGTTATTGTGCCATCTCTGGGTCAAAAAGCCCATGATGATTGAGTAATCATTAGTTGTATTTAGTGCTGAAGTTAAAGCACCAGTGTAGTCAAATGGCAAACCACCCTGCATCCCACTGCTGGCTTGCCACTGAAGCTAAGCAGGGTTGGTCCTGGATGGGAGACCAGATGCTGCTAAAGTAGTTTTGGAGAGCCAGAAGGAGGCACTATTTCCTCTTGTCAAAATGTTTTAAAGATTCCAATGCCCCAGGGAAGTGATTGGAGACATTGCCCTGTGTAGGGTGTTAATCCCGGTGTCCTGGCTAAATGATTGTGGACTACAGCAAAAGGAGGACTGAGCACGCCCCCATTCTCATGGGGCTGTAGAGAGAAGGTTGAGAGCTTCAAGTTCCTTGGTGTCCACATCAACAACAAACTAGAATGGTCCAAACACATCAAGACAGTCGTGAAGAGGGCATGACAAAGCCTATTCCACCTAAGATGATTGAAAAGATTTGGCATGGGTCCTCAGATCCTCAAAAAGTTATACAGCTGCACCATCGAGAGCATCCTGACTGGTTGCATCACTGCCTGGTATGGCAACTGCTCGGCCTCTGACCGCAAGGCACTACAGAGGGTAGTGCGTACGGCCCTATACATAACTGGGGCCAAGCTTCCTGCCATCCAGGACCTCTACACCAGGCGGTGTCAGAGGAAGGCCCTAAACATTGTCAAAGACTCCAGCCACGCTAGTCATAGACTGTTCTCTCTGCTACCGGACGGCAAGTAGTACCGGAGTGCCAAGTCTAGGTCCAAAATACTTCTTAACAGCTTCTACCCCCAAGCCATAAGACTCCTGAACAGCTAATCAAATGGCTACCCAGACTATTTGCATTCCCCCCCCCCCTCTCTCTCTCTCTTTTACGCTGCTGCTACTCTCTGTTTATTATCTATGCATAGTCATTTTAACTCTACCTACATGTACATATTACCTTGACTAACCAGTGCCCCCGCACATTGACTCTGTACCGGTACCCCCTGTATATAGCCTCGCTATTGTTATTTTACTGCTGCTCTTTAATTATTTGTTACTTTTATTTTAAATGTTTTACTATTTTTTACTTAACACTTATTTTTCTTGAAACTGCATTGTTGGTTAAGGGCTTGTAATTACGCATTTCACTGTAAGATGTTGGTTTTGAAATTCCCAATCTGGCCCTCAAACCATCATGGCCACCTAATCATCCCAAGCTTTCAATTGGCCCATTCCTCTCCCCTGTAACTATTCCCCAGGTGGTTGCTGTAGATGAGCATGTGTTCTCAGTCAACTTACCTGGAAAAATAAGGGATAAATGAAAGTCAAAAACGTGAGGTTGAAATAAGACTTTTTTTTACCATTTTAATTGAAAACAATCACAGTAATGTTTTGATATTGGGATAAAAACGCCTGCATTGGACCTTTAACAGAGGGTGACCTGGTCAGTGTACCCCAGCATGACAAATAACAGCCTGCTAAGATCTGACACTTATTTGGACTCCTTCAAGGGATGATTGATGTAGCAGTAAACATTAACAGAGAATATATTGTTTGTGATAGAGAATAGGTTAGCATATAGAACAGTGTTTCACTCTAGTGTGAGGGATGGGCCTGGTTGGTTGGGGTGGGGCCAACGTGTGTGTGTGTTTTTGTGTGTGTGTTTGTGTGTGTACGTGTGGCGTGTGTGCTTCAAGCTTTGCCATCAAATTGCAAGCCTTGCTTACTAAATATAACTATTACAATAGACATTGATAATTTGTGGACATGTCAGACTGTCAGTCTGCCTGGTGATTATTTCTTGATCGCTCTCTCTCGCTCTCCCACTGTATTTTTCTTGTCAGACTTTTAAAATCTTTGTCCCCACTTCACTCATAAAAGCCCATAAAACATGGATACTGTCACGCCTCCTTGTCAATCACCCAGTTTCTTTGCAATCTCAGGAGGTTAACAAGGTCCCCAAAGACAGAATGTGTGGCGTTAGAGTAGCTAGCCGCACAACATCCCCCTCCCAACTTCCAGCTCTTAGACCCAGGCTTGGTTACTGGGGCTGGTAGGCTTTCCGGAGGGGTGGATGGGGGGTGATTGGGGTAATTACACACAAGCAGGCAGCATATGCTTCTCATCAGGGCTCAAACACCCTCCCCCAAAAGGGCACTCTCTATTTTCAAACTCCAGCTTTCCCATAGAGGGAGAGTGGAAGAGGGCCGCTTGGGGAAGAAGCTTACCTGTTGCCATCCCCTTTAGCCCAGTTATCCTGTTCCTCTGTGTGAGTCATGTTAAGCACACTAACTGTAGCCTAACTCAAATGTAGCTGGGTTGTTCCACCAAGTCGTGCCTTTTGAGATGTGTAACTTTGAGTTTTTTGTTGTTGTTGATTTCACCCCATTTTAACATTCTGTCATAAGGAGCACATGATCAACTTAATACAGCACCTGCTTTACCATTTCAAGAGGTTAAATAAAGTGCCAAATAAAGTGACAGGGTTGACCATAACAGGGTTGACGATTTTATCTTTAATCAGCCATAAATCCCCTTCTGACAGGGGAAATGGAAGCTTGTTGTGTGCAACAGGGAGGGGCAATTGAATGCATGCTTCACAACAAAAAACACATTGTTAAAATACTTCTAGGTTGTCTATCTATGGGTAATAGGGTTGAAGTGTTACAGTATGTTCGACTCACTCGGTTTTCCACCACAAAACACCAGAAAATGGGCAAAAAGAGTAGAGCCAGCTCGCTTGCTTTTATATTATGATTTGACTATTAGATAGATGTTCAATGTTTCTTTTGAAAAATAGATTTTAAAAGGGATAGTTTCAACATATTAAAACAAGAGTTCAGTTCACATAACAGGGTTGACCTTAAAATTTGGGACAGGTTGTTTTTTGTTAAATTTAATCACTACTCACATTTAATAAATAATAATCTCCAGAAATGACTTTGTCAAAGCAACAAAATAACTAGGACTTTACAATGATGGCGAAAACTTGGTTAATTTCGTTAAAATCTTCCTGGAATTTTGGCACATTGGCAAGTCTTTATTCATATACAAATCTGATTTATTGAATTCTCCATGTGGTCTATATTAAAGGGCACTTAATTGAATACAACAGGCTTTTAAAACGTTATTCATCATTGGTGCACAACTTCTAATTAAAATATCAAAGGGATGCAAAAGGCACTCATTTCGTGGAAAGACCCAATTAGTGTCTTATTTTTCGAATTTGTTTATCTTGAAACAGAGCCATAAACATCTGTAATTTGTAGTTTGCTTCCAGTTAAAAACCTCAGATTAGCCAATGGATAATAATTTGCATAATATAAATCAGACAAGGCTATACTGTATAGGCTACAGTTGATTTGGCTAGTAAATATTAAGATAAGTCATGTAGTGAGTGAAATGCAGGAGACTGAAATCAATTGTTCATGTCAATTGTTTAATGTAAATAATGTAGGCATATTGTCATTTTTTTTAAATGCTAAATCTCTTACTCTTGTAATAAATAATTAGAGTTCTGCAACTTTTCATCTTTTATTTTTTTTACCTGGGTCATGAAACGGAACGAGGACAAAGTTTTTGATGGGTCTGGTCCTCCGGTTGAGGGTCTTTTCCAGGATCCGAGAAGCGCCCTCTATCACCTGTTTGAGGTCGTCGTACATTGAGCCAGTAACGTCGAACACAAAGGCCAGGGTTGAAGCGCTGTCACTGTCCAAGTAATCAAAGTCCTCCTGGACCCCCTCAACTCGCAGGTCAGCCAGTACTTTGGACCCGCAAATAAAGAGCGCCAAGACAAGGCACTTCAACATAATACCGGTCATTATCAATTCACTGCATCTGTATTTGTTTTCAGAAATGTAGCAAACCAGTTAAAACACAAAACTTTTGGCGAATAAAAAAAATCACCTTGGCCTATAGAAATACAATTATTGCCAAAAACAACTCAAATCCAAAAATCATTGGAAATGTTGCCTCAATTGAAATGCACGCCGATCTAGAGTAGATGATGTAGCACCTTATTTCCTCCGAGTTACATCCATGTACAAACGTTTGGAGGGACTGGAACGAGCTGCTCCCCTGGAGAAATGGAACGCTGAGCGCTCAGAACGGGGGCGGAGATGGGTGTTAAACGGGTCCTGAGTAGGAACAAGCAGATTTTTTTGTGTGTGTAACTTGACCCGGCTATGACTTCCAGCCCCAACCCTATATCCCACATTCTCCTGGCTGGGTACACTTTATCTAACAGCATTGGATCTGGCCAACCTAGTCTGGTGCAAAGCAATTGTGCACAACTTTTACAGTGGAGAATATTTGTGGTCATGACTCAAGAGCATTGTCCAAATGGCTTGGGTTTTATTAATAGCAGCGTTTATATTCAGCTGGCATCTAATTTTGTACATGCTACTCTCTGGTAGTAGCCTGTCATAACAGTATACTATCCCTCTGGTGCATGAATGGAATCAGTGGCCTGACAAGATACAGAGAAATACTGTACCAGATGTGTTTTCAGAGGGAAGGTTTAGGAAGCCAAGCGTCTCTTTCTCTTCAGATTACACATACTGATAAGAGCGGATACTTCGATTGCATCACATGCTGAAGCATTCGCTCTCAGTGATCTATTTTCTGTATTTTTTTTCCATTCGATTTATTTGAGCCCAAATAAATATGTAACTGTCACGCCATGCAAGCCGCGAGACCGAGGTAGCATATCCGTACATTTGGCGAGGAGATAAGGCTACCTACACGAGGAAGGAAAGGGGATGTCTAGATTGTGGACAATTCAGAGACCCAAAAAATAACCATTGGTGTCTGACAGGAAATAACAGGAAATCGACAGAGATTTAGAGTCACACTTCTGTGACTAAAGGAATTATAATTTCAGTCTCCTATTCCACATTTATTCGTACCCTAGAAAAGCATATAAAAGAGAAACAAAACCTTTTATATGATGCTGCTGCAACGCCAGAAAACAAGAAATTAAAGCTGTTTGCTACAATGATAGACATTTTCTCTTTCTGAACCAACCAGGTCATAATTCAGACAAACAGCGCATTCGGAAAGTATTCAGACCCCTTTACTTTTTCCACATTGTGTTATGTTATAGCCTTATTCTAAAATGCCTTTTCCCTCCTCATCAATCTACACACAAAAACCCATAATGACAAAGCAAAAAAACTTTTTTTGAAATTTTAGCAAATTAATTACAAATATATAATGGAAATATCACATTTACAAAAGTATTCAGACCCTTTACTCAGGACTTTGTTGAAGCACCTTTGGCAGCGATTACAACCTTGAGTCTTCTTGGGTACACCTGTATTTGAGGAGTTTCTCCCATTCTTCTTTGCAGATCCTCTCAAATTCTGACAGGTTGGATGGGGAGCGCCGCTGCTCAGCTATTTTCAGGTCTCTCCAGATATGTTTGATCGGGTTCAAGTCTGGGCTCTGGCTGGGCCACTCAAGGACAATCAGAGACTTTTCCCGAGGCCACTTCTGCGGTGTCTTGGCTGTGTGCTTAGGGTCAATGTCCTGTTGAAAGGTGAACCTTCGACCCAGTCTGCGATTCTGAGCGCTCTGTGGCAGGTTTTCATCAAGGATCTCACTGTACTTTGCTCCATTCATATTTTCTTCGATCCTGACTAATCACCCAATCCCTGCCGCTGAAAAACATCCTCCAGCATGATGCTACCACCACCATGCTTCATCGTAGGGATGGTGCCAGGTTTCCTCCAGACGTGAAACTTGGAATTCAGGCCAGAGTGCAATCTTCGTTTCAGCAGACCAGATTATCTTGTTTCTCATGGTCTGAGAGTTCTTTAGGTGCCTTTTGGCAATCTCCAAGCTGGCTGTCATGTGCCTTTTACTGTGGAGTGGCATCCACTCTACCATAAAGGCCTGATTGGTGGAGTGCTGTAGAGATGGTTGTCCTTCTGGAAGGTTCTTCCATCTCCACAGGGGAACTCTGGAGCTCTGTCAGAGTGGCCATCGGGTTCTTGGTCACCTCCCTGACCAAGGCCCTTCTTCCCCGATTGCTCAGTTTGGCCAGGCGGCCAGCACTAGGAGGAATCTTGGTGGTTCCAAACTTCTTCCATTTAAGAACGATAGAGGCCACTGTGTTCTTGGGGACCTTCAATGATACAGACCTTTTTTGGTACCGTTCCCCAGATCTGTGTGTAACAGTTTAACTTTAGTCCGTACCCTCGCCCCGATCCGGGCGCGAACCAGGGACCCTCTGCACACATCAACAACTGACACCCACGAAGCATCGTTACCCATCGCTCCACAAAAGCCGCGGCCCTTGCAGACAAGGGGAACCACTACTTCAAGGTTTCAAAGCGAGTGACGTAACCGATTGAAACGCTATTAGCGCGCACCACCGCTAACTAGCTAGCCATTTCACATCCGTTACACTCACCCCCCTTTCGAACTCCTCCTTTTCCGCAGCAACCAGTGATCCGGGTCAACAGCATCAATGTAACAGTTTAACTTTACGGCGTCCCCTCGCCCCGACCCGGGCGCGAATCAGGGACGCTCTGCACACATCAACAATGGTCGCCCACGAAGCATCGTTACCCATCGCTCCACAAAGGCCCTTGCAGAGCAAGGGGAACCACTACTTCAAGGTCTCAACGCGAGTGACGTAACCGATTGAAACGCTATTAGCTTGCACCACCGCTAACTAGCTAGCCATTTCACACCCGTTACATGTGCCTTGACACAATCCTGTCTTGGAGCTCTACAGACAATTCCTTCCAACTCATGGCTTGGTTTTTGCTGATATGCACTGTCATCTGTGGGACCTTATATAGGCAGGTGTGTGCCTTTCCAAATCATGTCCAATCAATTGAATTTACCACAGGTGGACTCCAATCAAGTTGTAGAAACATCTTAAGGATGATCAACGGAAACAGGATGCACCTCAGCTCAATTTCGAGTCTCATAGCAAAAGGCCTGAAATACTTATGTTAATAAGGTATCTATCTGTTGTTGTGTTTTAATACATTTGCAAAAGTTTCTGAAAACCTGTTTTCGCTTTGTCATTATGGGGTGTTGTGTGTAGGTTGATGAGGGAAAAAAATGATTGAAAACATTTTAAAATAAGGCTGTACTGTAACAACATTTGGAAAACATGAAGAGGTCTGAATACTTTCCGAATGCACTGTATGAGTATGGCACACTTTCGTCCTCCTTTTGCACCACGTAGTAACTCCAATTCTAATGGCTCTTAGATCTCCTGCACTCAACCAGATGGATAAGAATGAACAGACAGTGTTGAACTTGCTGAGGACCTGCCTAGCCTGTACCCAGCCACTATAAACCCAATCACTATGACTTTCACCCACACAGTGATGGCACATCAAGAACATCACTACTCTTTATGGACTATTTGAAGTGAGGCAGTCTGCTGTAGGAATACTTAAAGTGGAAAGCACTCTTTACTCATATCTATGAACTGTCAAAAAGCACTGTTTAATGAACAAGTTAGTCTTTGTTTCACCAAGTGAGACCACCAGGCTTTGATGGATAAATCCCTGATTAAGGATAACAGGGTATTTTATGTTTAAATTGTACAAAAGCCAGAATCTCCATTGAACAATTACTTCAACTATTTTCTGCCTGAGTTCTGTTCCTGTATCCCATTTTGAATAAAGGGTATTTGAGGGAACCGAGCCACGATTTAGGAAACAAATTCAATCACACAAATGTAAAGGCAGCCACATTTAAAATGCTTTTTATTCTGTGCTCTGTGTTCTTCAATGTAAATGACAGCACAGGGGGAAATGACCTTTCTCACTTGAGTAAGGCTAAATCAATGAAGCTGACAAATACCTAATGTTCAGACTGAAATAACCAAGACTGGAGGGGAAAAAGCATCATCACATGCTGGGATCTGTGATTTCTGTTGAACACACAGGACAGACACAAAGACGACAGACTCAAACACACAGCCCGCAAACAGCTTTACAACGAGAATGTATGCCTGTTTGTTCTCAATAGCCGAAGCCTTGTGTATACACAGGGTGGAGTAAGATGCGCTCAAAGGAAATAATGAGCCTCAATTGGGATATGTCAACTGTGAAGAATTACACTGTGTTGCTTGGTCTTGCCATTCAAGAAGTGGCTTTAAACATTACAATGCCTTGATGGTAGCGCTGATGGGAAAGGGAACACACATCTAACACAATAGGAGGTACATACCACAAACATAATAAATGAATCCTTACAAAAGCCCCTCCCTGCCCACTTTCCCCTCAAATAAAAATATAAAAGAAATCTCCTCAGAAGGAAGCAGTTTGTATTTGAAGGAGGATAAAAAAAAAGGTATTCCATTTTTAAAAAACTCTTAAGCTTCATTTCATGTGAATAAACAGCACTCCAACAAATGTAGCAAGGCAACAAATATTAAATGTTACACACCTATCAACACTGAGTGTACAAAACATTAGGAACAGCCGCTCTTTCCATGACATAGACTGACCAGGTGAATTCAGGTGAAAGCTATGACCCCTTATTGATGTCACTTGTTAAATCCACTTCAATCAGTGTAGATGAAGGGGGGGAGACAGGTTAAAGAAGGATTTTAAAGCCTTGAGACAATTGAGACATCAATTTTAAGTGCCTTTGAACAGGGTATGGTAGTAGGTGCCAGACACACCGGTTTGAGTGTGTCAAGAACTGCAACACTGCTGGATTTCTCACACTCAACAGAACTGAGGCTGTTCTGGGGGCAAAAGGGGGTGCAACTCAATATTAAGAAAGTGTTCCTAATGTTTTGTACACTCAGTGTATACTATATCATATTCACATGGGTTTATAAACAAGTTGATCTCTCTCCACACTCTCAAATCAGTGCCTGTTGATGTCTCCCGCTGTAGTCTTTCAGGTAGCCATGTGACAGCTCTCCACATGTCAGTAACACCACTATGGCTCTGTTGAGCGCCGTTCACAGTTCACACACACCTCAAGGGGTATCCTCCAGTGTAGACCACAGGGAATAACAACCTTTACACTCTCTCTAAAGCTGGTCTTCAGTGCTGTCCATCCCTTGTTTGAGTTCTTGAATGAAGTCCACAGACATATACCATCAACAAATTCCTTCCTCGCATGTTACGTTCAGTGTCTCTTACCCCCTTGCCCTTGTTTTATTTTACATGTTGTAATATCAGAGGTCTCAGAGTTGTTTTCAATGCTTAGTGGAGATGAATATGTGCAATTGAGGACAGTATTACACAAGTCCGTGCCCGCCTCCTCACCCTCCCACGTCTCCTTCTGGATGGTGCATGGAGGGATGTTGATGTTTGTAGATGCTTCTTCTCATAGCAGGTGTGATGGCACTGTGTTAGATTCACTTGGGAATCTGTAATAATAATCACCATTGAGTTCAATGTGGCAATGAAATCAGACATGGAAACAAACAGTGCAAGATCCTATTGACAATAAGGGACCCTGAACTCTATAAGAAGTAAATGCAAGGCTACTTTAAACCCAAGCGGCCACATGTATCTGTCTATATTGAGCTCAAAAACTCTGTCACATGTTGAGCAGAACATCAGCTACAATTGGCAATAATGGTCAGTTGAATACATTAGACAGAGGGAGGAGACCAGCTAACTGCCCTCTCTCCTCTCTGAGCCCTGCATGGATGTTTGATCAGCAGCAATCAGCAGAGGTTCGTTTATTTAAAAGAAAAAAATATATATATATCTTATTTACAATGACGGTCTATCCCGGACCAAACCCTAACCCGGATGACGCTGGGCGAATTGTGCGCCGCCCTATGGGACTCCCAATCACAGCTAGTAGTGATACAGCCTGGAATCAAACCAGGGTCTGTAGTGACGCCTCTAGCACTGAGATGCAGTGCCTTAGACCGCTGCGCCACTCAGGAGGCCCAAACGTTGGATAATGCACAAGAACAAATGGTGGTCTGACAATGGCTGCTCTGCATTGTTTATAGACCATGCGAGTCTCTGACCACTGTACTATAATGTCATCCTCAACAGATCAATTGACAATAAAATTCATAGTTTCTCTAATTATAGCAACAACAAAAAAATGTGATTGTATGATATGTAGAACCATGTGACATTTCCATCACTGGGATGCTGCATGATTAAGATAAAGAGATGAAGATCACTTTATTGGTCAATTACACACAAGGTCCAACCAAACTGTTACTTCAGCTTTTAACCCAACCCCTCCGAAAGACACATACATGCATATACTGGTTTTTACACATACATACATATACAGGTTTTTACACATACATACATACATATACAGGTTTTTACACATACATACATACATATACAGGTTTTTACATATACATACATATACAGGTTTTTACATATACATATACAGCTTTTTACACATACATACATATACATACATACACAGGTTTTTACACATACATACATATACAGGTTTTTACACACACATACAGTTGAAGTCGGAAGTTTACATACACTTAGGTTGGAGTCATAAAACAAATTTTTCAACCACTCCACAAATTTCTTGTTAACAAACTATACTTCTGGCAAGTTGGTTAGGACATCTACCCTGTGCATGACACAAGTCATTTTTCCAACAATTGTTTACAGACAGATTATTTCACTTCTAATTCACTGTATCACAATTGCAGTGGGTCAGAAGTTAACATACACTAATTTGACTGTGCCTTTAAACAGCTTGGAAAATTCCAGAAGATTATGTCATGGCTTTAGAAGCTTCTGATAGGCTAATTGACATCATTTGAGTCAATTGGAGGTGTACCTGTGGATGTGTTTCAAGGCCTACCTTCAAACTCAGTGCCTTTGCTTGACATCATGGGAAAATCAAAAGAAATCAGCCAAGACCTCATCCTTGGGAGCAATTTCTAAATGCCTGAAGGTACCACGTTCATCTGTACAAACAATAGTACGCATGTATAAACACCATGAGACCACGCAGACGTCATACCGCTCAGGAAGGAGACGCGTTCTGTCTCCTAGAGATGAACGTACTTTGGTAAGAACAGTGCACATCAATCCCAGAACAACAGCAACGGACCTTGTGAAGATGCTGGAGGAAACAAGTACAAAAGTATCTATATCCACAGTAAAACGAGTCCTATATCGACATAACCTGAAAGGCTGCTCAGCAAGGAAGAAGCCACTGCTCAAAAACCGCCATAAAAAAAGCCAGACTACGGTTTGCAACTGCCCAAGGGGACAAAGATCATACTTTGGAGAAATGTCTTCTGGTCTGATGAAACAAAAATAGAACTGTTTGGCCATAATGACCATAGTTATGTTTGGAGGAAAAAGGGGGTGGCTTGCAGCCGAAGAACACCATCAAAACCGTGATGCACGGGGGTGGCAGCATCATGTTGTGGGGGTGCTTTGATGCAGGAGGGACTGGTGCACTTCACAAAATAGATGGCAACATATATTGAAGCAACATCTCAAGATATCATTCAGGAAGTTAAAGCTTGGTCGCAAATGGGTCTTCCAAATGGACAATGGCCCCAAGCATACTTCCAAATTTGTGGCAAAATGGCTTAAGGAAAACAAAGTCAAGGTATTGGAGTGGCCATAACAAAGCCTTGATCTCAATCCTATATAAAATTTGATGGCAGAACTGAAAAAGCGTGTGCGAGCAAGGAGGCCTACAAACCTGACTCAGTTACACGAGCTCTGTCAGGAGGAATGGGACAAAATTCATCCAACTTATTGTGGGAAGTTTGTGGAAGGCTACACGAAACATTTGACCCACGTTAAACAATTTAAAGGCAATGCTACCAAATACTAACTGAGTGTATGTAAACTTCTGACCCACTGGGAATGTGATGAAAGAAATAAAAGCTGAAATAAATCCTTCTCTCTACTATTATTCAGACATTTCCCAATCTTAAAATAAAGTGGTGATTCTAACTGACCTAAGACAGGGAATTTTTACTAGGATTAAATGTCAGGAATTGTGAATAAACGGAGTTTAAATGTATTTGGCTAAGGTGTATGTAAACTTCCGACTTCAACTGTACATATGCAGGTTTTTACACATACATACATATACAGGTTTTAATATATACATACATATACAAGTTTTCACTGCTCTACTCACCAAACACTTTCTGCCTTATACCAGCCCATCGTACAGTGACAGTGCCTGCACAATGGAGGGGTCTGCCTTGGAACCCTCCTGAAACTCCTGCAGGGTCAACTTTCCATCAGCATTCTGGAATAGGAATACAGGAGAAAAGAATGCAATGGAACTGCAGCTGTATCGCAGATCAGGCTACTTTTACTCTATCTTACCAGCAGGGGGCAAAAGTGTTTCTCAAACAAATCCCGAGTAAAGTACCAGACCCTGTTCTACACGGCTTGGCTGATCTAGTTCAGTGCACTTGGATGGTCAGCTCTCTTCCCTCTGCCCATATAAATGACTGAGTGCTGCTGCTGTGCTCTGAAGTCAATCCTATTGGCTGATTCTGGCACCGGGTATTGAACTGACAAATACCCAAGCTGGCTCTATCTCATCTCTCACTAAGCCAAGGACGAGGAGGGCCTGAGTGAGCTGACTGGGTATTAGCACTGGGCTGTGGTGGTGAGGATAAATCTACGGTGTTTATACACCGCAGGCAGTGTTAGTGACGCTGGGATGGCTATGGCTAAGAGTTAAACTACACTCCCCGCCTCACTGCACTACAGCACAGGGACAACAGTAAGAACAAATCCACATTCAGTCTTTTCTGTTGATTTTGATCGTCAGTTCATTAGAATAGTACTGCCACTTACTTGTACAACAAAGTAAAAATAGCTACCAACATACCAAAGATCAACACGTAGTTACATAATGATATCATAACCCAAGGTGGTGGTTTTGGGTTACTACAGTGTTTTATATAGCGATATACCTTGTCCATCATGGCAAAAATACGGTCCACTCTCTTCTCAGGTGTATTCTCTTCTTCTGGTAACTCTACAGTGTTCCCCTGGAATACAGAGGCAAATATACTGTCAATATACATGTCAATGTATTTTGTGGGGGCGCCAGGTAGCCTAGTGGTTAAAGTGTTGGGCAAGTAACCGAAAGGTTGCTAGATCGAATCCCTGAGCTGACAAGGTTTTAAAAAAGCTGTTGTTCTGCACAAGGCAGGTAACCCACTGTTCCTAGGCTGTCATTGTAAATAAGAATTTGTTCTTATTAACTTGCCTAGTTAAATGTTAAACACTATGTGCATGCTACCATTTCTCTTTGACATTTTAGTATTGTATAACTTACCACCATCAGATATATGGCATCTACGATGTTTAACATCTCGTCTCGTGTGATATAGCCATCGTTATCAAGATCATACAATTTGAAAGCCCCTGTAAAGACAGCAAAAAATGGTGAATGCCCAGTACTGACTGTAAATAAAGTTGTTTTGAGATTGTGCAGATGGGGATCGATGAGTGTATGTAGCCTTTATTTTGTACTAATGTATTGTATGCTTGCCAATCAGATTGAAAATGAGTGGCTGTGTGTGGGGGAGGGGAGTAGGATGAGGGTTTTGAAATGGAATGAACCCCTGCATAGTCAGAACCATTTTCCCCAAATATCCAAACCCAGGGCTCACACAGTAGGCAACATAATTTAGCTTAATGCGCTACCATGTCTAACTATCTCTTATTTGTTGTCTTCTGTGAGCCTGTTAAGCTCTTTGTTTTGTTCATGCATAACAATAGGATCACAAAGAGCCAGGTCCTGTCACTGAAGTGTCAAAGTGCATCTGGGGGTCACTGCCTAATGTGAAGGGGTCATCTCTCCTTACATCTGAGCTTCTCATCCAGTGTCCCCCGAGAGGTCACCGACAGGGCCTGGATGAACTCAGAGAACTCTATGCGTCCGTCCTATTCAATGACAGAGAGAACAAGAGAGAGAGAGAGAACGAGGGGTAGGGAAGTCAGACAGGCAGAGAGAGAGAGCGAGAGAAAGAGAGAGGGGGGACAGACAGGAAGCAAGAGAAAGAGAGAGTGAGAGGGGGGATAATAGAGAGAGAGGCAGAGAGAGAGAGCGAAAATGAATATCTTCTTTCACACTAACACCCCAATACACTTTGTTTGGTCTATTGCTGAAAAATGGGACAGACTTGTGCTTAGTGTCCGCTGCTATTTCTGCACTGCACCTGGCTCTCCGCCAAGGCTAAAGCATGTTATCGCTGGTCATTAGCGAGATGGATGCATAATGTACGATATTTTGAAAGTTATTACACACTCATAGAACCATTGTATATTAGAGCCAAATAAGTTTCACAGCTTTCACATCGATTATACATCTGAAATGGACATCACAGGTTTATCCCTCTGTCCTACAGGGTAAAGCATTCTCCAGGCAGTTTTATTTCGCTCCAGCTTTCTTGGATTCCCTCACAGCATCCTGCCACAGCACTCAGAAGAATTTCCAATTACCTTTCAAAAATTGGGGGCAAATCGGTGGCCTGCAGCTTACTGCTGCAAGGGTTCAATTTGTGTAGTACATGGAAATGTCTGCCAATAAGAGATAGTGGTCAAGCATAAAATGGAATCATAAAGCAGCACTAACAAAGACAGAAGGGCTGCAAATTCAGCTCTCTTGATGAAGTTCTGAAATCAAAGCTAATTCAGCTGTACCAGACTTGCACTAATCTATTCTTTAATAGTGCATAGTATTTTGCTATTCATGCTCTAAAGCAGCATATCTGTGACAGGAGCTGCTCCTAGTAAAGCCTGAGAATTGACACCTTGGATAGGATAGTAACCCTGAGAAGAAGTTCCCCACTGCTCCTATTCAGAGAGTCTGACCCCACTATTAAGACCAATGTGTTCTCTAACTACAGGGTGCTTAGCACAAATGAAGCCCATAAATAAAGAGCAGAACCAGTGTGTGTGTGATCTCCATGGCACAAAGCCAATTACCCACAGGCTATGGCCGCCAGGGGTCATCGGCCAGCCTGGAAGGGCTGTTCTTAACAAGACATAGTCCATTTCCCTTTCATTTTCAGGCACCTCTAACCTGTGCTTTGTCAACCCGTCTCACCTCTGATTGGCCCCACAGAAGGGACTCCTTTCTGTGCTCGGATTCCACCTCTGATTAGAGACCATTACACTGCACTACCAGTACCATGACTAGACACGACCAGTAACATGACTAGACACTACCAGTAACATGACTAGACACTACCAGTAACATGACTAGACACTACCAGTAACATGACCAGACACTACCAGTACCATGACTAGACACTACCAGTAACATGACTAGACACTACCAGTAACATGACTAGACAATACCAGTACCATGACCAGACAATACCAGTACCATGACCAGACACTACCAGTACCATGACTAGACACTACCAGTAACATGACTAGACACTACCAGTAACATGACTAGACACTACCAGTAACATGACTAGACACTACCAGTAACATGACGAGACACTACCAGTACCATTATCAGACACTACCAGTAACATGACTAGACACTACCAGTACCATGACCAGACACTACCAGTACCATGACTAGACACTATCAGTACCATGACTAGACACTACCAGTAACATGATTAGACACTACCAGTACCATGACCAGACACTACCAGTACCATGACCAGACACTACTAGTACCAGATACTACCAGTATCATGACCAGACACTACCAGTAACATGACCAGACACGACCAGTACCATGACTAGACACTACCAGTAACATGACTAAACACTACCAGTACCATGACCAGACACTACCAGTAACATGACTAGACACTACCAGTACCATGACTAGACACTACACGTAACATGACTAGACACGACCAGTAACATGACTAGACACTACCAGTAACATGACTAGACACTACCAGTAACATGACTCGACACTACCAGTACCATGACTAGACACTACCAGTACCATGACCAGGCACTACCAGTACCATGACCAGACACTACCAGTACCATGACCAGACACTACCAGTACCATGACTAGACACTACCAGTAACATGACCAGACACTACCAGTACCATGACTAGACACTACCAGTACCAGACACTACCAGTACCATGATCAGACACTACCAGTAACATGACTCGACACTACCAGTACCAACCAGAGACAGCACCCTCAACCTTTTTACTATATGTTACCGTTTGTTTACTAACATTGCAGTGACTTTGAAATTGTAATTAAAATCACAGAAAAAGCACATGTACTTGTGGAGGAACAAATGAAGGAATCAACAATCAAGAACCTTGTTTTCATCAAAGACGTTGAAGACAAAAGAAGCAAACTTGGTGGGGTCACCAAAAGGGAAGAACTGCTTGTAGATGTTCTGAAAGCCCACAGCATCCAGCTGACCACTTGGACAGTCCTTTATAAAGCCTTTGTACCTGTAGGACATGATGATGATGAGAGGGGAAGGTAAAGAGAACACAAGAGAAGGTTAACAGGATAAGGATACAATTAGCCTATTGAATATAATAGGAAAATGTGTTCAATGCTTCAGATACAGCTATTCACATGCAATCAACATTTATCTAGTATAAAACAGCATGCTGTATCAAAAGGTTCGACCCAAAGCTATTTGTCTTGCGAGCAGATAAGACAATGTCTCTAAACTGATGAAGAGGCAGAGGGAGTTTAATTCAAATGACTTTCTTGTCTCCTTCTGCTAATGTGCATAAATGATAGATCAATCTGTGAGCTTCTAGCCTCTGCAGATGATACATCCAGAATGACATAACATCACAGTTAAATACAGAACCATGTTTCATATGCAATTTCCCAGTCAATCAAACGTAGACAGTCTCGTTGTACAACTCAATAAAGAAACAGTGTTATCAGTCGAATAACAAGCCTTTAATGGGTCTGTACAGAGGCAGGGAGGGAAAAGGAGAGGGAGAGAATGAATCAGAGATGAGTATGCTAGATGATAAGTGTAGATTTCTCTCTTCATATCTTTCTCTGGTTAAGGCATGGGGGTACTTATCAGTCTGGAGGACAAACATGTGCATCCATATGACGTCTGAACCAATGTTAGACGGTGATGTTCAGAGGTGGACAACTCTTCTGTGAGTTCCCATAACCTCCTATGTCTCTGTGTAATTGACCACAGACACAGACTGGTCCTGATGAGGATCTGCTGTAATGAAGTCCAGACTGAGAGTCATGGACGATGAAGCCCAGGACAGATCCTGGAATTCATTCAGTCCTTCCTTTGGCTCCTTACTCTGAAACGCATACTTTTAATCTGCCCAACAGACAAAACACACTCCTCCATGGCATGGAATAGGACAGAAAGACACAGGGAATATCTGAAGATATGCAGAGAAAAGTTTGAAGAGGAGACCATAAACCTTCCATTTGCATATCCAGATGTGGAGATATGCAGAGAAATGAAAACCCAGCGAAGAACAATGAGGAATCAAGTCTAATTGCCGTTCAGTGTGCAGGCAATACAAAGCACATCATAATCCCAAAATGACCCACTTCAAGTGAGATAGATTTCGTCTGACTCATTTGTGAATTTCCCATTGTCTCCGTAAAAAGGAAATATTTTCAGTAGATTCATTGGGGAACTTACGCAAAAAAACTGTTCATGCAAAAACTCACAGCCCTCTAGATTTAATCAGTTGGTTAGCAGCCATTGACTACTAATTGGACATTAAGCAGGATGATCCCTATCTAACTAAACTAAATGTGATGCAGCTCTTTCTAGTTTGAAGTGGCTCTGGCTAACTCAGTAGTATATGTGGAGTTGTGCATGGACACATATAGTCTAGCCTGGTGTAACGGATGCCCTGCTGCCTGCTTAGCGAGTACCGCTTCCTCCTGATTCGGCATATACCAAGGCTTGAACCCAGTACCTTTGCTTTGCTTCTTACCAGACAGCACAGCCAAAAAGCTAGATATTCAGTGACGCAAGTGGGGACACTTCAGGCTCAGGAGTGAGTTTCGCACATCCCCATGTGATAGATTCACCCCCTCAACTTAATCCACAACGACCCCAGCGTTGTTCTGAGTGCAACTGCAGATCCAAATCACAGCACCATGTGTAACAGATGTCACGTTGCCAGTTTAGCGAGTACCGCTTCCTCCAGATTTGGTTCATACCGAGGTTCCAACCCATGGGACCTCTGCCTTGCTAGCATACGTGACCGCCCTCCCGGAGTCTTACCAGTCAACGCCACCAAAAAGTTAGTTATTCGGCGGCGCAAGTGGGGACATTTCAGGCTAAGGAGTGAGCTTCACACATCCCCATGTGGTACACTAGGTCCCAGGCCATTCAGGATAATTGTATTTATTCACATTGAGATAGCCAGTAGAATTATGTCCCAATTAGCGAGCCAACATGACTGGCAGCTTTCTACCATCATGGTGGATGGCTATAAACAGTGTTGTGGACTGCTCATAGCCATCCACCATGATATTTAGCTATTTTCCCTTGTTGTTGTCCAGTTGACAGGGATACTTGGCTCTGTCCCTCTGTTATTGATTGTAGGTGAGCACTAAGCATACTAATGACATCTCCCCCTGAATATATTAGCATATAATCAATACAGAGGAGACATTTAATGTACAGCACCGGCATTTATCTAACCCAGCTAATTCTTCCATGTCTGTCGGTGGCTCCTCCACTAATTACACACCATCTGGCATTTCCCCTGTTTAAACTGTCTCTCATCCTTCACACTCAACCATGGTGATTGCGGCTGATCTTCAAGTGGAGAGTCATGCAAAGTTTCCGTAAAATAATGTATGGGAGGGTCACTGAGCTGGCTGCAGTGCCCAGCTAAGGGGTTATTCTGCCCCAGTGCATCCAGGCAGCCCCTGAGACTGGTCAGCTTTGTAGCCCCGTGCTGGAGAAGCCCACTAAGAATTGTCTTTATGCTGTTGCTGCGTGTGGATGTGCCCTTGCTCACTGGCCCTATCAGAGAGGGCCAAGTGCATCAGTACACTGACTGGCTGGCACTGACTCCTCTCCCTAAAGTACAGTCAGGATCAGGTTTTGACACAAAGCCAAGGCCGAAAAAAGAGCGTTAAAGACCTGGCATGTGAGATGGACAGGGAAAGGCAGCATTGGCACGTGATATAGGTTACTGTAAATCATAATTCATTGTTTAGGCTAGATCTAGCCTGGGGTGAGATGTATTCAACTCTTTTCCACCACTCATTTACTACAAGAGTAAAAACAGAAGCATTTGCATTGTGTAATAAGGATCCAGTAGGCTCAGCCGGCTACATCATCATTTTGCTTTAAGATTAGTTGGCTGTGTTTTATAGCTTTACATGGCAGAGGACATGACCCAATTCCCTGTGTGCTTGAAATTGTAAAAAAAAACTGTGAGGGGGAAAGCCATGCATGCAAAGACAAAGAGTACCTATAAATACTCACATCATCAACAATAGCACCAATCCTTGACTCTGTAGGAAAAAGTCATTCTATTTTCAGAACTCTCCAAGGGAATGTGTGAAAAAATAACTTTAGCCTCAAATGCAGTAGCACTACGCAATCTATTAGTGATGGGGGGGGACGAGACGATGCAGTTACATATATCGCAATACTATAGTTGGATGATTTTATATCGATATTTGACCCCAAGTACTGATTGAAAAAATACATCAAATATATATTTTTTGCTACTGTAGTAGCGCTAGCTGGCGCTAGTCAGCTGTACCTGCTCCAAAACCCAGGTATTTTTAATCCTATAGCTTGTTCTTCATTTTCTTTTAAATAGTAAGCCAACACGTTTCCCTAACTGATCAAAACTTGTTTTCTCATGCTCTCTCTTGTCTCCCTGCAGCAGACATATGGTGAGCAACATGTTTGGAACATCAAATCGCAATACATATAGAATCGTGAGAATCGCAATACATATTGTATCGGCACCCAAGTATCGTGATTAGGGTTGCAAAGTTACCGGTAATTTACCAAAGTTACCTGAATACTTTGCAATTTTTGTAATTAACAGGTCATCTATGGCAATATATATGGTATATATGGTAACTTTGGTCATTTATACTTGAATAACTTGTACATAAATGTATTACTTTTTTTTATATCTGTGTACATATTGTCCATGATTTTCTTGTGGATAGACCATATGGTTCAAGAGAAAATACCCAAATGAATGAAAAAATAATCTAATCAACAATGGCATTATTTTTAATTAACTATTGACTTTTTTCACAACTGCCAGCAGTTTGGCGCAAAAACATTTAAAACAAAGACATATTCACATAGTAAAATAAATAAACGTGTGTAAAAAACATAAAATATTGAAACCCTCATATTAAACAATGGCATGAAATAGCATTAAAGACCTGGCATGTGAGATCGATAGGGAAAGGCATCATTGGCACGTGATATAAACTCCGCAAAAAAAAGAAACATCCTCTCATTGTCAACTGCGTTTATTTTAAGCAAACTTAACATGTGTAAATATTTGTATGAACATAACAAGATTCAACAAGCTGCATGTAAGCTGCATCTCCTCCTCATGGACTGCACCAGATTTGCCAGTTCTTGCTGTGAGATGTTACCCCACTCTTCACCCTAGCCCTCACCCTCCAATCCAACAGGTCCCAGACGTGCTCAATGGGATTGAGATCCGGGCTCTTTGCTGGCCATGGCAGAACACCGACATTCCTGTCTTGCAGGAAATCATGCACAGAACGAGCAGTATGGCTGGTGGCATTGTCATGCTGAAGGGTCATGTCAGGATGAGCCTGCAGGAAGGGTACCACATGAGCGAGGAGGATGTCTTCCCTGTAACGCACAGCGTTGAGATTGCCTGCAATGACAACAAGCTCAGTCCGATGATGCTGTGACACACCGCCCCAGATCGATCCCGCTCCGGACCCTCCACCTCCAGATCGGACCCTCCACCTCCAGATCGATCCCGCTCCAGAGTACAGGCCTCTGGAACGCTCATTCCTTCGACGATAAACTCGAATCCGACCACTACCCCTGGTGTGACAAAACCGCGACTCCTCAGTGAAGAGCACTTTTTGCCACTCCTGTCTGGTCCAGCAACGGTGGGTTTGTGCCCATAGGCAACGCTGTTGCCGGTGATGTCTGGTGAGGACCTGCCTTACAACAAGCCTACAAGCCCTCAGCCAGCCTCTCTCAGCCTATTGCGGACAGTCTGAACACTGATGGAGGGATTGTGCATTCCTGGTGTAACTCGGGCAGTTGTTGTTGCCGTCCTGGACCTGTCCCGCAGGTGTGATGTTCGGATGTACCGATCCTGTGCAGGTGTTGTTACACATGGTCTGCCACTGCGAGGACGATCAGATGTCAATCCTGTCTCCCTGTAGCGCTGTCTTAGGCGTCTCACAGTATGGACATTGCAATTTATTGCCCTGGCCACATCTGCAGTCCTCATGCCTCCTTGCAGCATGCCTAAGGCACGTTCACACAGATGAGTAGGGACCCTGGGCATCTTTCTTTTGTTGTTTTTCAGAGTCAGTAGAAAGGCCTCTTTAGTGTCCTAAGTTTTCATAACTGTGACCTTAATTGACTACCGTCTGTAAGCTGTTAGTGTCTTAACGACCGTTCCACAGGTGCATGTTCATTAATTGTTTATGGTTCATTGACCAAGCATGGGAAACAGTGTTTAAACCCTTTACAATGAAGATATGTGAAGTTATTTGGATTTGTATTAATTATCTTTAAAAAACAGGGTCCTGAAAATCACAATTTATTGTTTAGGCTAGATCTAGCCTGGGGTAAGATGTATTCAACTCTTTTCCACCACTCATTTACTACAAGAATAAAAAGAGAAGCATTTGCAGTGTTGAAAAAGGACCCAGTAGGGTGCGTAAATTACCGGTAACTTTGCAACCCTAATCACGATATTTAGGTGCCAATACGATATGTATTGCAATTCTCACGATTCTATTTGAATTGCGATTTGATGTTCCAAACATATTGTTCACCATATGTCTGCTGCAGAGAGACAAGAGAGAGCATGAGAAAACAAGTTCTGATCAGTCATGGAAATATGCCACATGCTTCAAGATGGCTACCATGTTTCCTGTACCCAAGAAGGCAAAGATAACTGAATTAAATGACTACCGCCCAATAGCACTCACTTCTGTCATCATGCAGTGCTTTGAGAGACTAGTCAAGGATCATAACACCTCCACCATACCGGCCACCCTAGACCCAATTCAGTTTGCATACCGCCCCAACAGGTCCACAGACGATGCAATCACCATCACACTGCACACTGCCCTATCCCAACTGGACAAGAGGAATACCTATGTAAGAATGCTGTTCATTGACTACAGCTCAGCATTCAACACCATAGTACCCTCCCAGCTCATCATCAAGCTGGAGGCCCTGGGTCTCAACCCCGCCCTGTGCAATTGGGTCCTGGACTTTGACGGGCCGCCCCCAGGTGGTGAAGGTAGGAAACAACATCTCCACTTCGCTGACCCTCAACACTGGGGCCCCACAAGGGTGCGTGCTCAGCCCCCTCCTGTACTCCCTGTTCACCCATGACTGCGTGGCCATGCACGCCTCCAACACAATCATCAAGAGTGCAGACGACACAACAGTAGTGGGCTTGATTACCAACAATGACGAGACTGCCTACAGGGAGGAGGTGAGGGCACTCGGAGTGTGGTGTCAGGAAAACAACCTCTCACTGAACATCAACACAACAAAGGAGATGATCGTGGACTTCAGGAAACAGCAGAGGGAGCACCCCCCTATCTACATCGACAGTACAGCAGTGGAAAAGGTGGAAAGTTTAAAGTTCCTCGGCGTACACATCACAGACAAACTGAAATGGTCCACCCACACAGAGAGTGTGGTGAAGAAGGCGCAACAGCGCCTCTTCAACCTCAGGAGGCTGAAGAAATTTGGCTTGTCACTAGGGCTGGGCGATATGGCCAAAATATTAAATCACGGTATTTAGACTGTATTTTTTGTTTTTGAATAATAAAAGTTCTACATTAGCTTTATGAGTAGTGAGTGATCCTATGGTGGCAACACATACATTCTAAGTGATTTCAATGAGTCTTTCTCCATTCTGATTGTTTTATACTGTTCAAATCAACTTCAACCAAAACAAATTTCAGCACTTTTCATTTCTGCATTTCCTGCACTTAATTGCAGAGGTGGAAAAAGTACCCAATTATCATACTTGAGTAAAAGTAAAGATACATTAATAGAACATTTCTCAAGTAAAAGTGAAAGTTACCCAGTAAAATACTACTTGAGTAAAAGTCTAAAGGTTTTTGGTTTTAAATACACTTAAGTATCAAAAGTAAATGTAATTGATCAAATGTAATTAAGTATCAAAAGAAAAAGTATAAATAATTTCAAATTCCTTATAGTAAGCAAACCAGATGGCAACATTTCCTTCTTTTTTATTGACGGATAGCCAGGGGCACACTCCAACACTCAGACATAATTTACAAACAAAGCATTTGTGTTTAGTGAGTCCTCCAGATCAGAGGCAGTAGATGACCAGGGATGTTCTCTTGACAAATGGTGAATTGGACCATTTTCCTGTCCTGCTAAGCATTGAAAATGTACCGAGTACTTTTAGGTGTCAGGGAAAATGTATGGAGTAAAAAGTACAGTCTTTTCTTTAGGAATGTAGTGAAGTAAAAGTTGTCAAAAAAAAAAAAAAATAGTAACGTATAGACACCAAAAAAACAACTTAAGTAGTACTTGAAAGTATTTTTACACCACTGCTCAATTGAGATAATTTCCACACTGCCAGGGCTGCACAACATGGGACAATAATCTAGGATTTATGTAACTATGTGTACTGAGAGTCAGGAGACAAGTCCAGGGAGTGAGTGTTTTAATAACAGAACATAATACAAAACAAGAAACACTAACAGCACACAGACATGAAACAAAATCAATGACACCTGAGGAAGGAACCAAAGGGAGTGACATATATAGGGCAGGTAATCAAGGAGGTGATGGACTCCAGGTGAATGTCATAATGCACTGATGCGCATAACGATGGTGACAGGTGTGCGCCATAACGAGCAGCTTGGTAACCTAGAGGCCGGAGAGGGAGCACACGTGACAACTTATTTTTAACCAAATGTTGCAATTGCGATTTGACTTGAGAATTAGAGAAAACTGTTGGAATCATGGAAATAGAATGACTATTCTAATGTTATAGTTAGAATATAAAGTTGGCACTATGAATACGGTGTTGTTTGAGATGAAAACAAATTAAAATGCCAGGGAGTTGTTATTGTGCCATAGTAGGAACTAAAGTGTTGATATGTGTTTCCTAGGGGACCCTACTAGCTTTGACTACATTGCTTGTTTTCTCTTAGCTTCTTCATGTAGCTAACATATTCCTCTGATTTAGAAGATATTGTTGCAAAAACATGCTGATTTAGGTCTACGCCATCAATACTATTATCAGGCTGTATTAGCTAGCTACGTTTGCTCTTACGCAGTACATTTATTAGCGGCTAACAATTAGCAATTAGTACATTTATTAGCGGCTAACAATTAGCATCTCAAGATTTAGGACCACTTGCTAAGAAAATACAAACAGCTGTTTGCTATTGTAAGAAACACAAACTAATAGTGTCATTATAGAATGCTAGTGGATTTATATTAAGAAGCAAAGTGAAAACAGCATTGTTGCATGTGCTGCATTGACCATGCAGACTGAATGCAAATGTCTCGTGGTTGAGGAACATCAAATGTGCTCCTTGAGTGACGGGGCGTGGCTAGGTCTGTGTGGAAAGTGGCACGGTGAGAAAGAGCAGAGAGATGACTCGAGTAGCGAAGTAAACTATAAAAATTGACATTACACATGGCGTATTACATTTAACAAACAAAACATTCAAATACCGGTATAGAAGGTGAAGTAAAAATACAAACCGGTCCCTATATCAATACCGATATATAATAAAATACGGTATACTGCTCAGCCCTACTTGTCACCTAAAACCCTGACAAACTTTTACAGATGCACAATCGAGAGCATCCTGTCGGGCTGTATCACAGCCTGGTACGGCAACTGTACCACTCAACCGCAAGGCTCTCCAGAGGGTGGTGCGATTTGTACAACACATCACTGGGGGCAAACTACCTGCCCTCCATGACACCTTCAGCACCCGATGTCACAGGAAGGCCAAAAAGACAATCACGGACAACAACCACCCGAGCCACTGCCTGTTCACACTGCTATCATCCAGAAAGCGAGGTCAGTACAGGTGCATCAAAGCTGGGACCGAGAGACTGAAAAACAGCTTCTATCTCAAGGCCATCAGACTGCTAAACAGCAATCACTAACTCAGAGAGGCTGCTGCCTACATTGAGACCCAATCACTGCCCACTTTAATAAATGGATCACTAGTCACTTTAAACAATGCGACTTTCGGACATTGCTCATCCATATATTTATATGTACATATTCTCATTCACACCTTTAGATTTCTGTGTATTAGGTAGTTGTTGGGAAATTGTTAGATTACTTTTTAGATATTACTGTCGGAACTAGAAACAAGCATTTCACTACACTCGCATTAACATCTGCAAACGATGTGTATGTGACCAATAAAATTTGATTTGATTATTCACTAAATTGATGGTTTATATTTAGGACAATGTTTTACAGCTTCGTCATTATATATATATGATATGTATATATATACAGTACCAGTCAAAAGTTTGGACACACCTACTCATTTTTCATTTTTTACCATTTATTGAGTAATAGTGAAGACATCAAAACTATGAAATAACACATATGGTATCATACAGTAACCACAAAAGTGTTAAACAAATCAAAATATATTTTATATTTGAGATTCTTCAAAGTAGCCACCCTTTGCCTTGATGACAGCTTTTGTCTGGTAGCTTTGGTAAATTGAAATGCATTCCAGGTGACAACCCCATGAAGCTGGTTGAGAGAATGCCAAAAGTGGGCAAAGCTGTCATCAAGGCAAAGTGTGGCTACTTATTTTATTATTTTAAATACTGTATTTTGCATGAAGGCCAGAGATAATTACAGACACCTGTGATAATCCAAAGTACCCAAAAGGGCCACTAGATGTTTTGCGATAAATTACATAAAATCCTTGAAAGTTACTACAATTGTGGTAGTTTACTGGTAAACTTCTAAAGTTTCCAGTAATATACCCTCCCTTTTCAACCCAAATCGTGATAATATTGTAGTGTGAGGTCCCTGGCAATTCTCAGCCCTACAATCTAGCCTACTGAAATACTTTATCCATGGATTTCACTTTGGAAACAATATCCGTGCACCACGGAACTATCAAATTGAGGATTTAATCAAAGGGCTATATAAAGTTAGGCATGCTCTCTGCACTCTGTAGAAAGGCCTTAATAACCAGAGCAGAGTTGGAGCATCAGTCAGACATGAGTAAACAACTCTTGACACAGTCTGGCTGCTGCTCAGGAAGCTCCAGCCCAGCCAGCTCCCAGCCAGCTCACCTCCCAGTCACTGGGCTCAGCCCACAGAGCAGCAGACCTCCATTCCAGAGTCAGACCAGTCAGTCTGAGCCTGCAGGCTTCAGCCAGCCTTTAGATGGGACCCATTCAGCAAGGCATATGGCCCCTGGAGTACCTGACATTAACACCAGAACACCTGCCAAATTTAGTAAACAGCACATGGTGCAGGTGAATCTGTCACTCACTCACATTGGCAGGTACAGTTCTGAGAGTCTAATTGAGGACTAGGCCCAATGCAGACTAGAATAATTTGAGTTTTTGGAAGAAGAGAGGGGTAGAAAAGGGTACAGCAGGAAAGGGAGATTTGGAGGGTCATTGAAAATCATATGTACTTACCACTGTTGCACCTCTTTCTCTGTAACTGTAAGAAAAAAGGAGAGTTTTTAGCAAGAGAGAATAAAGTTATGTACCATGTCTCAGACCATTTAGATGACTTGGAAAAATCCACTGTCAGTTCAAAATCACAGATTCCCATGACTGCATAGGACTGGACTGTAACAAAAAGAATCTAATTATGATTGCACTGAGCATTTTGGGGTTTCTTATCAATTTGCACCCACCCTGAGGAATAATGTGTAATTATTTTTGTTGTTTAATGTATAATTGAATTCAGTAATTTGGTGTTTAATGTGTAATTTAATTCAGTACTTCTGTTGTTTAATGTGTAATAGAATTCAGTATTTTTGTCATTTACAAACTGAATGATTCATCACACCTGAAGCTATGGAATTCACTAATCTGCTACATTGCTCCCAAGGACTTCCACGTTATTATAATTCAAAGGTCAATTTAGCAGATTCATGGACAGAGGGAGAGAGAGAGACAGAGAGAGGTTAGCAGGAGGAAAGTGAGTAGCTTGGGGAGCAAGATGTATTTTCATGCCCACAAACAGCGTTAGTATCAACCACTCCCTCGTGGTTCTCCCTCCAGCCTCCAAAGTAACCAAAGCCATTTTCACCATCTGAACAATGAGGCATACTTTCTAAAATAAGGGCAGAAAAATCTATGGCTGTAGGTAACCTGGTAGACCTGTGAGGGCGTTTTGAACGTACACTGCTCTTAGCCTCAGGACAGACATGGCGGATTCTCTAAACCGACAGGATGCTTCTTAATAAGGCACAACAAACAACATAATGAACTAGATGTTCATGGGCTAGATTTTGCTGTTCCCACTGCCACAGGTCATACTGACACATGGATATGGTGGTGCGGTACTGTTGCCTCGGTAATGACTGTTCTAATGTTGTAGTCCCCATAATCTTAGTTAGATAAAAAAGCTAATATATAGAATCATTCAAGACCTTATCCAGTCTTTGGAGGGAATAATTAATGGATTTGAATAGTCACAACTATCATATTACCTAAACCTTACACAGTGAGGGCTCTATTTTAACAAAACAAACGCAATGGTAAATCTAAGCACTGGCGATAGTGCTATAGGTCGGGGGGTGGGCGAGAAATATTTTCTATTTTCACAGCCTTCATTTTCAGCGCAATAGCTGGCAGTAGCGCGAAATGGTTGGGTTTTGAGGAGAAAAAACTAGGCTTGTATGTGTGAGGCAGGTTCTCAATAAGCAAAATATACACTATATAACCAAAAGTATGCAGACATCTGCTAGTTAAACATCTCATTCCAAAATCATTGGCATTAATATGGAGTTGGTCTCCCTTTGCTGCTATAACAGCCTCCACTCTTCTGGGAAGGCTTCCCAAAAGATGTTGGAATATTGCTGTGGGGACTTACTTTCATTCAGCCACAACAGCATTAGTGAGGTCGGGCACTGATGTTGGGCGATTAGGCGTTCCAATTCATCTCAAAGCCCGAACCATGAAAAACAGCCCTAGACCACCACCAAACTTTACAGATGGCAATATGCATTGGGGCAGGTAGAGTTTGGCATTTGCCAAACCCAGATTTTTCCGTTGAACTGCCAGATGGTGAAGAGTGATTCATCACTCCAGAGAACGTGTTTCCACTGCTCCAGAGTCCAATGGCGGTGAGCTTTACACCACTCCAGCCGACGCTTGGCATTGCGCATGGTGATCTTAGGCTTGTGTAAGGCTGCTTGGCAATGGAAACCCATTTCATGAAGCTCCTGATGAACAGTTCTTGTGATGATGTTGCTCCCAGAGGCAGTTTGGAACTTCATTGTGAGTGTTACAATCGAGGACAGACGATTTCTACATGCTACGCGCTTCAGCACTCGGTGGTCCTGTTCTGTGAGCTTGTGTGGCCTATCAATTCGCAGCTGAGCCCTTGTTGCTCTTAGACGTTTCCACTTCACAATAACAGCACTTACAGTTGACCGGGGCAGCTCTAGCAGGGCAGACATTTGATGAACTGACTTGATGGACAGGTGGCATCCTATCACGGTGCCACGTTGAAAGTCACTGAGCTCTTCAGTAAGGCCATTCTACTGCCAATGTTTGTCTATGGCGATTGCATGGCTGTGTGCTCGATTTTATACACCTGTCAGCAATGGGAGTGGCTGAAATAGCCAAATCCAATCATTTTAAGGGGTGTCCACTTACTTTTGTCCATGTAGTGTATATACTGTATAAAGAGAAGCTGTAAAACATTGTCCTAAATATAAACCATAAATTTAGTGAATACCATTGTTTAATATGAGGGTTTCAACATTATATTTATTTGACACACGTTTATTTATTTTACTATGTGAATATGTCGTTGTTGTAAAGCGCCAAACTGCTGGCAGTTGTGAAAAAAGGCAATAGAACAGTTGCAGAGTTAACTGAAAATAATGCCATTGTTGGTTAGATGCTGTTTAAATTAATTATGCTATTTTCTCTTGAACCATATGGTCTATCATCTAGAAACACGTGGACAATATGGACACAGAATTAATCAATGAAAACTATATATGAATAAAACATTTCTAAGTTATTCATGTATAAATTATACATTTTGTATATATAGTGTAGCCTAGGCCTGACGTTGATACTGAATTATAGGACTGAATAATTGAAATACGTTTGGAGGAGAGCGTCTTTGGTAACCAAATGAGTGGCGCTCTTTGTGAATGGGGATGGATACAAGCCGCATGGAGTATGCACTGCAGGTAAGCCTATGTGAATTGTGAGTACTGCAAAAGCCTCATGAGTAGACGACCATTTAGAAAGCTTTTATGGATCTAAGCTACTTGGTGAATGCAATGCCAGGATAGGAGAGACCCCAGATGCATTGCTGTTGAACCAGCTTTCCTTAAAGTAAGGTAAGGGTAGCTTACTAAGGACTTGTATTTTAATGAAACGAAACGGAAAACAAGCAATTGTTACAGGAAAATAACTGAAATGTTTCCAAATACAAGTGTCACCCGATTCATCTCATTTTGTTCCATGATGTCTCGTTCCATGATGGGCATATAGCCTACAGTACATGGAGTTTTTTTTACGCTAATCCAAGATAATAACAGGCGCTGGATAAAATAATGTAAAGCATCCATAGATAAAAAGGGGATGTCCCCTCACTGTTTTGCTCTTGATCTTTTAATAAAGTTCTGTTGATTTTTTCCCAAAGCGGTCTAGAGACAAATCCTTTATCAATAGTTTTGACCACTTGGCGAATGCATTGGACAGGACAAAAAGAGTCTTCATTGAGAGGAGGATGCTTGGTTTTTAATCAAATTAAATGAAATATGTGGTTTACGGGCACAAATAGCACATCTCTCTATTTCCATGTGCATATGGGCACAGTGTGACACGTCTGGATAGGCTGCGCTTCTTTTGTCAAAATCCATGTCATAACCAACCACCCACCTTAACGCTAAGACCAACTTTCGGTCTCAAATTTTGGCACTTTGGCGCATGTTTTTAAGGACACAGCCCCTCCAACCTCAGCGCAAGCAAGCTCATATAAGACAGATAAATTACCAGTCCTGGTGCTAGGGTTTGAAAATAGAATAGTACCGGCTTTAACAGGTCAAAATTGCTAAAGAGCCCCGAATGTGCAAAGGTCATGTCCAGGAATACCTGTAACTTTCAAGTATTTAGCCTATGTCAGTGACTGCCTGAATGTGAGTTCCCAGTGGAAAGGGAGAGGGATGATGAATAAACGAGTAGGTGTCAGCCTTTCCTCCTTCACGCTCAATCAAATATCCTTTGGTTAAAGAATGCCTCATTTTAAAGGCCAAAATATAAACTCTTTATTTTCCTCTTTCATTAACAGCAACCTAGACAGCGCCATTTCAATGCTAAGCAGTTCAAATAAAAACATTTTATTAGCATCTCACTGAATGTGCAGCAAATGGTAGGCTATTTATACAGTGCCTGGTGCAGTGTTGTTTTCAATGGCTCTTTCCTTGATAACAAGGTACTTTATTTAGGTAGATAAGTGACTTTGACAATGTTACAGACATTCCTGACTGTAATACTATGTTAAAGCCTACCTCAGTGAAGCTGGGCTATATCCTAAGCCTGTGTGTACCAGGCTTTCAGAAATAAGTGTGTATCCAGTGTAAAAGAACAGGAAATGAGTCTCAGCAGAGTCCAGAGATTAAGAAAGCATTTCTTTTGGGAGGAATTTGGAGAGCCTTCAACCAGCATGAGAGAAAATCATCATTAATTCTAACATCCAGACACTGTCTATGAGTCAGAGCTGCGTCATTGTGTCCATTACAGAAAGAATGGCCACATCCTGATAATAGTGAGATACAAGATATACCATAGATTGAAGACTATATATTTAGTACAATACAAAACCTAGGTCTAGACCTTGTTCAGTGCTCTATATTTTGTAGTAGCTGGTCCGCTCTCAAAAAAGAGATTAAAGGTTAGTATTTAGTATTTATTTAATTAATGTGTATTATATAGTATATTTATATTATAGTATATATCCATTATTGACGTGTGAGTATATTCCAGGAGCGCATACACGAACGCACCTGTCGCTCGTTACCCTAAACAAGTTCACAATATAGAAGCACACCTTCAGAGGAGACGCTGATGACACCGACGAAGGCTTAGGCTGAAATGTTTGTCTATCTACCGTGAAATAAATACTAAAAAGAAACCTTGAATATTTTTTTGGAGTGTGGACCAGCTATGTAATAGAATTTTGTAATTCTATTACATTTTGGTCAACGCACCTGTTCTGAGAGCAGCGGTCACTAGATCTTCCATATTATGTAGTGACAGCTTACAGGAATATTGCAAGCAAGGGAAAAATGTAACTGTTATTATGGTCGCAGCCATAAGCCAGGCTATTAATTCTCTCCAACAGACTGGTTACAATATTGGTGTTATTTAATCACATATGGTGACTGACTGGTGCAGTTAGAATAAGTGCAGTATAGAGACATGTTCATCCCTGCTTCACTTTGCTTCGCTCAGCGATTCACAGGGAATCATCATGTGGCACATTCAGAAATGACAGAGTCGATCTTATGACTGTCAGGCCAGCCAAGCTACCATTAAAATGGCCTCAAAAGTAAATGGCATCAAATAATTGAGGCAATTCACAATGCCTGCGATTCAATCAAGTTTTATTACGTAACTCAGTCAAAGGCAATGGGCAGTAATATAATCAGCCTATAAGGAGGGAGGAAAGCAGTGAGGCCAGGGCTAGCAGCTCAGCTCCCTTTGCCCTGCAGGGCCTGCTCACACACATCCAGCTTGCACTCTGTCAGTATCAACCTCTGAGCTGAGTCTGACGGCTAACAAAAACACCTATTACATCCTCAAGTCATTTGACAGGGCTTGCTCTTTCCACATGATATCAGACCAGTCATTTGGAAAACCATTTAGGCGTGTTCAGTTTTAGGTACAGTAGGCTAAACTGTGGCCCCCTACATTAAAAGATGGGTATACTATGCCTTTAGGCATAACATGTTATATAAAATGCTTGTTACAGTGGCAAATTGCAATAGCTAATAGTGACAGAAGCCAAGCACAGGAAGCCTCTCTGCTTTCTGTCTTACACAAACCAAACCTGTAAGACTGGTATCATTATAGATAGGCCTCCAAACGAGCTTGCAACACTCCTTCCGTGGCCTCCAACTGCTTTTAAATGCTAGTAACTAAGTGCATGCGCTTCAACCGATTGCTGCCCGCACCCTCCCGCCCGACTAGCATCACACCTCTGGACGGTTCTGACTTAGAATATGTGGACAACTACAAATACCTAGGTGTCTGGTTAGACTGTAAACTGTCCTTCCAGACTCACATTAAGCATCGCCAATCCAAAATTAAATCTCGAATCCGCTTCCTATTTCGCAACAAAGCCTCCTTCACTCATGCTGCCAAACATACCCTCGTAAAACTGACTATCCTACCGATCCTTGACTTCAACGATGCCATTTACAAAATAGCCTCCAACACTCTACTCAGCAAACTGGTTGTAGTCTATCACAGTTATCACAGTGCCATCCGTTTTGTCACCAAAGCCCCATATACTACCCACCACTGCGACCTGTATGCTCTCGTTGGCTGGCCCTCACTACATATTCGTCGCCAAACAGACTGGCTCAAGGTCATCTATAAGTCTTTGCTAGGTAAAGCCCCACCTTATCTCAGCTCATTGGTCACCATAGCAACACCCACCCGTAGCACACGCTCCAGCAGGTATATTTCACTGGTCATCCCCAAAGCCAACACTTCCTTTGGCTGCCTTTCCTCCAGTTCTCTGCTGCCAATGACTGGAACAAATTGCAAAAATCTCAGAAGCTGGAGTCTTATATCTCCCTCTCTAACGTTAAGCATCAGCTGTCAGAGCATCTTACCGATCACTGTACCTGTACACAGCCAATCTGTAAATAGTACACCCAACTACCTCGTCCCCATATTATTACTTACCCTCTTGCACCCCAGTATCTATACTTGCACATCTATCACTCCAGTGTTAATGCTAAATTGTAATTATTTTCACATCTGTGGCCTATTTATTGCCTTACCTCCCTACTCTTCCACATTTGCACACAATGTACATAGATTTTTCTATTGTTTTATTGACTGTATGTTTGTTTGTGTAACTCTGTGTTGTTGTTTTTGTCCTACTGCTTTGCTTTTTCTTGGCCAAGTCGCAGTTGTAAATGAGAACTTGTTCTCAACTGGCCTACCTGGTTAAATAAAGCTGAAATAAAATCAAATAAAAATTACTTTGAAGTATCAAAAGAGAATGTCTCAAATTTGGCATTGGATCAAACTGAGGTTGGCAATAAGAGTAAAAAAGATGCTTATGAGATTTACTTGACTGGCTGTCAAAGTACCTTGGATGCAAAATAAAAAAAATCTGCAGAACGGCATCCCTAAATTTAGCTAATGCACAGACGGTGCTCCTCCTCGAAGTTGGGTGTGTGCCTTGGACATGATAGGAGTGTAAGCCAGCTTCTTTTAATATTTTAGTATGGCACTGAAAACAGGCCTACAACATCCTGAGCTCAAAATTGATCACTGAAAACATCTTCCTATGGGAAAGGAAGAAAGTCCCTGCCCATTTTCTGAAAACATCTGAAACCCTACCTCTTCAAAGAGTATCTTAAATAATCCCACAACACCTCCCTCCGCATCACCCCCCCCCCCCAAAAAAAAAATAGAAGAATTTTGTTAACCAACATTCGCACTTTTTTCCCCCCCCCCCCCCCCCTTCCTAGCTCTGACTTTGCTGATAGCTACTTTATTGAAGAAAAATGTACTTACTATGACTGTGATAGGTGGTTGTCCCACCTAGCTATCTTAAGATGACTGCACTAACTGTAAGTCGCTCTGGATAAGAGTGTCTGCGAAATGACTCAAATGTATGTAAATGCTATAAGTCAGAGGAAGGATATTTAAGCTTCTCAACAGGATAGGGAGAAGAGGGACCAGAAAGAGGAGGGAAGGAGACATAATGAGGAGAGAAATGATAAGGGGTCTAAGTTAGACAAGAGCTGGGTAAGGGAGTGGGCATGCTGGGAGAAAAGGCTGGGTGCCCCTCTGAGCAAAGCTAAGCAGATAAGATTCTAATTATACTAGTTAATTCCTTGCTCAAAGAGGGCAATCAGGGGATGTAGAGAGTAAGCGAGGGAGATAGAGAGAGAGAATCAGAAGAGGGAGAAAACAGGAAAGAGAGCTGGCTAAAGGACAGCAGCAAATAGCCCATCCCAGCACGAAGCACAATCTTCCTCACCCCTGCAATTTCCTGTCACAGCAGCCTTCCCTGGTTGTGGTGGGGTGAAGCCAACCGCGTGAAAAACACTGTCATTAGGCAGCCATAGGCTGTCAACTCCCACCCAACACCTGGCATGCTATGCTACAGGCTAGCCATCCATTAGACTAGATACAGTGAGGGCAACACATTTGAACAATCAGTTAAACTCTAGTCTGTTAAGTACTAAAACAACAAAATATTAGTGTTTTTATCCACAATGGATGACTTGGCTTATATGGATTCTGTGATTAGAGAGTTTAGGCCTAAATAACATAATTTTCATTATCTTTTTATTTCTACAAATGCCTCCAGTCTACTTTGCTTACATAGGTTAAGTGATATATTGCCAACAATGAAAATATTGTTATTTCACCTGCTACTTAAAGACCTTTTAAAACACTTTGCCTAAATGTGCATACTTATGGAAATGTATGAAGGCTCCAGCAAGCCCATATTTGCTATCTTTGGCAAAACACCAGTGTGATTGCTGATCCAAAGTCTTAACCCCCATCAGCATTTTCAAAGATCTCTCCTTCCCAGTGGAGTGTTTCAAAAGACGCTGATTAGAACCACTTCCAGACCTAAACTAATCACAATTTGTGACACCATATGAGTATTTATGCAAAAATATGAAGGCTATATCCACCGTGGAGCTGACATTTAATTTGTGCTGTTGATTCTGAGGATTAAGAGAAACAGAGGCGAATATGTCTTACACAGGCTACACGCAAACCAGTTCATATGAGGCACACATTTAGTACTATTTCTATTCACTGTTGCTCATCATAAAACGCTTAAAACGATAATGATTATAGATCGTCTTGGGTCACTGCTATTATAGTGCTGTTATGGGTATTAACCTAAATAGGATTAGTTACTGCATGTTACAATGATTTTGTGATCGCCACAAATAAAAACATATTAGCATTTTTTACAATCCATGTCTGATCAGTCCCGTTGAAAAGAGAGAACAGAAGAAGGCTACTCACAGTAGGTCTTCCTGGTCAGTTCCTCCACCACCTCCTGCTTGAGCTTGCTGTTTGATTTGCCCATGGTCTTTACCTTTCTCCTTACTGCCTTGGGTTACTCCTCCACGCCTACTCCTGCTCCACCTTGACACAAACTAACTGAACAACCCTCTCAGTCCAGACCTCGCTGGTCAAACAGATGCAAATATCGGCCAGTAGAGGAAAGCAATACAATTATACCACTGAAACAGTCAACTCTGAAAGAGGATCGAACTCAATCCACCCACATCAGTCTTGTGTTCAGTGCAGTCCACTCTGGATGTGTCAAGACTTCAGCCCTCCAGGGCAGCCACTCTAACCCCAGGGGCTCAGGACTGAATAATGGGAGACTGCTGAGTATCTGAGTCTGAGTGTTCGCCTCTCCTTTCTTTAGAATGTCCACTGGGCGAGAGTGGCGTTGTGATGCGTTGCTACCTTCGTCCTTGGTTACAGGAGTCACCCAGTGTCTGGGTTTTGTGTACGCTCACTCCCTCACACTCTGCTCACTGTTCCTCTCACCCCTCCTTTTCCTCCTTTCACTCTATCCCACCCTCTTTTCCCACCACTGTCTCTGTGGTTTCGGGTAACTTATAAGAGAATCCTCCCTCTTCACAGCTGAGATAAGGGGGTGGGTAAACTAAAATACTTGGCCTCAAAAGCATTCCCTTTTCAATTACACCCCCGGCTTGAACTCAGATCCCAGTAGGGCATCTTTCGGACACAGCAGCAGAAAAGTCAAAAGGGCTCTGTGACTTAAACTGTCATTTAAAATGCAAAATGCCGAAATGAGAGAGAAAATAGAAATGTCCCAATTCTTTGAATGAACGGCTAAGGCGGTTTTCCCAGTATGTTTCCAGGCTGAGGGATTTACAGAATGACAGTTCACTTTTCTCCTCCATTCTGACTCATTTTCCCTACTGCCTGGCCTCACGGCGGCACAGTGTAACCTAATGATTTCAGCCTCTCACAGACGACAGGAGATGGATCATGGAATTTCTCTGTATCAAAGGCCTGAGGTGGCATTCATTGATGCTTCACCCCAGCAGCTGACTGAGCCTCAGGACAGGACACTACGGCACCTTATCTCAGTAAGCATTAGGATCTATGCCTATGTGTTTGTTCCGTTCCTGGCCAGGACTGTCTTCTCCATGCATGTAACTGTGGTGGTGGTAATCATCCTTGTGTTTGCTCAGCACTGTTTTCCCGGGTAACCCAGACACTGTGAAAACAAACAGCAGTTGCAAGGTCAAGGCAGTGCCAGGAGGGCCAGACTACTGTGAACATCAGCTATCCTTAATCCCTGAGATCTCACCCACTCCACACCAATGACAGGAGCACTCATCTGTGTCAGATGTTGAGTACTTGTTCTCCTCAAACACTCACTGTTGCCGACTTTCCACTGAGGATTTACCCTGTTGTTTTACCCAAAAGACTCAAGACTTTTCTGTTTCCATCTACGTGGACCGGCACCCGCGTCTCACTGTGCCATGGCTCCGGCGGACCTGCCCTGGGGCCAAGCCCAGGTCATGGGGCGGCAGGGTAGCCTAGTGGTTAGAGTGTTGGACTAGTAACTGAAAGGTTGCAGGATCAAATCCCCGAGCTGACAAGGTAAAAATATGTAATTCTGCCCTTGAACAACGCAGTTAATTCACTGTTCCTAGGCCGTCATTGAAAATAAGAATGTGTTCTTAAACTGACTAGCCTAGTAAAATAAAAATGGGTACTTTTAAGCCAGCATTTACATAATAGAAAACTGTGAACTTTAACACCTTCTCACAAAGCAACTGTTTTGAATGATGCAGAGGTTGTTGATTCTGCTCACCCCATGTCTTAAAGTACTACTCCAGTCTGCTTTTCACCTAATGTATCACCTGATTTACAAAAAGCACATCTCAAAAGCTGGTCCAGGTATCTTTTGTCCTCTAATGCTCCTCTATTGTTCCTGCAAGCCAGGCGGGATGACATCACATCAGACCAACTCCTTGAATGGCCTAATCCTTGTAATTGGGAGTTGTCTAAAAAAACACTATTTTGTGTAATACTATATTGTTTACCCTTAAGTACATTAATGTATTTATACTTGGAATATTGTATTTAAATGGGAAAAGTAAAAAAAATAGCTGATGTGTGTCTTCAACAAATTACACTAGAGCCTACATTAACATAAAATACAGGTGACCCACTGGTGTGTGGGTAAGTTTCAACAGGAAAAGCAGATACAGCCAAAGAGCAACTTGCTTGACTTTCACTGGGGTGAGAGACATGCCCTGCTCCAGTATGCAGCCCTCACAATACAGGGCTGCTCTTGCCAATACTACATAAATTGGATCAATAATACCCTACTGTGGGTCATTCAATGTAGCATATATGTTATCCAAAAACAATCAATTCTGCAAGGTGCACTGAAAATAAAATCTAAATTAGATATAATTTTGATCCTCATTGAACAAACCTCATGCATTTTGGTTTGAGTTCACTACAATATTTCCACTATACCCAGGCTGGGTGATGTTTCTTACAACAAAATAACAAATCAATAAGGAAAGACTAGGCTAAAATATGTGAAACTTTTATTGGGCTCTGTGCATTAACCTACCTTTCCAGGTGGTGCAAAAGTACCAGAAGCAAAGACGGTTCCAGCACTATTGCTTAGCAACACTAACAGTTTACAGATTTGACCACCGTGAAGGAAATCTAATATAAGCCACTGTGAGCTCTTCGCTTTGTACCTGTCATTCGGTTACTTCTCAAACGACTTTCACTGTCCAATCTATGACAAATATTACCCTTGTAACAGACATAACAGCTTTCTTTTGAAACACTCACCTTAATTAATTTTCAGGTTGGCATCCGGAATTGAATACTGTAAATGGACGAATTATGTTCTTTCCCGCGAGGCATCTGTACAAGAGCGCGGATTTCCTGCCGCTCTCTTCCACTGTCATCGACTCGATTCAGAACATCGCAGTCCGAACCACCCGACACAGTTGGCTATTAACCCATTATTTCCTGTGCTATTTTCGAAAGCCTTGAACTGTAAATCAGAGGTATTGTGAAATTATTTAAAATGAACAACAATTGAGAAACAATAGGAAAGCAAACCTAATTTGTTTTCCTGCATGTGTAATAGAATAGTATACTTTATTTTCCATTTGGTTAGAAACGGAAATTCGTCCTCTGCCTTTACTAACCCCGCAGACGCACACCAACGTGGCACCGGGTAAACAGTGGTGCAGTGCCTTTGGAGCAATTTTGGGGTTAAGTGCCTTGTTCAAGAGCACAACGGCAGTGGAGCTGGGATCACTTTTAAATCGCATCACCTTGAGAGAACCATCTCGAGTGATGCTGTGGTGTTCTGGATGAGGGTTTACTTTGTCATTACAATAGAATTTGAAGAACATAAGGACAGTTAGAGGAGAGATTACTTTCTAGCTGTTGGGTTTGTTGTTTTTCCAGCATTTTACAGAAAAGCGATGTAAAACGGTTCATCCTAGGCCAGAGAACTGCACCCCTGGTCAGATAAAATCCCCAAACACATGCACAGCGCAGACCTCCCCATCAGTTTCAATTTCTGTATCTGTCAACGGGCTACAGGCTAAATGTTTATTTCAAATGAATTGTTTGGGTTTAAGTGAACTGGGACTGGTTTGAGTAAAGGTTAGAAGCTGGAGGCACAGTTTGTGATCATACGCACATCCTTAAAAACATAGTTGCTGGGCTAATAATGAATACTGTTAAAGCTCCCAATTCACTGCTGTATTGACAACGGTTCGATCCAAAATGGATCTTCGTTATGTCTAACAAACTGAGTGCTCACATATACACATTTCACCTCATGTGACCATTGTGGACATGACTCATGGTGGGTGCAAAAACAATGTGCAGCTCTAATAATTTAATAACAATGAGATGGGTTTAAATATATATAACATTTATTTAACTAGACAAGTCAGTTAAGAACAAATTATTTTTTACACTGACGGCCTACCCCGGGTAAACCCGGACGATGCTGGGCCAATTGTGCACCGCCCTATGGGACTCCCAATCACGGACGGATGTGATGCAGCCTGGATTCGAACCACAGACTAGTGCCGCCTCTTGCACTGAGGTGTAGTGCCTTAGACCGCTGCGCCACGCAGGAGCCCATGTACCATGGGTACACTAAGTAGTTTCAGAAAATAATATATATTTACTAAATGACCAAGTGGGTGACCTGGAAGGCAAGACAAATCAAAGTGACTTACTCATGTAACAAATGGTCTGATATCAAACTCCTGGTTCAGACCTCTAGGAGACATGGTACACAAACGGTGAATCCAATCCATCAGTTTCAATTTCTACATCTGTCAACCAGCTACAGGCTAAATTGTTTGGGATTAAGTGAACTGGGACTGGGTTGACTAAAGGTTAGAAGCTGGAGGCAGTCAGCACATCCTCTTCACATTCACAACAGAGAAGAACACACTGTATCTGACAGGGGCTCGCGCCAGACTTTTAGTATTCACAACAGAGTCCTGCAGTCCCTTATATTGCACCAATATCAGGTATACGCTCAGAGGAATAGATTAAGATAAACTGCCACACAACATCATCTGTGTGTCTCTCAGTATTTATTTATTTTATTGAACCTTTAACTAGGCAAGTCAGTTAAGAACGAATTCTAATTTACAATGACAGTCTAACAAAAGGAAAAAGGCCTCCTGTGGGGACAGGGGCTGGGACTAAAAATACAAATAAATTAAATATAAATATAGGACAAAACACACATCACAACAAGAGACACAACACAACACTACATAAAGAGACCCCTAAGACAACATAGCATGGCAGCCACACATGACAACACAGCATGCAACACAACATGGTAGCAACAACAACAACATGCTAGCAACACAACATGGAAGAATTCTTCCAATTGCCACATTAGCTCATTATTTAAAATGATTAATGACCATATTAGTAATTATACAAATATGCTGTGTGTTTTATTGCAATGAGAAAGAACAAAAAGTGGCAAATGCTTGCCTACAACAATGTAAAGCTTATACTACTACTACAGTTTGCTTGTATCTTCAATGTTTACCAACCCACATTGCCTAAAGGTGCATTGATGCATTAGGAAAGTAAGGGTGAAAGTAGCTTCAAATGATTTGTGGGGATGATGCAGGGTTGGGGAGGGGGACCTTGGCCAGTGCTGAGAGGCACAGACTGCACTATCCTGGTTAAAAAACACCCAGCGCACCAACTGGAAAAGCTATATGTTTGCCAAGTGTTGGGCACAGTCAGGAACCAGGAACACACATTTGCCCATCTGTCACCAAAAACCTTATACCATACTGCCCCGTGCACAAACACACATGATCTGAACTGTGAACCAATTTAAAAAAAAAAATCATATCCACCTCAATCAACATTCATGTCCACACCTTATGTTATAGTGAATAACTTAAAACAATCCAACAAGAATATAATAGTCAGCCCAGTCAGTTGGATGTGTTATGGAAGCAGTACACAGCTAAACCTGTCTAATAGTTACTGACTGACTTGAATTTCCATGCCTGGCACAGCATGGGGATGCAATAAAATTAGTAGAGGTAAAGAGAGCCATGTATTAATTTCTAAATACATGACCCTGGAGGGAAATATTGCACAGATTTCCTGTGTGTAGCCAGATCTTACAGATCATATATTACATTACAACTGTGAAAATACAGCCACCCTCCTGCATAAACAACACCCCAAACAATTAAAGAAAATATCCATATATTCGAATAAAGTTTGAGGCTATTGGTGATATTTTTTATGTGCTGCTGTACTATTTGCTCAGCATCAGATCAATCATTATTGCACTTTCATAAATAGTGAAGGACATAACTTTTCAATTAATGCACATTTGATAAATCACAGTGACAGATATACTCTATAAACACAGCACGAAAGATGAGCAAATACTGAAATATATACTGGACAAACCCAAATAATTACAATCTTGTATGTTAGACTGAACTTCACAAGTAAACACTCTGCTGACTTACTGTAGCAGGACACAATTTATTAACTTGGTGAGTTGACAATCACAATTTTTTTGTAATTTCAAAGGGCAATACATAAAGAGTTCCCTACAACAGCACAATGTTCCAAACCATCAGGACAATGCCTCAGCAGGTGTCACTGAGGACAAAATGCATAAAAGCACAAAAGAAGGAACTCCCAGTCTGGGCCACTGAGGCTAGTGCTGCTCTCCTTTCTTGTGACAGCTTCAGAATGTGGTGGTCAGTGCTAGTCATGACAAAATATAAGAGGCAGTGGACTAGTTTATCTGATGGCCCTGCCGTACAGAACACACAGAGCACTCAGAATGACATCCGTTCACTGAGGTATGTTTCAACCCCCTTCCGTCTGTCCTCCCATGCTATATAAAAAACTGATTAGAAGCATACGCAGAGCGGAAATTTCTGTTGTACCAACCTGGGGAAATATATCTATGTTAAATTTAGTGCTTCATAAAAACTGAATCCCCTCTCTCGTCTTTGAGACTAGACTCCCCACTAGTACATTTATCTGAGTTGTGCTGCTATTCCAGGGGGGCAGCAGGGTTTAGTAAAGCAGCTCTGTTGGTATAATGCCTAACACCCAGCTGTTAATTCAGACTGACAACAGGAAGACATTTAGCCGACTAATGGCAGATGGGACTGGAATCCCAGCTTTATAGAGATAAACTATGCTCACTGTGAGAGAGAGAGATTCCTGCCTTGACAACAGAGTTCCAATTTGTCAAACACCATATTAGTGCAAAATATCTAAACACCAGATTCTTACAGTTTGATAACATTTGGTATGTGCTACTCCATAGCATCAAAAGCATGTGTTGATTCAGAGAGAAAAAGAATAATGTCTTTATTAACAGTAAGTGAATTACACAGACTCAATTCTCTTCCTGTCAGTTAACATTTCTGGTTAATTAGAACATTGTCTGGGAACTATGATCTCAACAGGGGCAATTCTTTTCCCTCCATAATCATGCTGCAGAGTAGGCTGGCTTGAGCAGTATCAGGGTAAAATAAGTCTATTTAGAATTTAAATACTCACTGCTAATATACCAATACCAGGAAAAACATAGAAATAAACCCTAGAGAGTGACATGAGAGGGTGTTTTTACCCATTTCATTTAATCAAAGGCCTTTAATACAACACAATACCCACTAGGCACAAACATCAGATCAATGTCTATAGTTTTGATTTACATTTGGTTGAGTTGTCAACTGACGTGAATTCAAAGTTAACACGTTGGGTGAAAAAAGGAGACGAAATGCCCTCATATTTATTACTTTTTTTAGAAACTAATCAGATTCCACATAGATTCAACATCACATCAATTTTGGGGGTTTGAAAGGATGTTGGAAACGTTGATTCAACCAGTTTGTGCCCAGTGGGTAAATCAAAAATGAATTCATAAAACATCACTTTGAACTAAACAATTCTGTCTCCATGACTAAGTATTTTGTTGGACGGTGTATACCATGTGTATCCTGTACATACTAATACAACTTGAACTTAAGTGAAATACACATCATACTAGATGAAGTGAAAGAAGAAAGTTCACAAAAGTAGACAATTTAAGAGCAAACTGACATGATTGAGTATGGCAGCAAAAAAAGCATGTCAAATTTGTTCTTGGATTTAATGGCATTTGCTGGCCTAAAATACTTATTAAAATAACTTCTACACTCATCTGTGTTTCATGACAGTATGGCATGGAGTAAGATACAGTAGTCTAATGGGTTAACAATCACCCTATAGTAGTGGGGCAAAAAAGTATTTAGTCAGCCACCAATTGTGCAAGTTCTCCCACTTAAAAAGATGAGGCCTGTAATTTTCATCATAGGTACACTTCAACTATGACAGACAAAATGAGGAAATAAAATCCAGAAAATCACATTGTAGGATTTTTAATGAATTTATTTGCAAATTATGGTGGAAAATAAGTATTTGGTCAATAACAAAAGTTTCTCAATACTTTGTTATATACCCTTTGTTGGCAATGACAGAGGTCAAACGTTTTCTGTAAGTCTTCACAAGGTTTTCACACACTGTTGCTGGTATTTTGGCCCATTCCGCCATGCAGATCTCCTCTAGAGCAGTGATGTTTTGGGGCTGTTGCTGGGCAACACGGACTTTCAACTCCCTCCAAAGATTTTCTATGGGGTTGAGATCTGGAGACTGGCTAGGCCACTCCAGGACCCTGAAATGCTTCTTACGAAGCCACTCCTTCGTTGCCCGGGCAGTGTGTTTGGGATTATTGTTATGCTGAAAGACCCAGCCACATTTCATCTTCAATGCCCTTGCTGATGGAAGGAGGTTTTCACTCAAAATCTCACGATACATGGCCCCATCCATTCTTTCCTTTACACGGATCAGTCGTCCTGGTCCCTATGCAGAAAAACAGCCCCAAAGCATGATGTTTCCACCCCCATGCTTCACAGTAGGTATGGTGTTCTTTGGATGCAACTCAGCATTCTTTGTCCTCCAAACACGACGAGTTGAGTTTTTACCAAAAAGTTATATTTTGGTTTCATCTGACCATATGACATTCTCCCAATCTTCTTCTGGATCATCCAAATGCTCTCTAGCAAACTTCAGACGGGCCTGGACATGTACTGGCTTAAGCAGGGGGAAATGTCTGGCACTGCAGGATTTGAGTCCCTGGCGGCGTAGTGTGTTACTGATGGTAGGCTTTGTTACTTTGGTCCCAGCTCTCTGCAGGTCATTCACTAGGTCCCCCCATGTGGTTCTGGGATTTTTGCTCACCGTTTTGAACATTTTGACCCCACGGGGTGAGATCTTACGTGGAGCCCCAGATCGAAGGAGATTATCAGTGGTCTTGTATGTCTTCCATTTCCTAATAATTGCTCCCACAGTTGATTTCTTCAAACCAAGCTGCTTACCTATTGCAGATTCAGTCTTCCCAGCCTGGTGCAGGTCTACAATTTTGTTTCTGGAGTCCTTTGACAGCTCTTTGGTCTTGGCCATAGTGGAGTGTGGAGTGTGACTGTTTGAGGTTGTGGACAGGTGTCTTTTATACTGATAACAAGTTCAAACAGGTGCCATTAATACAGGTAACGAGTGGAGGACAGAGGAGCCTCTTAAATGAGAAGTTACAGGTCTGTGAGAGCCAGAAATCTTGCTTGTTTGTAGGTGACCAAATACTTATTTTCCACCATAATTTGCAAATAAATTCATTAAAAATCCTACATCTGGATTTTCTTTTCTCATTTTGTCTGTCATAGTTGAAGTGTACCTATGATGAAAATTGCAGGCCTCATCTTTTTAAGTGGGAGAACTTGCACAATTGGTGGCTGACTAAATACTTTTTTTGCCCCACTGTATACAGTGCATACACGGTCAGATGTGAGATGTAGCAGGTTTCACCTTGAAAGTTAACCAGCCTGGCAACCAGTTTGTCCTCCGCCTCAGGGCCAACTGGAGTTGCTGGCTGCCCAGTCTGATCTCCCTTCATCCAACAGGAGGACAGCAGCAGAAATATCACATTAGATTTGGCTCAAGTACTTTCTAAACCGCCAAAACCTTCAGCGAGTTTTAAAGGTTTGTCACTTCTAGAAGGGTTTGGCACCAATCAACACCTACTAACAGAGATTAGGGTATATCTTTGCCAATCAACATCATTGGTAATCTAAGATTGGATTGTATGCCTAGACTGCAATATTCTCGTAGAGAAAGTACAGACAACTACGGAATATATAAGTAGAAATAAAATCTATAAAAAAAATACAAAAAAAGAACTGTCTTATTCAGAGGCCTTCGCATATATTTTTCATGATTTCATTGTATTAAGTGACAGTCCAATAACATCAAAGGAATATTGGAAAGGGAATTTAATAGCGTGACCTAGATTAATGGAAACTAGTTCTATTTCTAATTGAAGTGCATCAAATGATTGTCTTTCAAGTACATTACTGAGGTGCAAGAATTTCATTTTCCACCAATTATACACACAGCTAAATTATATGGTCCAAGGGCTACTTGTTAATAATGCATCAAAAGCACACAAAAGAGTTTGTAAAAAAATGTCCAAATTGATAGAAGAGTGAGAAGCTCAGTATGCGTCAGAGCGAACTGCCTCCTAAAGCAGTGACGCTTCCAGAAGTAAAGCAAAAGGCCAGAGTTGAATAGATTTCTATTGGAAACAATCATGGAAAAGTAATCGATCCACCACCAACAGAATCCCAACTGAACCCTATAGACCAATGGAGGCTGCTGCGGGGAGGACGGCTCATAACAATGGGCAGAATGGAGTAAATGGAATGGTATCAAACACATTTATGAGTTTGATAATTCATGTGTTTGATACCATTCCATTCCAGCCCTTAGTAACCTCCACTGCTGTAGAAATCCAACCTAACACGGAACCCAGACCAGCTGCCCGCGTGCGCCATCATGCATAAATTTATTTTGTCCCCCCCCCCACACCAAACGCGATCACGACACGCAGGTTAAAATATCAAAACAAACTCTGAACCAATGACATTCATTTGGGGACAGGTCGAAAAGCATTAAACATGTAGATGACAATCACCATATAAGTTCAAAGATGAAAAAGCCAGGAAGTAGGAGAGATGACTAGAAACGATTCGGTTGGTCGTTTTATGTGTAGATTAATTGGCGGAGTAGAGGAGCTTGTGCATTTCAGGTAAAATAACAACTCAATGTTTATATCCCAGGACAAATTAGCTAGCAACAGCAAGCTAGCTAAATCGGATAAATTAGCTAGCAAGTGCAAGCTAAATTGCCATGTTTAGTGCTTTTCGATCTGTCCCCAAATTAATGTCATTGGTTCAGAGTTTGTTTTGATATTTTAACCTGCGTGTCGTGATCGCTTTTGGTGTAGGGGGACTAAATACATTTATGCACGATGGCGCAAGCGCGCAGCCGGTTTGGGTTCCGTGTAAGGATCATTCAGTCCTGCAGTACACCTGCAATGTGACAATAGGTCTCGTCTGCCCTCTAGTGGTACTATATTAAACTTCTAAAGAATGCACTCTAACCCCACAGAATTTATGATACTGCTTGTGTGAACTTATAAGGTCAGTTTAGAGTTTCTGTGAAAATGATCAGGCCAAATTAACATCTTGTTATTTTCTGTTGATTTACACACCTATTATGCTCCCTTTGAAAGGCATTGGTCTGTCAACAAGTCTTATTCAAGAGCTTCATTACAAATATTGCATACACTGAGAATACAAAAACATTAAGAACACCTGCTCTGGGCCTCCCGGGTGGCGCAGTGGTCTAGGGCACTGCATCGCAGTGCTAACTGCGCCACCAGAGTCTCTGGGTTCGCGCCCAGGCTCTGTCGCAGCCGGCCGCCACCCGGGAGGTCCGTGGGGCGACACACAATTGGCATAGCGTCGTCCGGGGTAGGGAGGGTTTGGCCGGTAGGGATATCCTTGTCTCATCGCGCTCCAGCGACTCCTGTGGCGGGCCGGGCGCAGCGCGCGCCAACCAAGGGGGCCAGGTACACGGTGTTTCCTCCGACACATTGGTGCGGCTGGCTTCCGGGTTGGAGGCGCGCTGTGTTAAGAAGCAGTACGGCTGGTTGGGTTGTGCTTCTCCCGAGCCCGTACGGGAGTTGTAGCGATGAGACAAGGTAGTAATTACTAGCGATTGGATACCACAAATTGGGGAGAAAATGGGATAAAATAATAATAATAATTTAAAAAAAGAACACCTGCTCTTTCCATGACAGACTGACCAGGTGAAAGCTATAATCCCTTATTGATGTCACTTGTTAAATCCACTTCAGTCAGTGTAAATGAAGGGGAGGAGACAGTTTAAATAAGGATTTTTAAGTATTGAGACATGGATTTTGTATGTGTGCCATTCAGAGGGTGAATGGGCAAGACAAAATATTGAAGTGCCTTTGAACGGGTTATGGTAGTAGGTGCCAGGCGCACCGGCTTGTGTCAAGAACTGCAACGCTGCTGGGTTTTTCACTCAACAGTTTCCCATGTGTATCAATAGTCGGTGGTGGACCAAAAGGCATCCAGCCAACTTGATAACTGTGGGAAGCATTAGAGTCAACATGGGCCAGCATCCCAGTGGAACGCTTTCAACACCTTGTAGAGTCCATCCCCCGACAAATTGAGGGGTGCAACTCAATATTAGGAAGTGTTCCCAATGTTTGGTACTAAGTGTATAATGGCATTTCCATGTGCCAACTCTCATGGGATTTAATGGAATTTTCCATCCTACACTACTACCATGTCACAACAGAATACTGTACATGAAACAAGCATGGAGTGGGTTTGTGGACAAATGTACTGTTCTGCACTGTAAATTACACCCTTCAGTGACCAATATAATAAACATCAGTGTTCACCAACCAGCTGGGATTGCTCTTTTTACCTCGGCCCACATGAAAATTAGTTAATGAGGTCTGTCACTTAACTACTGTCCCTGACTTTGTAAACGAGTGTGCCACTTCTCCACTTGGCTGGGTCCCATCAGACTCAATCCAATTGATTGTTAAACAGATGTCATCTGAAATTAAGGGTATAAACTTAACAAGCAATGTTCCACATTCCTCCCTCACACTATGCTGTCTGAGTAGCAGTTTGAGAGGACCCAGCTGGCCTTCATGGCAGAGCAGTGCTCCAGCCCCTGTGCCTGTCCCCCAACACTGTAGGATGTCACAGTTGGGCCAAGACACCTCGTCAATCGGAATGGTGGGGTGGAGGGACAATAAAACTACTATAGTTTGAAATTCTCCCTCCACCCACTATATCCCTCTGATTGTTCCTCATGACCAGGGGATGAACAGTGCAGGTATATGTGGAGAGAGGGAGAAAACTTAATTGTAAGCCTTTGGGTCTCAGTTTGTGGATGGGACTCGGTGTGAAACAGACAGTCCAGCTCCCTTGGGTGCCACCACAGCTTGTCAAAGAAGGGATGTGCCAGGTAAAGGCCTGCTTGGGTTTCTCCACCTTAGAACTTTCTAAGAGACAATTTGAAATATTATTAGACCTGACATGTCCTCATAAGCTAATGGGGCATAATTTCTACCGGTCTTCCACCAGCTGTTTGACTGTGATGGAGTGTTGTAGTCTGGGAAGGTGGAGGAGATGGCTCCTCCTGCAGTCTCACCTCTCAGTCTTACAGTGGTGGTCAGGCCAGAGGTAATGACATCACACCTCAGTCTGGAGAATGACCATATCTACCTCCGTCCAGTTCCAGTTAATAAACTCTCCTTCCCAGTTTATTTGATTCTCAGAGTACCTCACATTCCTGACCTTGCCAGTGAATGCCACTCAGGTTCACATTGCCAACAGGGCACCTGTCTTCACTCACCTGGGTGAGTATCTGGGGTGACCGTGGGTGGTTTTAAAAGCCCCCCCCCCCCCAAAGAAACAAAGGACAGTAAGCAAGGTGTCAGGTGTTTTTATCCATAGCGGTGTTGGTTGGGGATCAGTATGTTGTGCCTGGGAGTTGCAGCATGGCATTAAACATCACTCACCCCTCTCCTCTGGAGGACGGTCATCTGGTTCACCATCTGTACCTGACCTCCTGCCTCTCATCGAGGAACTGCTGCTGCCTGGACCTGTTTCCAAAGGAGACACATACAGGTCAGCAGGGAGAGGCATTCACAGACATGACAACAGACACTCAAAAACACAATTGACATTTAAGTAATTTAGCAGACGCTCTTATCCAGAGCGACGTACAGGAACAATTAGGGTTAAGTGACTTGCTCAAGGGTACATCGACATATTTTTCACCTAGTTGGCTCGGGGATTCGAACCAGCAACCTTTCGGTTACTTCCCCAATACTCTTAACCGCTAGGCTCCCTGTTGCCCATCACATACAGTGCAAGCTGCACAATTATGAGAGACACCCAAATAGAGAGATGTTTACTGAATCCTCAAAATAGAAATGAAAATAAAGATCACTCTGTCTGCAGTTCTATCTGAAATATGGAGAAGCATATGGAGAGCAAACCAGTCCAAACATCACGTACCAATTCTATACACCCATTAGTAAAAATGCATTTATGAAAAGAGATACCCAGGGGAAGGTGGACCGTTGTTACAACATCCTTCTCTGTCACCTGTGGCTAGGGTAAGTTGGACTAGTAACTGAAAGGTTGCAAGATCAAATCCCCGAGCTGACAAGGTAAACATCTGTCGTTCTGCCCCTGAACAAGGCAGTTAACCCACTGTTCCTAGGCCGTCGTTGAAAATAAGAATTTGTTCTTAACTGACTTGCCTAGTTAAATAAAGGTAAAATAAAAAATAAGTGTCACTTTGGATAAAGTTTCATAGTGCTGTGCTGCCTTTCTTTGATCTACAAATTATTTTTGACATACAAGTTGTAATGTCAAATGTGAGACGTACGATTAAACATACATTTTTTGTTTGTTGTGGTAATAGCTACTTTTCCCAGAATAATAGGAGGTCACTGAACTGACCTCCAGGACCAACATCCTGCTGGAATCTCCTGGAAACAGAGCGCTGCTCACTTACAGCAGTCAGAAGACCTCCAAGAAGAGTAATCACTCATCACCAGGGTGTGACGGTACGGAGCGGCTATGGGCTGAAACAGAAGGTATATTTCAATTATGCTGTTACACAGGGATAGAAGAAAAGATTTGGTAGAATGACATGCGACATTTCAAATAACATGATTTGGTTCATTTAAGACATACTCATATGCCTCTCAGTGTTGCTCCCACAGACTGATGTCCAGCTGTTTGCTCCCAGCGGAGTCATTGAGAATCCAACGATGACCTCAGCTTTGGGCAGTCTCACCTTTCAAGTGCTCCTCAATGCCCCTCCCTCAGTAAAGATCAGGATCCAGGCTCTGCGCATGGGCCCCGTGGACAACAGCACAGCAGCCCAGTCCACCTTCATTATGGTGAGGGAAGAGGGAGACAGTTCTGTTTTGATTCTTCAGTATTTCAATGCAAACTGTCTAGTTGAGTGTACATTAAACAATTAACCTTCATCTTGACATGTATGCCATTGTAAAAAACATGTATCCAATACCATCTCCATTACATACGAGATGTAGATGTCTTGAAGACCAACGTGTTCAAGGGCCAACAGCTCTTTCACTAGCGCTCAGCTGGAAACATGGCGGAGATAGAATTCCATGGCAAGTACTTGCATAGCAAGGGTAGCTTCCGAGCGAAATACTCATTTGTGGAGCCTTGATCTGTGGCTCGCCTTTCTATTATACAGTATTTAATGAAATTTAGGCAGTTACTGGAGGACAGTTTTTCCTTAGTTTAATCAATATTGTCAGGTTTTGTAACATTAAAATAAATACTCAAAGTGTAAATGATTATCATTACAGCAGTCTTTGGTTTAGTTTTTTTAGTTGTATAGAAAACATTTACCAATGTGAATCAAAGCAGAACCACTAAGCAAGTCATTATTATGGCACATCTGGTATAGTATGGCACACAATTTCATTACTTAAATAACTTAACTGTTTGAACTGATTCTTTTTTAAATATGAAATAACAAATATGTAGGTAAACAAAAGGAATAAATGCATGTAAAAACAACCAGAATAACATTTAAGACAGCACCAACATGTGTAGACTTAAAAAAATAAAATAATAATCATTTAAAAAAACATAATATAGTCACCATGATCTGGTGTGGATCTTTCTTTAACATAAGGTTCTAACTATCTGGAAATGGACAAACCCATATCATTAAACATGAAATGTATAACTTTCCATCAGTCATACTCACTTTTCACTGACGTACAGGTATAGTCTTCTGGGTATAACAGGACTTTCCTTCCCACACATATCAAGTCTACCTGAAAGGCCCAAAAGCTTTCCAAGGCCCACCTAAATCGGTGCAACGTGCTTCTCCTCTCTCCATGTTAGAGCACTAGATATACCAGGGTGGCTTTAGTTTCTCCCACTACATCCAGCACAGGTTCAGTCCCACACAGCCCTACAGAGGAGCCATGTCCCCTGTGGGGCCTCACTGCTTAGCATTAGCTGTCTCCTCCAGCAGAGACCTCATGTCTCTCAGAGCCTTCTTCACACCCCGGCCAAAGTTGGCAGCATGTGTCTCTTCACAGCTGTTGAAGGCTGTAATGGCAATGTTGATGTGGTCTGCCATGGGGTTGTAACACACTCCATAGCCATCCGGCACCATCGGACCGAAGCACATCACACAGTCCGTCTTAGCACCAGCCTGAAGAAGAGACAGTGAAAAATGACATTTTAGGCATTAGCATTTACAAATGCGGTCCAAACCTTATCATTGTCTAATAAACTAAAATGAGACCAAACCTTACATAGTACTTGTATTTACAATGTTTTTAGTCATGTTACCACTGGCTACAGATCTGAAACTTGACCTCTTATAAGTTGCATTTTGGGATGCTTAATATCTCACATAAACAGCTTGCATACCTGGCTGGTGGAGAGATTAAAGTGTTCAGCCACAGCATAGGCTGTATCCATGAATATCTCTGGCATGGAAGTCAGTTCTTCAATCGCCTGCAACTTCAGGCCAAGGAGATGTCTGTCTATGGCCTGGCCATGAATTGCCTGCTCAGTAACAGACATACATAAAAGCACAAAATAAATGTACATTGCAGTGGGTGGGGACAAGCATGTTATTACAGTAACTGTAGATTTATTATTATTGTGTTATTACAGTAACTGTAGATTTCCATCAAAAACTGATAGAGTTCCAGTCCTCACCATATGAGTGTATTCTCTGTGGGCTTGGCATGCTTTGTCCAATAGAAAAACCTTCTCTGTGTTCTGTCAACATATAGTAAAACATACATTATTGCAGTACAGTAACAGCCAGTGGTTAGTGTCTATTTACTGTCAACATCCAGGTTTCAGAGTTGACTCACCGGTTTAGCTGGGTCCTCCATCGCCTGGACAAAGTTGAGCGAGTCGTTGGAGCAGGAGCGGATGGTGTCTGTTCGACCAAGTGCAAACATACGCAAGGACGCACTCTCATAGGTAGAACAGCACATCTTATACATTCTGAAACATGAAAGATCAGTAAGTCTCAAATGTGGCAAAGTGACAGGTTAAGGTAACCCAACTGCTGTTTCAGATGCTGCTTTTTATAGTAGAAATGTAATGAAACCCACCTGAAGTAGGCAAGCTGTAGAGCCATTTGTATAAAGGCATCTGGACTCAACTTGTGCGCCCTTGGAACATTTCTCCCATAGTCAGAAAAGAAGACCACGTTCACATCCAAGTCATGTGACATTCTGGGGTATAAAAAAAAAGTCAGCCAAAGGGTGAGAAACACTTCAGACATGTTTGAATAGAAACTGCTAGGAAAACCGAAACAGAATCTGCTTACATGTTCATATTCTGCTTGGCCGACTCAATATCCTTCTTCACCTCAGGTGTGATGTTAAAACGCAGTTTGGGAGGCATGGGCAGAGGGGTCATGGGAGTTCGTACTACCTCCATCCTCCTCCTGTTTAAACACAAAACAAAGGGCCAATCAGTTGTTGAAACAATAACAAAGCCCCGCCACTGTTTCGGTAATAAGCTGAGGGATTGGGCTGGAGAAATGTAATCGCTCAAATTCATAGACAGAGGTCTGACCATGCAAGGTCTGACCATCCATGATAAAAAATTATAGTTTTGACCATGTTGAGGCTATACAGTGTGTTTCCCTATACTTTGTTTACAAACATTGGAGCAAAACAAGTTTAAATTACGACAGTTGAACTAAGCTCATGAGGAATTTATAAGTTATATTCTTTAAGAATAAATGGGTACATATCATTAATTTGTAAGTCCAAAAATGGATGTAGCAACTGCTGTGGTAATGGTCACAGCCTCGTCATGGTCAGTAGGCCAGGGTCATGGTCACAGCCTGGTCATGGTCAGTAGGCCAGGGTCATGGTCAAAGCCTGGTCATGGTCAGTAGGCCAGGGTCATGGTCAAAGCCTGGTCATGGTCAGTAGGCCAGGGTCATGGTCAAAGCCTGGTCATGGTCAGTAGGCCAGGGTCATGGTCACAGCCTGGTCATGGTCAGTAGGCCAGGGTCATGGTCAAAGCCTGGTCATGGTCAGTAGGCCAGGGTCATGGTCAAAGCCTGGTCATGGTCAGTAGGCCAGGGTCATGGTCAAAGCCTGGTCATGGTCAGTAGGCCAGGGTCATGGTCAAAGCCTGGTCATGGTCAGTAGGCCAGGGTCATGGTCAAAGCCTGGTCATGGTCAGTAGGCTTCAAATGGCAGTTAAGAGTTTTTAAAAGGATGAGGCACTATCTGAACATGACAAACTGGAAATCTTCAAAATGCTTGCTATGCTCAGGCACAATGCACCTGATCCGGTTGGAAAAGTAGCCATTGCAGCCAGCAATCTGTGCCAAAGTTCTTCTCTAGAGTACACATTGACCACAGAAATACTATGTACCATTAATCAATTAATGAAATATATTCTGTAATGCCTTACATGTACTCAACCACATGGTCCACCAAGAACACAATGGGTGGGCCTTCAGCTGGGGCATGCTCATACACCAGACCACATGTACCATCTTCACCCACAATAAACTGGGGATTAAATAACAAACATTATAAAAATGGCAAGAGACTTGTGAATTAAAATATGAAGCAAAATATCTAGGAGGATGCAACCTTTGTTCTATAGTTCTAATCTCAGAGCTCACCTGTAACGTCTTATCAAACCAGCGGTTGCCACTGTTCCAGCGACTCCCTCCACCATGCAGCATCTGGGCAGCAACACGACTCTGGTACCGCTGCTCAGACATCTGTGGCATGGGGGCGTCTAGACACACCGTGAATATGCTCTTTTGGATAGCACGGACAGACTCCTTATTTGTCTTGTCTAGGGGGGAAAACGATACAATAAGCTACCCAACAAGGACCTAGAGGAAATCATTGACCAATAGCTCTAAAACAGTGTGTCCAAAGTGATAGGTTGCTTCCAGTTACTCTTACGTTATGGCTCAAAAATGGCTTTTGTTTATTTGGTGAGTCACCCAATATGCTCCTCTGAGCCCTCACTGTCATAGTGATGTCCCCCCTCCATTGCCATACCTTTGATGAGGTTGTTGTAGGCTTTGCCCCAGGTGTTGCGGTGCTGGGAGGTCAGGATGCCTATAGGCTCCTTGTTGCTCTGCAGGGACGAGTTCCAGACCTTCTCCAGTTGCATGTAGATCTGGTCCACCGTCAGTGGTGAGCCATCGCTGTTATACACATCCAGGACAAAGAACTAAGGCCAGAGGGAGAAGGCTAATCAGCATTTGAGATTTGGTTAAGTGAGTTACAGCCAAGAAACTAACAATGCAACGTGATTGATCTCCTCTGTGTTATAGCAACATAAAGCAGCAGCAAAGAGAGCAAAGCAAAGCTCTAGTTTACCTGGAAGTTATGGACCACAGTGATGTGAGTAGGGGCCACTTTCCCGATAGCGTGGTTGACCACAGTGTCTCTCTTTGGTCCAGGGATACGACAGGAGGACAGGATCTGGTAGTACTGGTCCATACACAGAGGCTTCCCACCCAAATACTCAATAGGCAACGTCTCACTAAGACACAGAGTTAGAGTCAACCAGGGTGACGAACACGTTAGATGTACAGGTTACTGCCAAAATAAAAGAAACACCAACATAAGGTGTCTTAATAGGCCATTGGGCCACTACAAGCCAGAAAAGCTTCAATGCACCTTGGCATAGATTCTACAAGTGTCTGGAACTCTATTGGAGGGATGCGACACAATTCTTCCAGAAGAAATTTGATAATTTGGTGTTTTGCTGATGGTAGTGGAAAACGCTGTCTCAGGCACCACTCCAGAATCTCCCGTAAGTGTTCAATTGGGAGATCTGGTGACTGAGACGGCCATGGCAAATGACTTAGATCGTTTTCATGCTCATCCAACCATTCAGTGACCACTCGTCCCCTGTGGATGGTGGCATTGTCATCCTATGAGGGCGTAGCCATGGGTAGCTAAAATAATTGCCTGCCCTGCATTTTTATACATGACCCCAAGCATGATAGGATGTTAATTGCTTAATTAACTCAGGAAACACATCTGTGTGGAAGGACCTGCTTTCAATATACTTTGTATCCCTCATTTACTCAAGAGTTTCAATTATTTTGGCAGTTACCTGTATATCATTAAAAGAGATAATATTACTAACCTGTCAATCATTTTTTTGAAGTCCAAAACCCCTGCAATCAATTTTGCAGCAAACCTGAGCAGAAAACATTGTTGAATTAATAATGAAACCATATATGGTATTTCTTCATCCAACTGACATTCAGTCTTTCACCGCTCCCCATCTCATGTTCTATTCACATAATCTACACTTTAGTGCACTATTTTGTTTTCCATGGCCTCATATTTAGTCTAGCGGTTAAGAACATTGGGCCAGTATACGAAAAGTCGCTGGTTCGAATACCCGAGCCGACTAGGTGAAAAATCTGCCGATGTGCCCTTAAGCAAGGCATTTAACCATCATATGCTTCAGGGGCGCCATGCTGCTATGGCTGACTTTGTAAACAACATATTTCACTGCATCTATCAAGTGTATGTGACAATAAAAATGTATTTTTATTTTATCTCCAACCAGTCTTGCTTAAGTCAGACTCAGGACCACGATTATTATTATTATAAGAAACATCTGTCTATTTTGATTCTATATCTCCACATTTAGTGAACTGTCTGTGTCACTCTAGTCTAGTGGCTAAGATGGTGTACAGTACAGTATATTGTTGAATAATTGGCTTTTCATATGAGCATTGGAGTCTGCTCTAGTATCCTCTTCTAGTCTACTGTATAAGTTTGGCACTGTCCGTAATATCGAAGCAGTACCACATAGCGGCAAATGTTTTGCAAGAATGGTCCAGCTGAAGCGAACTCAATGGCAGCCCACTCTTACACCCATGTGTGCGTGCTCTCTCTATAGTACATTCACTGACACGTTTTGCTCAACAAAAACCCACGTAAGCTCACAATGTTGACTGCGTACCTTATGGATCACTGTTGTCCAAAAAAGCTGAGCAATGCTTTGAACAGCCAATGTGCCTAAAATAGCCAGCACGGAGGGGAAGTCTGTCTAAAGGACAGTATGAAACTCAAGCCTATTCTCAAGCTCAAGCTATGGTGTAATACAACACTAGTCAATCACTTTCTACTAACTTGCTTTCTAAGAAGCAGTAGGCCTATAAAACGTGCTTTTCATTGATGTGTAGGACAGCCATAAAGACTTGTCAGTGATGTGTAGGACAGCCATAAAGACTTGTCAGTGATGTGTAGGACAGCCATAAAGACTTGTCAGTGATGTGTAGGACAGCCATAAAGACTTGTCAGTGATGTGTAGGACAGCCATAAAGACTTGTCAGTGATGTGTAGGACAGCCATAAAGACTTGTCAGTGATGTGTAGGACAGCCATAAAGACTTGTCAGTGATGTGTAGGACAGCCATAAAGACTTGTCAGTGATGTGTAGGACAGCCATAAAGACTTGTCAGTGATGTGTAGGACAGCCATAAAGACTTGTCAGTGATGTGTAGGACAGCCATAAAGACTTGTCAGTGATGTGTAGGACAGCCATAAAGACTTGTCAGTGATGTGTAGGACAGCCATAAAGACTTGTCAGTGATGTGTAGGACAGCCATAAAGACTTGTCAGTGATGTGTAGGACAGCCATAAAGACTTGTCAGTGATGTGTAGGACAGCCATAAAGACTTGTCAGTGATGTGTAGGACAGCCATAAAGACTTGTCAGTGATGTGTAGGACAGCCATAAAGACTTGTCAGTGATGTGTAGGACAGCCATAAAGACTTGTCAGTGATGTGTAGGACAGCCATAAAGACTTGTCAGTGATGTGTAGGACAGCCATAAAGACTTGTCAGTGATGTGTAGGACAGCCATAAAGACTTGTCAGTGATGTGTAGGACAGCCATAAAGACTTGTCAGTGATGTGTAGGACAGCCATAAAGACTTGTCATTGATGTGTAGGACAGCCATAAAGACTTGTCAGTGATGTGTAGGACAGCCATAAAGACTTTTCATTGATGTGTAGGACAGCCATAAAGACTTGTCAGCGATGTGTAGGACAGCCATAAAGACTTGTCAGCGATGTGTAGGACAGCCATAAAGACTTGTCAGCGATGTGTAGGACAGCCATAAAGACTTGTCAGCGATGTGTAGGACAGCCATAAAGACTTGTCAGCGATGTGTAGGACAGCCATAAAGACTTGTCAGCGATGTGTAGGACAGCCATAAAGACTTGTCAGCGATGTGTAGGACAGCCATAAAGACTTGTCAGCGATGTGTAGGACAGCCATAAAGACTTGTCAGCGATGTGTAGGACAGCCATAAAGACTTGTCAGCGATGTGTAGGACAGCCATAAAGACTTGTCAGCGATGTGTAGGACAGCCATAAAGACTTGTCAGTGATGTGTAGGACAGCCATAAAGACTTGTCAGTGATGTGTAGGACAGCCATAAAGACTTGTCAGTGATGTGTAGGACAGCCATAAAGACTTGTCAGTGATGTGTAGGACAGCCATAAAGACTTGTCAGTGATGTGTAGGACAGCCATAAAGACTTGTCAGTGATGTGTAGGACAGCCATAAAGACTTGTCAGTGATGTGTAGGACAGCCATAAAGACTTGTCAGTGATGTGTAGGACAGCCATAAAGACTTGTCAGTGATGTGTAGGACAGCCATAAAGACTTGTCAGTGATGTGTAGGACAGCCATAAAGACTTTTCAGTGATGTGTAGGACAGCCATAAAGACTTTTCATTGATGTGTAGGACAGCCATAAAGACTTGTCAGCGATGTGTAGGACAGCCATAAAGACTTGTCAGCGATGTGTAGGACAGCCATAAAGACTTGTCAGCGATGTGTAGGACAGCCATAAAGACTTGTCAGCGATGTGTAGGACAGCCATAAAGACTTGTCAGCGATGTGTAGGACAGCCATAAAGACTTGTCAGCGATGTGTAGGACAGCCATAAAGACTTGTCAGCGATGTGTAGGACAGCCATAAAGACTTGTCAGCGATGTGTAGGACAGCCATAAAGACTTGTCAGCGATGTGTAGGACAGCCATAAAGACTTGTCAGCGATGTGTAGGACAGCCATAAAGACTTGTCAGCGATGTGTAGGACAGCCATAAAGACTTGTCAGCGATGTGTAGGACAGCCATAAAGACTTGTCAGCGATGTGTAGGACAGCCATAAAGACTTGTCAGCGATGTGTAGGACAGCCATAAAGACTTGTCAGCGATGTGTAGGACAGCCATAAAGACTTGTCAGCGATGTGTAGGACAGCCATAAAGACTTGTCAGCGATGTGTAGGACAGCCATAAAGACTTGTCAGTGATGTGTAGGACAGCCATAAAGACTTGTCAGTGATGTGTAGGACAGCCATAAAGACTTGTCAGTGATGTGTAGGACAGCCATAAAGACTTGTCAGTGATGTGTAGGACAACCATAAAGACTTGTCAGTGATGTGTAGGACAGCCATAAAGACTTGTCAGCGATGTGTAGGACAGCCATAAAGACTTGTCAGTGATGTGTAGGACAGCCATAAAGACTTGTCAGTGATGTGTAGGACAGCCATAAAGACTTGTCAGTGATGTGTAGGACAGCCATAAAGACTTGTCAGCGATGGAGGGCTGATGGAGAGAAGGCATCTAAACTGTCTTGTCACAATGGCTGGTTTTAGTACAGTGGTCTCAGACACGCATGGTTCCTTGTTGCTCACCTCATTTGTCCTTGGCGATCTTGGAAGGTCATGCGGGGCAGGGCCACCCCTGGGCTGGAATAGACTGCCACAGGCATCCGGCAATCCAGATAGGCTGACTGCATCCACCACTCTGTGAGCTACATAAACAGCAATGACAATGCTATAGTCCAGCAAGTATCAGATAATTTTCTCCTAAACACATTCGCATGTTATGATATATGCAAGGGAGTAAACCTATGGGTAAATGTTAAATGTAATCTTGAAAAGTGCGGGAAATGGATGGAATTAACATCACATTACGTAATTGCATAATGGATGTAATACAGGGATCTTTTCCTGCCAATCAACACAGATCTTTAGCTGCCTGTATCCCTCTAAGGACTTATTTAATTTTTCTTTCAACCTCTATTGGCCATGCACTGCCCTACCACATAAACCTCTTCTTTATGTGACCTTCTCTGTTCAACTACAGTATGTACCAACCCAGTTTCCTTTGTTGCTGGCTCTGCGCTCCAGGCTTCTCTGCAACCTGTCTCCTACCCCACCAGGAATGAGGAACTCCTTGACCAGCTTGCGTGTGTGATCCAGCTCCTCCTCACTGAGCAGGGGCTCCAGCATCAAAAGGTAGCGCTCAAATGTCTGCCTCAGTGGAGGCACTGGCAGCTTGGGCAAATTGTCCTGGTGGTGCGAAGATCTCTTTGGGAGGATAGTCACTGACACTGGCTTGACCAGGTGATATGGCTTCACCAAGCCTGACCTTAGCTAAAAATAAAATAAATCTGTCATTGCATTTCTAATAAATAATTTGTTCTGCATTCAATATAACATAATTCAATACCATACATGTCTAGGATGATATTTTGTATTTTAAAGTATCTAAAATATTAGTATCCACAGTTGATAATCCCATTGGCATATAAAATATATCAACAATGTTGGTTGACAACCACAGAGCTGATTTATAGGCCTATATTTGCCAGCAACTGTCAACACCATGACAAAGTGCCATTGCAAAAGAAACCAGAACATAATAAAAACAGACAAAACTGAGATTAACAAAGTGATTAACATTTATTTACATTCGTTTCAATGTAAAAAGGTGTGATCAAAATAATCCTATTTCATGAACCAAAAACCTTTTGAAAAAATAGATTGTTAGAACACTGTATGATCTAATTTTATGACAGAAACTTGAGACCAAAACAGATCTATCAAGTTTAGTATGTTAACACCATGACACAGTGCCTATTTGTTTGGACTGTGCTTGGCTGTCAAGTTTCCTGATAGCTTTTTAAAGTTAGAATATAAATAGCCAGTTCTGCTACGGTGCGTGAACACTTGCAATGAACATGCACCACACCTAAAAAGCAATCTGTTGGCTATTTACAATTGTATGATAGTTTAACCCACTGTTTAATCTTAATCTGATATAGACAACCATGAAACCTTGAAATTGACGGCTATCCATGTTATAACCTAATATTGAGACTCGAGTGATAGCTACAATGGGGTAAATGCTAATTTGATATGATTTTCGTGGAGAAATTCGGAGTGCCCTGACTTCACATTTTAGGCTACAATAATAACAGTTACCTAACCTGGTGCCCCACCCTCATTTACAGCAGTAATAGTGAACGCGCTGCTCTTACTTATGGGCGCACAACTGCGCACTCATGAATTAGGCTATAAAAACGTTTGACTCACCACGGCTCTCACAAGAAGACCCAGCATTTTTTCATAGAAATGGCCCCGCAAGGCTTTGCTTGTTGTTAATTTTAAAAAAACACCTCGAACTGTCATTTCATTCCTCAAGGACGTAGCCTACGCATGACGTTTGTTACTCAGAAATATCGGTGTTCTCCGCCGCCCCCCGATCATAACCCGAACCGATATGGCTCCAATTCTGTTGCAAAACATTTCGTCTGGTTTTGCAACAGAAACAGTCTACTCCAAAAGGAAAACGCAAACGATAGTTTCTATTGGACAAATTCAAGTAGGTCCCTCCCAGTTTCCGTTGTTAAACGGCAAAAGGTTTCCGTAATGAATACATCCTTGGAGAGGGCTAAATTGTTGCCTATATTCAATCGGCCTTCGCTATCTGGAATCCTTGGGACGTACCCCCTCATTGAAGGAGAAGGCACAGATAAACGTATAAATGTGAAGCCTCCGGCTGGCGTTTCCACTCACTACCAAATATGGTGATGAGAGGAAGCCAAGTGGCTGGCAGTGGGAGAAGATGAAGCGAGATGGATTTGGCCGACGTTCTGCACATTTTCTCATCGAGGAAACATTTCATCTCCATACAGTTTGTTACCAAAATTAAAATCCCTTTAAAACTAAAAAAAACTGGATGAACTGATTTTTGAAGACTTTACCAACGTTTCTAAAAATGGCGTTGTTTAGAAAGAGCGCAAAGGCGAATTGAGTTATTGCACACGCGCACTTAACAGAGTAGGCGTTCCTCAACGGAAATATGCAAATAAATGTATTTAGTTACAAATAAATTATAGTCCCTTGCTTTGTAGAGTGCCATAATTAAGTATGATGGTACAGAAATAGTGTAAGACATCATTACACAAAAATGTACTTGGTCTACAGGCCTAATTAAAACAGCCTATACTGGTCTATGAAATGCATAACACACCTGCTAATTTTCTTATAATTTCACGGGAGTTATCAAAATGCATTTGGCAATAAATTGGTGTAGTTCTTTTCCATCATCGCATGGTGGAGCTGGTTCTGCATCACACATTTGAGCAAGGCATGCAAGGCACATGAAGGCAACAACATGGTGCAGGAAAAAGCTCCATGTCCAGTGAATTACATATACACACTAGAATACAATTTGAATGCGCTGTGTTGAAGCCACCGTACCTCCATCTTGGTACTCCCCCACCAGTGTAAAAACTTTTTTTTTTGGAAGCTATATAATTGCATTTATTGCCCACATTCGTTTGCCACATGTATTTTATTACAGACACCTTCATGTAAGATACACATTCAAAATAAAAAAAGATGTAAAAAAAATCCTTAAAGTCAAATTTTTGGGACATTACTAATGTTACTGTCCCCAATACAACAACAAAAATACTTACATACATTTAATTTTCCCTTGAAACATTTAAATGAAATGCTGTAAAATTCCATTAATTGCTACCGAGGACTGCACATACTGGGGAATGCCAATATGGCCGGCCCGTGGCTTCAAAGCCTCTAAATGGCCAATAGACATACATAGCATCAGCAATCAATGGTTGCTATAGGTCATTGCACATATTGCGCGAGTCCTCTCCCCAAAGTACAATTTAAATTGAGTTCAACAGCTTTTAAATTGAAAAAGAGCAGAACAGTGTTAAGTATATCAATTGTCTATTTTATTTGGGACCACCAATGGTTTGTAGAAAAATGTAAAATGTGTCAATCAAAAAGCCTCAATTGCTCTAGTCCATGCACCGCTGCCCGCCAGTGCTTGTTTACAGCAGTTTGTTTGTCCGTTTACTACCTGTTCCACGTCCGTTTGCCAGTTCAACAGCTCAGTAAACCCCGAGCCTAACACTGACATGAGGTTGGAGATGTTCGGTGTGTCCAGTTGTTCGGAATTACAACAAGAAACGTCATCAGACCTAATGCGTTTGCATGACATGGGCACAAAGTCTGACAGATAATCGGAATCAGAAGCATCACTTGAATCAATTTTTCTTTTCTTATGAGAACTTTGCGGGCCCTGACCATGTTGTTTTAATGACACGCAGTAGTCTGGGGGGAGATATCCATTCTCGACAGTAGTCACCACATGTGTGTCCAAGTCCAATACAGTCTTTTGGTTGTGTGTGTTTGAGACAGGAATGTCCCGGTTGGCTGTGTAAGGTTCCGCATAACAGTCCCAGCAGACCCCCGAGTACTTGAGGTTAGAGTCACATTGACAGACAGGAGCCATGAAACAGGCAGGTGCCGTTTGGATGTGCGCTTCGGGCACCATTGCTGGGTGGCAAGCCGATTGTGGCGCTGCGCAGTGGTAAGTGTCCAACACATCCCCTGTGTAGTTGCAGCAAAACTCACCAGCTAGATCCTCACAGTTCCCGGTCATTTCAAAAGAGTCCTGCTTTTCATCACAGACCGTCCTCATCTCCCCGTTCTGCTGTAGGTAGCTATACATTTCTGCAAACTCCATGCTCATGTAAAAATCTCTAGCGTTTTTCAGCACATATGTGACCAGCAAGTGCTTGTGGAGCTTGATACCTCCTCTCTGCGTTCTGGAGTTATGTATTTTCCGCAAAGAAATAGAGATCAAATTCTGTGCGTCAACTGCACACGCCATGATAATAAATGTACACTTCTATTTGTCACCTACTCTAGTGAATAAAATAGACTGTCTTCTGGACGTAAAAATATAAGTAATTTGCCTATTATAGAAGTAAATTCGTGGAGAAAATCTGAACATGCTTTCTCATGCTTTCTGGGTATGGGCATGGATTTACGCCCATTTTTGCTGTGAACAATTTAAAGACATCTCACATAGGTTCCTCCCCATCACGGGTTCCACCAACGAAACCCCGGCGTTGTCAAAGACTGACTTTTTTGCCTCGGCTTATAGTTTGTACTGGCCAATGAGGGAGAGGCGGTTCTTCGCTACTATTCAAATATATGTGTGCCAAAAGCGTACCAGGATGCACAATTGCGCATTACGCATAAGTAGGCCTTCATTTCTCCCCAATGATAAAACGTGGAAACTGGTTGTACTTCTGGTATTGCTATTTATTTAGTACATCTTCAAACATTTAAATTCATTAAATGACTTACCATTTCAACTCATCACACACACACACACACACACACACACACACACACACACACACACACACACACACACACACACACACACACACACACACACACACACACACACACACACACACACACACACACACACACACACACAGGTTAGGGATGAATCAGTTCATGTGCACCTGGAGGTGATGTCATAAAGTCCCAGTGATTCACGGAAACCTCTCTGTCACTAAGCATTTATGTCTGGTTAGGAAAGCTCCCTGTTGATAGACTAATCAGCCAACTGAACTGCACATCTGCTGGTAGTAGACAGATAGCTGACATCATACAGCACACCTGCACACTGCGTTCATGTTCTGCCAAATAGGTTACAGTAATAGAGGTAGGCCTAACCACTCAGGTAAAAATAATAAATAAAGAATCATCTTTAAGGCTATTATGGCCTGATAATACTGTTTGTAAACTTGGTAGTCATGTGTGATGGTATGTCTGTCAGTGTAGCATTGTTGTCAGTGTTTGGGTGTGTATTTTTCAATGGGTCCAGAATGAGGGACTCAAATGAGTGTGACTCATTATTGCTTTCTTTGAAGTTTGACACAAGGGATTTCCCCAACCCACAAGTTGATGACTCAAATATCTTTCAAATATAACACACTGGCAAAGAAGGAGGCATCGTGAGAACCATACAGCATACTGCCATTATACTAAAGTCAGTGTTGTTGGAGTTTTTAAATGTAGTAAAAGATAGGAATGAAAGAAAATACCCAATAAGAAAACTTGAATGCACCTGTGCAATGAGTGAAAGCGCTCAATCTCATCCACGGCCATTTATTTCCTTTTTTTGACACTGACATTGCAAATGTCAAGTCAGGGCACATAAACTATGACAGCCGCACACAGTTAACATCACTGTCAGAGTGGCGCATATAACAGGATGAAGGTCAAATGTTTAGCACCATGTCACCATCTCTGGCAGACAGAGAGACATCTACAGTGGTGCTAATGCGCATATGTGGCCTGCAGCGATACACCCGTCTTGTGTGCCATCCTTGACTAACTAAAATAAATTAAATATTGTCATTTAAAGGATGCATAAGCACTCAGATTGTATTTTAAACTTAAGCAGCAGTATAAAAATGTCCATATTATAACATGTTAATTACTTTACTTGCCCTTAGCACAATTGATAATAACTCCATTACTTGTTCAAACAGCTCGATGGTCAAACCAAGGAGAAACAATGCAAGGAAGTAGACAAGTAGCCTCAATTTACTCAGTGAGAAAGAATGGGCTTCAGAAATTAGTGATCAGCAAGACGGAGAAACGGCAGCTAGTGACAATGCAGTGCTTCTGTCGGTTTTAACAGAGAAAATAGTCTCAGAGTGTACTAGTTTGGGGTTTTGGTGACACCTTGTGTATCACAAGTGATATAGATTCATAAGCGTGACAAAATACTTTTTTTGTCTCAACACTATTCTCTTCAAGGCTGTTAAAAGAGAATGGGAACGGTAAAAGTATACTAATTAATGTTGGATCTTTGAATTTCATAAATTATATCATTCAACAAAATACATTTCACCAAGCAGATGCTCATTGCTTTAATATAACTCTATAAACTTGTAAAATGCAAGCAGACCATTTCTATTCCCTGCAATGCAGTCTGCAAACTGCTTTCTGTGTATTAGGGAAGAGGGAAGGTACTGAAAGGGGAAAAAAGGAATGAGGCTGTAGACCAGTAAAGATGCATACAATTGTCACCACCAAGCAAGCGTGGTATATTTACATATGCAAATGCAAGGTTACAATAAGAAAAAGAAAAGTCAGGTATAGAATAATTCTTGCAAATTGAATAGCCAGTTTTAAACCTGATACTGTATATTGCCAGAATTTCACTTTGTTAATGCTACACTCCCATTTCAAAACTCTAACGAAGACAGCAAATGTTACCCTGTCAGTAACCCATAAGAGATTGCTAGCCATCTTAATATAAAATAGGAATAAAATGTATTGCTGTTGGCTCATTATGGAGCCAACACCTCCTTGAACCATAATACATACCTAAGTTTTACCATCAGTCACTGCTAAATATACAGTATGCAAGGTGTGTTGAAAATGGCATAGGTTCTATACGACGCTGCATCCATTCAAAATAAAAAGGAAAACTTAATGGACAGGTTGGATTTAGCTTTATTTACCACGTAACGTGGAGATACAGTATGATCCAATTGTACTATAGAATGTTCTTTGATGTTACATGTGGGAAACAGATGTATGTAATTCAATTCATTCACACATGAAAACATATGTTAAATTTAACACACGTGCTATGAAAGGGGGAGAAATCAGTAAAAAGTCTGGAAATTGAGCTTTTTTTCCACAGAGCTTAAGCTTTAGACAAAATATTTCTGTGTGTTCTGTATGTGCACGGCCCACAGCGAGAACAAGAAAGAAAACACTCCATTCCAAACCACATGCAATGGATTTTTCTGAGGCTACATAAATCAACCTTGTGTTTCAGATCTTTCTCACTATACCCTTTATGTTATTCCCAAGATATCCTGTTACTAGTTTCCTCCACAGTTTTCCATTTCCTGTGCATAGGATCACCTGTACAGAATGGTCTGGTTCCCTGCCCCATGCTCAGACTGGAAAACAGGAAAAAGGGTTCAAGGGTGTCCAACAAGTAGAATACTACTCCCACACACACAGCAGGGAAAACACAGCATGGCAGTACTCCCAATTCTTAGACCAGTACATTGTGTTTTAAGAACATTGAGCTTCCTTGCCTGAACACTGCCAGAAACAACACGAACTGAGGTGATTCCATTGCTAAATGAGGTACATTTATATTTTTCATATTTTCCACACTGCCTGGACACGCTGTTTTATTTCTCACATGTAGAGTCACCTTGGCTTAGTTCAGCCAATCAGCATAGCCATCACAATGGTTCACTGTTCTAAGGGGCTTCATTCTACGTATTTTGACATTACACTGTGATCAATACCATGGTGCTCTATAGGGTGTCCTCTTGACCATGTGCATCTCTGACAGTCAGTCACTTCACTGTTCAAGTGGGGCTCTCTAGCTCGCCTGTGGAAGCATGCAGATTTATTCCTGAGCGATGCTAGCTAGCTCCTGCATATTTGATTTAAGCCTTGTTTGCGTAACCTCTCTTTCGCTCCATCTCCCTCTTCCACTTTCTCCCTCTCCCTCTTTGTATTTTTCTGAGGCATCACTTTAATATGTATGCAAATAGTTGTGCTGCTCCATGCGTTAATTGGTGTGGCCTCCTGCAGTCGATCAGTCAGGCAGGCGGTCGGTCGGTGTGGGGAATGTGTTTGTATTTATGAGGCTGCATCAGTCCCTGCCAGCCTAATGTGAGGGAGCGTGACTGGCAGTGAGAGGCTCTGCAGTGCAGCCAGAGTGCAACCTTGCTGCCGCTCTGTGGAAGCCATTCTAGTCACAAACGATAAGTAGAGGTGACAATGTGTATGCCAATGCAGTCCTACTATTCTTTCCACTTCAATACCTGCCTTAATGAAAATATTACTCCCTGTCATGGTACAAGAACATACAATATATACTGTACCTATAGATTAATTTGGGGGAATGATTTTTAGATCTATCAAAATTAAAGATGAAGCTTTCATTGACAAGAAAATATTAAAATGATGCATTGAAAAAAAAGTGACGTAATTGCTGCAAAAAGTTTGTTGCCCAAGAAATTGGTGGCCTGTTGGCAAATCTTATAGGAAGGATCAGAGTAGAATATAACTCAATTGTGAGCAGAAGACAAGACATGTCAGCAAGTTGTTTGACTGCTTCAATCATCCTGTCTAAACTGAGCCCAGACGTGTCTGTCTGGCAGTCAGTGGGTTATTCTCCTGGATTGCCCTTCAAGTTGACAATTTAAGACCTCAGTCTTTGACAGTGATGTGGTTTATCAACTCCCTTCATGTCAGAAACATGCAGATATGAACACATTCATAATTGGACATACAGTGCCTTCAGAAAGAATTCATGCCCGTTGACTTATTCCACATGTTGTTCTGTTACAGCCTGAATTAAATATATTTTTTTCTCTCACACATCTACACAAAATAGCTGACAATGATAAAGTGAAAACATGTTTTCAGAAATGTTAGCAAATTTAATGGAAATTAAATAAATAAATATCAAATTTACATAAGTATTAACAACCCCGAGTCAATACTTTGTAGAAACACCTTTGGCAGTGATTACACCTGTGAGTCTTTCTGGGTAAGTCTCACTAGGGCTTCCGAGTGGCGCAGCGGTCTAAGGCACTGCATCTCAGTGCTTGAGGCATCACTATAGACCCTGGTTCGAATCCCGGCTGTATCAAAACCGGCCATGATTGGGAGTCCCATAGGGCGGCACAAAATTGGCCCAGTGTTGTTAGAGTTTGGCCTGGGTAGGCCGTCATTGTAAATAAGAATTTGTTCTTTACTGACTTGTCTAGTTAAATAAAAAATTAGTTTTCCACACCAGGATTGTGCAACATTCGGCCATTATTCTTCAAGCTCTATCAAATTTTTTGTTGATCATTGATAGACAACCATTTGGAAGTCTTACCCTATATTTTCACGTACTGTATATTTAAGTGAAAAATGTAATTCGGCCACTCAGGACTTTTCACTGTCTTCTTGGTAAGCAACTCCAGTGTAAATTTGGCCTTGTGTTTTAGGTTATTGTCCTGCTGAAAGGTTAATTCATTTCCCAGTGTCTGGTGGAAAGGAGACTGAACCAGGTTTTCCTCTAGGATTTTGCCTGTGCTTAGCTCCATTCCATTTCATTTTTATCTTGAAAAACTCCCCAGTCCTTAACGATTACAAGCGTACCCATATCATGATGTAGCCACCACTATGTTTGCCTCAAACATAACACTTTGTATTGCAGTATTACTTCAGTGCCTTGTCGCAAACAGGATGCATGTTTTGGAATATTTCTACTCTGTAATTGCTTCCTTCTTTTCACTCTGTCAACTAGGTTAATATTGTGGAGTATTTACAATGTTGTTGATCCATCCTCAGTTTTCTCCTATAACAGCCATTAAACTCTGTAACTGTTTTAAAGTCACCATTGGCGACCTTCATGATGAAATCCCTGAGTGGGGTCCTTCCTCTCCGGCAACTGAGTTAGGAAGGATGCCTGTATCTTTGTAGTGACTGGGTTATTGATACACCATCCACCGTGTAATTAATAACTTCACCATGCTCAAAGGGATATTCAATGTCTGCTTTTTTACCCATCTACCAATAAGTGCCTGTTTTTGCCAGGCATTGGCAAGCCTCCCTGCTCTTTGTGGATGAATCTGTGTTTAAAATTCACTGCTCGACTAAAGCGACCTTACAGATAATTGTATGTGTCGGACACAGAGATGGGGTAGTCATTCAAAAATCATTTTAAACAGTATTATTGCACACAGAGTGAGTCCATGGAACTTATTATGTGTGCACATTTTAACTCCTGAACTTATTTAGGCTTGCTATAGCAAAGGGGTTGAATTCTTATTGACTCAAAACATTTCAGCTATTCATTTTTTATTAATTTGTAAACATAAAAAAAAAATATCATTCCACTTTGACATTATGGGGTATTGTGTGTAGGCCATTTTAAATTCAGGCTGTAACACAACAAAAAGTGGAAAGTCAAGGGGTGTAAATACTTTCTAAAGGCACTGTACATACGAAGGAAGTATCTTAATTTGAGCCAGTTTGCTACAGCTGGAAAATAATCCTACAGCAACAGGAAATGTGAATTATTATGTGGATTATAATTAATGGACCTTTTTTTAGGGGTTGATACAGTGGGTTGCAAAAGTATTCACCCCCTTGGCATTTTTCTTATTTTGTTGCCTTACAACCTGGAATTAAAATAGATTTTTGGGGGGGTTGTATCATTTGATTTACATAACATGCCTACCACTATGAAGATGCAAAATAGTTTTTATTGTGAAACAAACAAGAAATAATACAAAAAACTGAAAGTTTGAGTGTGCATAACTATTCACCCACCCAAAGTCAATACTTTGTAGAGCCACCTTTTGCAGCAATTACAGCTGCAAGTTTCTTGGGGTATGTCTCTATAAGCTTGGCACATCTAGCCACTGGGATTTTTGGCCATTCTTCGAGGCAAAACTTCTCCAGCTCCTTCAATTTGGATGAGTTCCGCTGGTGCACAGCAATCATACCACAGATTCTCAATTGGATTGGGCTTGACTAGGCCATTCCAAGACATTTAAATGTTTCCCCTTAAACCACTTGAGTGTTTCTTTAGCAGTATGCTTAGGGTCATTGTCCTGCTGGAAGGTGAACCGCCGTCCCAGTCTCAAATCTCTGGAAGACTGAAACAGGTTCCCCTCAAGAATTTCACTGTTTTTAGCGCCATCCATCATTCCTTCGATTCTGACCAGTTTCCCAGTCCCTGCCGATGAATAACATCCCCACAGCATGATGCTGCCTCCACCATGCTTCACTGTGGGGATGTAGTTCTCGGGGTGATGAGAGGTGTTGGGTTTGCGCCAGACATAGCATTTTCCTTGATGGCCAAAAAGCTCAATTTTAGTCTCATCTGACCAAAGTACCTTCCATATTTTTGGGGAGTTTCCCACATGCCTTTTGGTGAACACCAAACATGTTTGCTTATTTTTTGCTGGTCACTCTTCCCTAAAGCCCAGCTCTGTGGAGTGTACGGCTTAAAGTGGTCCTATGTACAGATACTCCAATCTCCGCTGTGAAGCTTCACAGCTCCTTCAGGGTTATCTTTGGTCTCTTTGTTGCCTCTCTGATTAATGACCTCCTTGCCTCGTCCACCTGGTCTTTGGTGGGTAGCCCTCTCTTGGCAGGTTTGTTGTGGTGCCATATTCTTTCCATTTTTTAATAATGGATTTAATGGTGCTCTGTGGGATGTTCAAAGTTTCAGATATTTTTTTATAACCCAACCCTGATCTGTACTTCTCCACAACTTTTTCCCTGACCTGTTTGGAGAGCTCCTTCATAGTGCCGCTTGCTTGGTGGTGCCCCTTGCTTAATGGTGTTGCAGACTCTGGGGCCTTTCAGAATAGGTGTATATACTGAGATCATGTGACAGATCATGCGACACTTAGATTGCACATAAGTGGACTTTATTTAACTAATTATGTGACTTCTGAAGGTAATTGGTTGCACCAGATCTTATTTAGGGCTTCATAGCAAAGGGGGTGAATACATATGCACGCACCACTTTTCCATGGACTTTTTATTTTATTTTTTTTGTCTGTTTTTTGAAACAAGTAATTTTGAAAATTTCACTTCACCAATTTGGACTATTTTGTGTATGTCCATTACATGAAATCCAAATAAAAATCAATTTAAATTGCAGGTTGTAATGCAACAAAATAGGAAAAATGCCAAATGGTTGAATTAATATTTTTGCAAAGGCACTGTACATTTTTCGTAAGGGAAAATCAAGTTGAAATTTCAGAGTGGAAATTACAAATACCAGAAGCATTTTAAAACCTCAAATACAGTAATATAAATTAAAAGTTATCCTGCAACAGGGTGATCAAATTAACATCCTACATCTGTAGTTAATCTCAAAGATGTCAAGTGTATTAAAACATCATGGTCTCATATAAGCATAGAAAATGAATCGTATCATGTATTGTCATTTCAGCCATCTGTTCGTTAATCATTACAAGCGGTCTAAATCTAACACAGCCAGATAGATCCTGTGTGCATGGTATTGGAAAACTCTGTACAGGTTCATATTTCTATACTGGCAGACTTTATAGAATAGATATTTGATTGTGAAGATATTTTAGCACAGAGTTTGTTGAGAACAAAAAGTCCAGAAAACTCCTAGATGAATTAACTAAACCAAGGAGGGGGGAAATGGTTCTGCTCCACCATATTATGCTCCTGTTCCCCTAACCTCAGCTTTTGGCAAGGCTGTGGTTCTTCATTGATTGGTGTGGGTTAAAAGCAGAGATTATTGATCTGCTGCCTGGGACCACATGGGATAAGGATCACTGTCTGCAGGAGGTGGACTTGACGAGACAAGGTCAGGTCATCCGGCAAAGACGTACCCTTAAACCATTTCATCAGATGCCCACTTTACTAGGAGGTAACAATCAATGTCTTGGTAGCACTGGATGAAGGCGAATGTGCTTACTCAACAAGGCACTTGGAATTGCTATTTAGTAAGAGCTTCCTCTCATCCTTGATATTTGTTAGATCAAACAAATGTTAGAAAGCAAACTGAAAAGCATAGACTGAAATTACAATAAATATAGCACTGAAACACGGAATCATATATGCTTCTATTCCATACTGCCTTCATAGTGTTCTTGAATTGGGTAGTAGGTGAGGCCGATACTGCTGGGAGGACTCTTTACGGATCTTGATCGTATTTGTTGTTGTATCACATCTGCGTGGCAGGCATTGCCATTGCAACATTTCCCCACGGCTCTTACAGCTTCCATCTTTCACTGACAGCAGTGGGATGGGAGAGAGGAGAAGAACAAGGGAATGGAGAGAGAGTGAAGTGTAGAATAGAGAAGCAATGCTTTAAGCAGAGAAATCACAATGATCCAAATAACATTAAAGCCAAACCACACACACACTTCTCATAAATAAAGCATACAGTGTCTCGTTAGGCTTTCCATGAGTCAGACACTACCACCACATCTCTCTCCCCTGTTAGGCGTTGCAGAAGTGAAAATATTAATTAGAGTGATGGCCGGCTCCTGTCAGCAGAGCTTGTGGGGGTCTTTGGACATCCTTCCACCTGCCTCCAGAGCACTCAGGGAATAGCATCTATCTTACTACAGCCATCTCTGGAGAACCTAGACCTCTCATCCATATTCATCCCCAGTCACAGCCACCACCTTCATCCTCACCACCGCTATGGTGTCTATCACCAGGTCCGTCTCCTGTAATGGCTGCCTGGAAACCCCCTCTACAGCTTAAAGAGACAGAACACCACCCGAACATCCTGATGAAGCTTTTTACATGCATATGACCAGCATATGATTGTTCCTTACCCAACAAGCTGTTAAGCAGGAGAACATATCTAAATGAAGGAATCATTTACAGTCAGAGACATATGAGAGACATATTTTTATTTTATTTTATTTTATTTCACCTTTATTTAACCAGGTAGGCTAGTTGAGAACAAGTTCTCATTTGCAACTGCGACCTGGCCAAGATAAAGCATAGCAGTGTGAACAGACAACAACACAGAGTTACACATGGAGTAAACAATAGACAAGTCAATAACATGGTAGAAAAAAGAGAATCTATATACAATGTGTGCAAAAGGCATGAGGTAGGCAATAAATCGAATAATTACAATTTAGCAGATTAACACTGGAGTGATAAATCATCAGATGATCATGTGCAAGAAGAGATACTGGTGTGCAAAAGTGCAGAAAAGTAAAATAAATAAAAGCAGTATGGGGGTGAGGTAGGTAAATTGGGTGGGTAGTTTACAGATGGACTATGTACAGCTGCAGCGATCGGTTAGCTGCTCGGATAGCAAATTTTTAAAGTTGTTGAGGGAGATAAAAGTCTCCAACTTCAGAGATTTTTGCAATTCGTTCCAGTCGCAGGCAGCAAAGAACTGGAAGGAAAGGCGTCCAAATGAGGTTTTGGCTTTAGGGATGATCAGTGAGATACACCTGCTGGAGCGCGTGCTACGGGTGGGTGTAGCCATCGTGACCAGTGAACTGAGATAACGCGGCACTTTGCCTAGCATAGCCTTGTAGATGACCTGGAGCCAGTGGGTCTGACGACGAACATGTAGCGAGGGCCAGCCGACTAGGGCATACAGGTCGCAGTGGTGGGTCGTATAAGGTGCTTTAGTAACAAAACGGATGGCACTGTGATAAACTGCATCCAGTTTGCTGAGTAGAGTATTGGAGGCTATTTTGTAGATGACATCGCCGAAGTCGAGGATCGGTAGGATAGTCAGTTTTACTAGGGTAAGTTTGGCGGCGTGAGTGAAGGAGGCTTTGTTCCGGAATAGAAAGCCGACTCTAGATTTGATTTTGGATTGGAGATGTTTGATATGAGTCTGGAAGGAGAGTTTGCAGTCTAGCCAGACACCTAGGTACTTATAGATGTCCACATATTCTAGGTCGGAACCGTCCAGGGTGGTGATGCTAGTCGGGCGTGCGGGTGCAGGCATCGAACGGTTGAAAAGCATGCATTTGGTTTTACTAGCGTTTAAGAGCAGTTGGAGGCCACGGAAGGAGTGTTGTATGGCATTGAAGCTCGTTTGGAGGTTAGATAGCACAGTGTCCAGGGAAGGGCCGGAAGTATACAGAATGGTGTCGTCTGCGTAGAGGTGGATCAGGGAATCGCCCGCAGCAAGAGCAACATCATTGATGTATACAGAGAAAAGAGTCGGCCCGAGAATTGAACCCTGTGGTACCCCCATAGAGACTGCCAGAGGACCGGACAACATGCCCTCCGATTTGACACACTGAACTCTGTCTGCAAAGTAGTTGGTGAACCAGGCAAGGCAGTCATTAGAAAAACCGAGGCTATTGAGTCTGCCGATAAGAATATGGTGATTGACAGAGTCGAAAGCCTTGGCCAGGTCGATGAAGACGGCTGCACAGTAATGTCTTTTATCGATGGCGGTTATGATATCGTTTAGTACCTTGAGCGTGGCTGAGGTGCACCCGTGACCGGCTCGGAAACCGGATTGCACAGCGGAGAAGGTACGGTGGGATTCGAGATGGTCAGTGATCTGTTTGTTGACTTGGCTTTCGAAGACCTTAGCTAGGCAGGGCAGGATGGATATAGGTCTGTAACAGTTTGAGACATATGAGATACAGTCAGAGACATATGAGTCACACACACATTTACATTGGGTTCCAGTACAGATATAATCATGGTCTCCTCTGTTCGAAATAACAGGTAAATGTTATATCATCAATCAAAATGTTCACAATAGGCCTACACACATACAAGCACACACCATTTATCTGTCTCACACACAGTTTGGCCGGTAATGTTTAGTTGAGGTGGAGGTGCTTGCTGGGGTTTGGATGGAGGTTGTTTAGAGCAGCCTTTCCCCTGGGGTTAGAGCAGGGCAGGCTGAGTCTGTTGAAGTGGCTATAACTTTCTGTCATGGCATCCCAGATCCCTGTTGATGAAGCCACACTCCCCACAGTCAAATATGGCCACAGAGGTGTTGGATACACCATCCAAGGATAGTGCTGTGGTTGTTATGGCAAACAGTGACACAGAATGTGCTCTGTTGTACTATTTTAATAAAACCATTTACAGTGCATTCTTCAAAGTATTCAGACCCCTTGACTTTTTCCACATTTTGTTAAGTTACAGCCTTATTGTCACACCCTGACCTTAGAGATCCTTTAAATTCTCTATTTGGTAGGTCAGGTTGTGACTAGGGTGGGAAATCTATGTTTATATTTCTTTGTTGGCCGAGTATGGTTCCCAATCAGAGGCAGCTGTCTATCGTTGTCTCTGATTGGGAATCATACTTAGGCAGCCCTTTTTTCCACCTTCTGTTGAGGGATCTTGTCTTTTTGTGTTGTAGGTGTTGCACTCCTAGCTTTACGTTCGTTGAGTTGTTTATTGTTTTTGGTGGAACATTTAAAAATGTAAGAAAATGTACGCCTACCATGCTGCACCTTTGTCTTCATTTAACGACAAACGTAACAGAAGATCCCACCACCAACGGACCAAGCAGCGTGGTCAGGAGGACTGGACCTGGGAGGAAATCCTGGAGAGAGCAGGACCCTGGACAAGGGCCGGGGAGTATCGCCGTCCGAAGGAGGAGATAGAGGCAGCGAAAGTGGAACGGCGACGAGACGAGGAGATAGCTCAACGAAGCAAGCACGAGAGGCAGCCCCCCCAAAACATTTGCGGGGGGCACACGAGGAGATTGGCGGAGTCAGGTTTCAGACCTGAGCCAACTCCCCGTGCTTACCGTGGGGAGCGAGTGACCGGTCAAGCACCGTGTTATCCGGTTCTGCGCACCATGCCTTCAGTGCGCATCCACAGCCCGGTGCCCTCTGTGCAAGCTCCCCGCAGTTGCCGTGCTAGAGTGAGCATTCAGCCAGGACGGATTTTGCTGGCTCAGCACTCCTGGCCTCCGGTGTGTCTCTTCGGTCCAGGATATGCTGCGCCAGCTCTACGCACGGTATCCCCAGTTTGCCAGCACAACCCAGTGCGGCCTGTTCCAGCTCCCCGCACTTGCCGTGCTACAGGGGGGATTCAGCCAGGACGCGTTGTGACAGCTCTACGCTCCAGACCTCCAGTGCGCCTCCACGGCCCAGCATATCCTGCGCCGGATCTACGCACTATGCCTCCAGTGCGCCTTCATAGCCCAGTGCATCCCGTGCCAGCTCTCCACGCTCACCGAGCTAAAGTGGGTATCCAGCCAGGACGTGTTGTGGCAGCTCCCTGCACCAGGCTTCCAGTAAGTTTCCTCAGTCTGGTGAGACCTGTTCCGGCTCCACGTACGAAGCCTCGAGTGATGATCCATGGCAAGAAGCCTCAAGTGATGATCCATGGCACGAAGCCTCCAGTGATGATCCATGGCCCGGAGCCTACAGTGATGATCCATGGCACGGAGCCTCCAGTGATGATCCATGGCCCGGAGCCTGTAGTGACGATCCATGGCAAGGAGCCTGCAGCGACGGTCCCCTGTCCGGAGCCTCCAGCGACGGTCCCCAGTCCGGAGCCTCCAGCGACGGTCCCCAGTCCGGAGCCTCCAGCGACGGTCCGCAGTCCAGAGACTCCAGCGACGATCCGCAGTCCAGAGCCTTCAGCGACGAGCTGCAGTCCAGAGCCTCCAGCAGGGGATCTCAGTCCAGAACCTCCGGCGACGATCTGCAGTCCGGGCCTCCAGCGGTGGTTCCCAGTTCAGAGCCTCCTGCGGTGAACCACGGTCTGGTTCCTCCGGCAACGATTCACGGTCTGGAGTCGCTGGCGACGATCCACGGTATGGTTCCACAGAAGCGGAGGGATCAGCGTAGGGAGCGGGGGCTATGTCCCGAACCGGAGCCGCCACCGAGGGCAGATGCCCACCCGGACCCTCCCCTATAGGTTCAGGTTTGCGGCCGGGAGTCCGCACCTTTGGGGGGGTGGGGGGTGGGGGGGGGGGGGGGGGGGTACTGTCACGCCCTGACCTTAGCGATCCTTTAAATTCTCTATTTGGTAGGTCAGGGTGTGACTAGGGTGGGAAATCTATGTTTATATTTCTTTGTTGGCCGAGTATGGTTCCCAATCAGATGCAGCTGTCTATTGTTGTCTCTGATTGGGGATCATACTTAGACATCCCTTTTTTCCACCTTCTGTTGTGGGATCTTGTCTATTTGTGTTGCAGGTGTTGCACTCCTAGCTTTACGTTCGCTGAGTTGTTTATTGTTTTTGGTGGAACATTTAAAAATTAAAGAAAATGTACGCCTACCACGCTGCACCTTGGTCTTCATTTAACGACGGACGTAACACTTATTCTGAAATTGATTAAATAGTTTTTTCCCCCTCAACAATCTACATGCAATACCTCATAATGACAAAGCAAATACAGTTTTGAAATGTTTGCTAATTTGTAAAAATTAAAAAAAAACTGAAATATCACATTTACAGTGGGGAGAACAAGTATTTGATACACTGCCAATATTGCAGGTTTTCCTACTTAGAAAGCATGTGGAGGTCTGTAATTTTTTATCATAGGTACACTTCAACTGTGAGAGACGGAATCTAAAACAAAAATACAGAAAATCACATTGTATGATTTTAAAGTAATTCATTTGCATTTTATTGCATGACATAAGTATTTGATCACCTACCAACCAGTAAGAATTCCGGCTCTCCAAGACCTGTTAATTTTTCTTTAAGAAGCCCTTGTCACGTTCTGACCATAGTTCTTTTGTGTTTTCTTTGTTTTAGTGTTGGTCAGGACGTGAGCTGAGTGGGCATTCTATGTTGTGTGTCTAGTTTTCACGGTTCTATGTTTGGACTGATATGGTTCTCAATCAGAGGCAGGTGTTAGTCATTGTCTCTGATTGGGAACCATATTTAGGTAGCCTGTTTTGTGTTGGGGTTTGTGGGTGGTTGTCTTCAGTCTTTGTGTTCTATGCACCAGATAGGACTGTTTTCGGTTTTGACACATTTGTTATTTTGTATTTTTGTAGTGTTCACGGTTTTGTCGTTTTTAAACATGATGAACACTAACTACGCTGCGTCTTGGTCCGATCCCTGCTACACCTCCTCTTCAGACGAAGAGGAGGAAATCTGACGTTACAGCCCTCCTGTTCTCCACTCATTACCTGTATTAACTGCACCTGTTTGAACTCGTTACCTGTATAAAAGACACCTGTCCACACACTCAATCAAACAGACTCCAACCTCTCCACAATGGCCAAGACCAGAGAGCTGTGTAAGGACATCAGGGATAAAATTGTAGACCTGCACAAGGCTGGGATGGGCTACAGGACAATAGGCAAGCAGCTTGGTGAGAAAGCAACAACTGTTGGCACAATTATTAGAAAATTAAAGAAGTTCAAGATGACGGTCAATCACCCTCGGTCTGGGGCTCCATGCAAGATCTCACCTTGTGGGGCATCAATGATCATGAGGAAGGTGAGGGATCAGCCCAGAACTACACAGCAGGACCTGGTCAATGACCTGAAGAGAGCTGGGACCACAGTCTCAAAGAAAACCATTAGTAACACACTACGCCGTCATGGATTCAAATCCTGCAGCGCACGCAAGGTCCCCCTGCTCAAGCCAGCGCATGTCCAGGCCCGTCTGAAGTTTGCCAATGACCATCTGGATGATCCAGAGGAGGAATGGGAGAAGGTCATGTGGTCTGATGAGATAAAAATAGAGCTTTTTGGTCTAAACTCCACTCGCCGTGTTTGGAGGAAGAAGAAGGATGAGTACAATCGCAAGAACACCATCCCAACCGTGAAGCATGGAGGTGGAAACATCATTCTTTGGGGATGCTTTTCTGCAAAGGGGACAGGACGACTGCACCGTATTGAGGGGAGGATGGATGGGGCCATGTATCGCGAGATCTTGGCCAACAACCTCCTTCCCTCAGTAAGAGCATTGAAGATGGGTCGTGGCTGGGTCTTCCATCATGACAACGACCCGAAACACACAGCCAGGGCAACTAAGGAGTGGCTCCAGACCTGAACCCAATAGAAAATCTTTGGAGGGAGCTGAAAGTCCGTATTGCCCAGCAACAGCCCCCAAACCTGAAGGATCTGGAGAAGGTCTGTATGGAGGAGTGGGCCAAAATCCCTGCTGCAGTGTGTGCAAACCTGGTCAAGAACTACAGGAAACGTATGATCTCTGTAATTGCAAACAAAGGTTTCTGTACCAAATATTAAGTTCTGCTTTTCTGATGTATCAAATACTTATGTCATGCAATGAAATGATAAAATCATACAATGTGATTTTCTGGATTTTTGTTTTAGATTCCGTCTCTCACAGTTGAAGTGTACCTATGATAAAAAATGACAGACCTCTACATGCTTTGTAAGTAGGAAAACCTGCAAAATCGGCAGTGTATCAAATATTTGTCCGACTTGTCCGAAGCCACTTCTTAATGGTCTTGGCTGTGTGCTTAGGGTCGCTGTCCTGTTGGAAAGTGACCCTTAGCCCCAGTCTGAGGTCCTGAGCACTCTGAAGCAGGTTTTCATCAAGGATCTTTCTGTACTTTGCTCCGTTCATCTTTGCCTCAATCCTTACTAGTCTCACAGTCCTTGCCGCTGAAAAACATCCCCACAGCATGATTCTGCCACCACCATGCATCACTGTTCCAAACTTCTTCCATTTAATAATGATGGAGGCCACTGTGTTCTTGGGGACCTTCAATGCTGCAGAAATGTTTTAGTACCCTTCCCCAGATCTGTGCCTCGACATAATCCTGTCTCGGAGCTCTAAATACAATTCCGTCGACCTTATTTGCTCTGACATGCACTGTCAACTGTGGGACCTTATACAGACAGGTGTGTGCCTTTCCAAATCATGTCCAATCAATTGAATTTACCACAGGTGGACTCCAATCAAGTTGTAGAAACATCTCAAGGATGATCAATGGAAACAGGATGCACCTGAGCTCATTTTCGAGTCTCATAGAGAAGGGTCTGAATACTTACGTAAATAAGATATTTCTGTTTTTTTATTTGTGATACATTTGCAAAAATGTCGAAAAATCTGTTTTCCCTTTGTCATTATGGGGTATTGTGTGTAGAATTCTAAGGATTTTTATTTATCTAATCCATTTTAGAATAAGGCTGTAACATAACTAAATGTGGAAAAGTCACAGGGTCTGAATACTTTCTGAAGGCACTGTATATCTAAAGACTATGGTAAATACAAATGGCTGAGATGCAAATTACTGAGTCCAACTGATGCTGGTGACAGAGCAGAGATGCATACCTTGGTGGACTGTAGCACAGACAGTAACCATGACAACATGGCAAGAAGAGCGAGAAGCATAAGAAAATAGAAATGGTTTCTGCTCAAGAAACAAAAGAATATAGAAAGGGGTTTCTGCTGAGACCTGCACTTGTGGACCTACAGCAATCCCTCTAAAGGGTCCGTGAGATAGGGAGAGGTGTAGACAGACAAGCCCTTATTAAACATACATGCCAACTGTCTCCCTCTGCTCTACCCAATTAGGGTCATTCCCACTAGAGGCGCTGAAGCCAGTGAGGCGGAGCAGTGCATGGCGGCATGGATTAGTTCTAATGAAGGTTGCATGACATTCAGTGGTTGACTTGCACTAGCCCAGTTACACCTTTAATACTAATCAGATGCTATATAGTTAAGAGAGTGTGATAAGTAAAGTGTAGGACAGTGTGCCGAGCAGGTGTGTAGTGCTGGGGGAGCCCGAGATAGCAGCTCACTTTACTCAATTTGAGAATACATGGAGCTGGTAAAACTATATCTGGAAAAACAAATCGAATTAAATGCTAAATAAATTATATTTAATTACCACAAAAATTCCATGAAAAACAATAGAATGACAAACAAAATAAATATGTATATGTAAGGCCTGGGTGTCGGAGTGGAAGTCAAGCGCAGGCAACAGCAGGTGCAATAACCAATTGTTCTTTAATGAACATGTAGAAAACTAGGCCACCCAACTAACACACTGGGTGACCACTTAAACAACCCCAGACACGGGGAATACGAAAACAGTACAGCAAACACGATGCATGACACAAACACCACCACTTACAAACAAACAATCCCGCACAAAGAAACGTGTATGCCGGCTGATTAAATAAGCCCAACTAATTAACCCTCATACAAAACAGGTGCGCCCAATAAACACATAGGGAGGGGGAGAAAAGGATCAGTGGCAGCTAGTAGGCCGGTGACGACGACCTCCGAACGCCACCCGAACGGGAAGGAGAGCCTGCCTCGGTCGAAGTCGTGACAGTATATCCGCCTAGAGGTAGGTAAATTGTTGTTGTATACTAATTCAGTGTATGTAAACTTCTGACCCACTGGGAATGTGATGAAAGAAATAAAAGCTGACATAAATCATTCTCTCTACTATAATTCTGATATTTCACATTCTTAAAATAAAGTGGTGATCCTAACTGACCAAAGGCAAGGAATTTTTACTAGGATTACATGTCAGGAATTGTGAAAAACTGAGTTGAAATGTATTTGGCTAAGGTGTATGTAAACTCCCCCCCCCCCCCCCCCCCCCCCAATGCAGGCCTATTACCCTCATCTAAGTTTGAAGTACACACAGACCAGCCAACCTCCAGTCAAAGCTTTACAAGGGGCTCTCTCTGAAGCCACAATAGTGTGTAAAACTCATGCATGCATATCTGTTAAACAGCAGTGCTGCTGCAGTACTTCAGCATGGGATAATATGGGGTGAAAATGTACACATTTTTCCAATCATTAGCTTGCTGTATTTTTTCATATTCAGCTGCATGACCTGCATCTATTAATCGTTTGTAAGTCTTCCATCAACTCCACTGTAGTAATAGGAAGGAGTAGGTCTACATTCTTCTAAGATGAGGTCACCACATCTGTGGTCTTGAGAGACTGTCTGTGATTATACATACGCACAAACATTTTGAGTGTTTACTTAGAAGATCCCTGCTTTGGACGCAGGTTGACGATTATTATCAGGAATATTGCCCTGGAGGCGACTTCCGCTAGTAAAAATTCATTGAAACAAAAATTAGCTTTCTGGTCATACTTTAAGGTGATGGTTAGGCATTAAGGTTAGCCGTATGATTACGTTTAGTGTTACTGTTAGGTTTAAAATCCAATTTGATTACTTTGTGGCTGTGCCAGCTAGTGACCACTCTGCAGAGCTGCCTCCAGAACAAGGTTAATTATGAAAAACGCTAACCTGCATTTTGGACAGAGAGTCTTTGAGACCATAACTAATTGGTCTACAAAATGCTTAAAACAAGTGTTGGGGAAGCTACTCTGAAATCATAGTTTACCAAACTACCAATTATTTCACACTAGAAGAAGTTACCTACATTAATGCAAGAACAGATCACTCTGGAGTCAGATGTTAACATAATGTGCAATTTAGCCTATTAAAAACAGAAAATAAAAAATAAAATTATAATAATAAAAACACAAAAAACACGTTTCAAGTGAGAATTAGGCAGGTCTGATGCCTGGAAAATAAAGGTAATTCTTGCCTATTTCACCCATATTTTCTTCTCTTTTTGCAAGAAGAGTAGTGTGTAGTTTCAGTAGTTTGCTACAACACTACATGGCAAAAAAACGAATTAACTACACTGTAGTTGAATTACATGTAGTTCATTACTCCCCAACTGCTTAACACTAGTGTGTTTGTATGCCTATTCTCTCTTAACCGCTATCCAGCATCAACCTCCCAATGCCCTCTGTCTTGTGTTACTCCGCATCTCTCTCCACGTCTCTCATAACCATCTTCCTCCTAGGCCATTCTGAGTCCTGACTCTTTCATGGCTTTGGGAGCAGCTGAGAGTCCAGAGGTGTCTGTAATTACCTTGTGTCTACACATTGCCAGGTGGAAGACATACACGCAAATTGAGACCGTGTTTGTGCAAGGGACTGTAGTAATCTTAGATTTAAAATTGTGTCAATGTCAACCATGACATATGACAAATCTGTCTCTATATGATGGTGTCATCTGCCCTAGACACTCAACAACAGCTTGTGTTTGTCATTGTGGTGACAATGTTATGTTATCCACATCCTTCAGACAATTGAGAGACATGAGGTGCATTTAGAACTAATGTATGCATCAATTCAAATTACATCATGGACATGCTCCACTGTGTTGAGTTTGTTGTCATAATCACTTATTTTCTGTCCTATTTCCCATGTTACCGATTGTTTCATCATTCTTTTAATGTTGTTGTTTTTCTGTCTGGATATTATATGCTTGAACATCTGAAAGGCCACTGTAGGAACACCAACCCTCAAATCTTCTATTGAGCACAACATTTTAATCTTTACTATTATAATAGAATGGGCTCTGCACAAAGCTGATCACAGTTTTTTGGAGATAATTTTTTCAAATAGAGGGGAACTGATACTAAACAGGCCATGTAGGATTGGCTTACCGAAACAGGTTCACGGAGTATGAATGTCCCACAATTCTCAACAAGCCCCAGTTTCACTTACTGATGTCAACAGTCTTTTGTTTTCACTGAAGCAGAAAGACCATGGTAGAGGTACTGTAGCGGAATAGGAGAGGAGGGAGAACATTGTCAAGTCGGAGCACAACTTGACTGTATTTATTACTGAATGTAACCCTTGAGGTTTCTTTCTATCCCATTCCCCAAGCAGACACAGCAGAATGGTTTATTTTAGAGGCCAGGTTGTTCCATTTTCTTATTCCCCTTCTTACATTGTCCTCCCAGAATCCCAACTTCTTCATCTCTTTTCTTCTTGACAGTTTGTTTGCAATCCAAAGTGTACAGTGTGTGACTGAGACAATTGATTGTGTCCTGGACTGGTCTACTGTCCACTGAGTAACCTGCAGTAGTTGACTATTACATTACACTGATAGGTAGGTAGGCATTGTGTTACCACAGGTTATAACACTGTTACCACAGGTCATAACACTAATATCTAAGCACTTTGTTCTTTGGAATTGCATTCTGGAGAATAAACTATCTAATTATCATAGCTTCAAATACCTTTATCGTCATCTTCTCAATGTGTTCAGTGGTAATGCTGCTGGCAGTTTGAGGTATGTGTGAACATGTGCTTGTAAACGTTTTTATGTCAATATATAAAAAAAACTATTAGAGCTCAGACTCACCAAACAATCCCTGCTGTATATAGGCCTACTCAGAAGCCTCTTCTCCATCTTTACAACCTTCCTGGGACACGGCTACAGCAGCTGAGGTGGAGGGCTGAAAGGATGAGGAAAAGAATGATGGGAGAATAAGCAGATGCAGAGAAACAGGTAACATTCAATGGGTGCTTGAGAGCAGAGTGATGGGTGCTTGAGAGCAGAGAGAAATAACTGAGTAAGTGACAATAATGAAACAAATTGAAATGTGTACAAAGATGGAAGGACAAAGGAATGGGAAACATTCCTAAGAATAATAAAATAAAATATGATTCACTGTCAGGGAAAGAAAGAAGGTAGAATGAAATAAAGAATCAGGGAGGAGTGAGAGTATGAGCAGATGGGGTTGTACAGACCCTGAGCATGGGGAAGAGAATAGATCAATAACTAATTTCAGTGGTGAGATTCAGCCACATTGTTTCTCAATAATGATAGGTAGAGAGGCTTGGCTCCTCTCTCTTGGTTTCTTGGTTTTATCACCTTTTGCTGGCAGCATTGGGTCATCATTGGGGAATGCTATGTATCTGCCTCGGCATGATTGTTGGCTGGGGTAAGTTATGCCTTGCCGACTCTCCATGGTGGCCTTTACAGTCCATGTACACACCACCAAATGATCTCTCCTTCTCAAATCCCACACTTGCTAAAGTGTGATGATCCCAACGCAAGGCCAGTGGAAGTCTGGGGTTGGTTTTAGGCCAGGGCTTGGGGAACATGAAACACAAGACAGTAAACAGACTGTGTAAACCAAGTTGATCAAATGTATCTCTACTGTATGTAAAAAAATGCTTTAATGTATGTCCCTTGGTCCCCATCTCTTTCTCGGTAATACTGTATTGGTTTCCTCTATAGTAGGGTGGCTTGGGGTTAAACACCCCCTCTGTAATTCTTACAGAAACCCCTGTCACCACATTTTTGACTCTTTCCCTAGATGCCACTAGTTTTGATTAACTAAAAATCTCATCCGTCTCATCTCAACATTTTACGTCACCCCAACAAAACGACTTTGTGGTACATTGTCAGCACATTTTTGACTTTTTCCCTAGATGCCACTAGTTTTGCTTAACTAAAAATCTCATCCATCTCATCTCAACATTTTACATCACCCCAACAAAACAAATCTAATATTTTGTCATTTAGAAAAAGTTATATATATTATATAAACTAATGAAGTTAGATCTATATATTTTTTAAATATTTACCAGTAGGGATAGATAAATACACACCATCTCAGTCTTTCTCTGTATGGTTCATTCCCCCTTCTTAAACCAATGCAGGGGGTGGGGTGGGTTGTAGCGGGGTCGAGGTTTGGATTATATAATACACATGGATTTAAAAAAATGTAATCCTTTTTTATTATATATTTTTTAATTACCCCCTTTTTCTCTCCAATTTCGTGATTACGATCTTGTCTCATCGCTGAAACTCCTCAACGGGCTCGGGAGAGGCGAAGATCGAGTCATGCATCCTCTGAAACATCCTCTGAAACATGACGCGCCAAGCTGCGCTTTGTAACACCCGCTTGCTTAACGCGTCAGAGGAAACACTATCCAACTGAGGACTGAAGTAGCCTGCAGGCGCTCGGCGCGACACAAGGAGTCGCTAGAGCGCAATGAGCCAAGTAAAGACCCCCCCCGGAAAAACCCTCTCCTAACCCGGGCGACGCTGGGCCAATTGCGCCTCCATATGGACTCCCAGTCACGGCCAGTTGTGACACAGCCTGGCATCGAACCACATACTGTAGTGACGCCGCAACACTGCGATGCAGTGCCTTAGACCGCTGTGCCACTCGGGAGGCCCTTTTAATCCATTTTTTATAAAGTAATACAATTTTAAGTGAGTATGTTTGGGGCAAAACAAGAGATATTCAATGTAATTTTTTCCCAATATTTGATTCATTTAATTAAAATATGATACCTAGACTTCAGCTACTCAAAAATGCCCAAATAAATGTATCAATTTGATTTTAACACACTAATCTCCTAAATGTCTTTATTTTATTCTGCATACTTATTTCCCTTCAAAATGTGTTTGCCTAAAGATAGCCGGTATGCACATATCTAAATCTGACCAAATGTAGCTTTTTTTCTGTCCCGAAAATATACATTTCCCTTATTGGTGGCAATTCCCCCCCAAGTTACCCTACTGTTCTCTCTCAAATCTTTTTTTCCTCTAATCCAAACCTCGACCCCACTACAACCCACCCCACCCCCTCTCCCTGGCGGCTGATGTTGGGGTTTCGTCAGAGCGTGTGGAGAGATTCAGACAGACAGGAGAGTGAAGTGCGTGTGGAGCGGTTGCCGCTGTAGCTGCCTTCTCTCTTCAGAGGCTATGACCTAGATAAAGAAGAGGAGTCAATGCGCCTGTCTGCAAGCCAGGCAGCCACTGCAGCCCCAGCCAGCAATGTCAGGAGGGGGTTAGTTGTGTAACACACTGTCCTATTTAGTTTGCTAGTCTCTCTCTCAAACGCATTCATACACACTCTGCTAAAGCTGCATTAAAATAATGACTCTATAGTAGCATCTGTCCATGCACGGCTTCAACAGTCAGTGGCAGCAGTGTAACTGCATTGGCTTAAGGGTGAATGAAACATACAGAGACTGAGATGGTGTGTGAATCACACCAGATAAACTCTGAATAACCTTTCCACACCAGCAGACAGTCATCACAGTTCCATTGCGTCCCACAGAAAACCCCTACTCAACCAAGACTTCTCTATTTACACTACCATCCACAGCAGCTGTTTGTGGAACTGCAATGCATGTGTTGAATACTGCATATCTGTATTCTCAAACCTGACACAAATATTTTGAAAAAAATCTGCAACAAAATCTGCATTAGCAAGAAATCAATGTATGCATTGTGATGTACTAAAATGAGTCATGTGTAGAACGTGGGACATTCAAAATTACTTAAAAAGAAAGTGAGTGTAAAGGATTCCATCTACCACACAACTGTTTCCTAAAAAGGCAGTGGATATTGTGGAGTTGGTAGATGTAGTCGAACCAAAACAACCACTGGTCTCTCTCCTGCCGCATTGTGTAACACTGCCATCATCTGGCTTCTTGGTCACAGTACAATTAGTAGCAATCCCTTTTCAATACATGTGCTCAGAGAAAATTTTAACGGAGGAGTGTGTTCTCACACATGTCCATTTAGTTCAGTAGTACATTGAGTCTTTAGGGTCAGGGTAAATCAACAGCAGATACTAAAAGGGCTGCTAATTAGCCACCTAAAACATACACTGCAATACAAATCAAATCAAACGTTGTCACATGTGCCAAATACAACAAGTGTAGACCTTACCGTGAAATGTTTACTTACAAGCCCTTAACCAACAGTGCAGTTCAAGAAGAGTTAAGAAAATATTTACCAAATAAACTAACGTAAAAAACCATAAAGAGTAACACAAAATAACAATAACGAGGCTATATATAGGTGGTACCGAGTCTGTGTGCAGGGGTACAGTTAGTTGAGGTAATTTGTACATGTAGGTAGGGGTGAAGTGACTATGCATAGATAATAAACAGCGAGTAGCAGCAGTGTTCAAAACAAATGGGGGGTCAATGTAAATAGTGGCCATATGATTAATTGTTCAGTAGTCTTATGGCTTGGGGATAGAAGCTGTTAAGGAGCCTTTTGGTCCTATACTTGGCGCTCCGGTACCACTTGCCGTGCGGTAGCAGAGAAAACAGTCTATGACTTGAGTGACTGGAGTCTCTGACAATTTTATGGGCTTTCCTCTGACACCGTTTCCTGTAGTCCACGATCAGCTCCTTTGTCTTGCTCACGTTGAGGGAGATGTTGTTGTCCTGGCAGCACACTGGCAGTTCTCTGACCTCCCTATAGGCAGTCTCATCATTGTCGGTGATCAGGCCTACCACTGTTGTGTCGTCAGCAAACTTAATGGTGTTGGAGTCGTGTTTGGCTACGCAGTCGTGGGTGAACAGGGAGTACAGGAGGGGACCAAGTACACACCCCTGAGGGACCCCAGTGTTGAGAATCAGCATGGCGGACGTGTTGTTCCCTACCCTTACCACCTAGGGGTAGACCGTCAGGAAGTCCAGGATCCAGTTGGAGAGGGAGATGTTTAGTCTCAGGGTCCTTAGCTTAGTGATGAGCTTCGGGAGCACTATGGTGTTGCATGCTGAGCTGTAGTCAATGAACAGCATTCTCACATAGGTGTTCCTTTTGTCCAGGTGGGAAAGGGCAGTGTTTCTTAGGCTACGTTTACACAGGCAGCCCACTTCTGATATTTTTTTCCACTAATTGGTCTTCTGACTAATCACATCAGATCTTTTCACATCAGATCTTTTTCAGAGCTGATCTGATTGGTCAAAAGACCAATTAGTGAAAAAAAATACCTAAAAGCACCTTCTGTGCCAGGCTGATCTGCCCTGTAGCTCTCAACAGAATCCGGCTGCCGTTCAGCTCAACCTTCTGACTCTGTAGCAACACAAAGTCCTCCGACTCCACTACCAAGTCCCATAGTCACCATACACTGCTATACCGTAATGTGTTAATTGTCAAGTGTTTTACATTTAAGCCGTGTCATTGCTATTAAAATAAATAAGGAAACAATCTATGCACAATCATGGGCAAACACGTAGGAAAGGTTGATGAGAAGAGTCAATGGCTCATGAATACAAAAAAAATACATGAAATGTGTATCAGATATAAAAATGTGTTTGAAGTATTAATGAGATTTCTGATTGTGTCAAGAACTCTTGAATATAATATAAATTGGACCTCTTTTTTAGCAACTACCTGCTTACAAAGAACAACACTGCTATCTTGTGGCCCATCACTATACTTCAACTGTTATCGCTGACCCATAAAAAAGATGCAGAATAACTGATCCTGATTGTTTTATTCAGATGACAAAGTCCAACCTTCTCTGCTAATATTTAACAAAAGACTCATCTGCACCCTTCCAGCAGTGCAAACGTATGGAAGTTACAACTTATTCTTAAGAAATGTCTGAGGATAAGTGATCTTGATCTCGTGATAGTAAACATATTCAGATTCTTTGTATGATTTGGCACACACACTTAAACAACAAAACAAAGGCCTCAATGGCAGGTTCTGAGTACATTGATAGACTTGGTGTTAGGACACCAAATCATTACAAAAGGATAAAGGTCAATTAATCAATGTGTCATCCCCAGTTACCAGTGTAAAAACTTGTGTCGTCAGCGTAGGGTATGCTGGGGCTTGAAGCAGTCCCATCCTGGCTTGGGGCTCAGGGTGTGTTCGGGAAGCAGGTACTCCTTCAGTCTGTCAGGTAAGGGCAGAGCCTTCACCCTGTCGTCCAGGGGCCAGGGCTGCAGGTGACCCCGGATGAAGGCCCTGCAGAGGCAGCGCAGGGGGGGAGGGCCGGTCTCCTGCTCCACCACACGCCGATGGAGGTCCCGCAATGTCTGTGCATTGGGGTCTTGGTCTGGCATAGGCAGGTCCAGGGGCAGGGCCAGACTTGGGGAGGACACCCGGGCCAAGTCCAGGAGGACCTCAGCCTGCTCCAGGAGCTCAGCCGCCTGCTCTGCATCAGAACAGTCCAGCAGGGCCGTCTGGAGCCTCTGGAATACCAGCCTGTAGCCTGTCCAGCAGGAGGCTCTGTGGCGAGAGCAGTGGAAGGAGGCACCACTCTGCAGCAGCAGCACTGCCAGGGGAAAGAGCCGATCAAAGTGCTCCAGGCTGGTCACTGTCAGGGAGGGTTCCCCATCCGCCTCCCCGTCGGGGGTAAGGCAGCAGCTGGGGTCAGCCCCGTGGGCCAGAAGCAGCCGCGTGGCCCTCAGACAGAAGCGACCGATCTCAGCTGCATCCGCCACAGAGCCCTCCAGAGCCTCCTTCACCAGAAAGACCAGCGAGGATACAGCCGTCTCTCCATCCAGTGTGGCAGCATGAACATCTGCACCTTAGGAGGGGAACAAACAACAAAGATTCCTAAATATAAATACATTTGGACATGCCCTGCTGTTGTTGATGTACAAGCATTTCGCTACTCTTGCATTAGCATCAGCTAACTGTGTATGTGACCAATACAATTTGATGTTTAGCATTTCTGTCTTTCTGCCCATAAGCCTACTCCAAATTAAAGCGGCAATATGTAACTTTTTGTGCGACCTGACCAAATTCACATAGAAATGTGTACGGTCATTCTAATTGAAAGCAAGTGTAAGAAGCGGTAGATATGTTCTATCCGTGTGTGGTATTTCTATGCTTCCCGTTCTTAAGTTTAGTTTTTGCGTCTTACTTTCAGTTTTGTAAAACCATTCTCTACACTATACTTGCTTGTTTTGTCACAAACTGAAATTAGGGGAACTATTCGAATTTTAGAACCAAGAAAATGCAGAGCGATTCCTGCAAAGGTTATAAAATAACAATTTAAGGTTATTTTATAGCACAGTACCTCCCTGGAGTAGCAGCCGGATGTTTTCTGTGTTATGCACAGTGAGTCCATCACTGCTAGCTAGGGCATGTAGCAAGGGTGATTTTCCTTTGGGGACAAGATCAAAAAGGCAGTGTTGAAATATACAGTAAATACAGTTCAAAATGTCAACTCACCATTTTTTATTACCATCGTTTACTCCCCAATTTCAATCTTGTCTCATCGCTGCAACTCCCCAACGGGCTTGGGAGGCGAAGGTGGAGTCATGTGTCCTCCGAAATATGACCCACCAAACCGCGCCTCTTAACACCCGTCTGCTTAACCCGGAAGCCAGCTGCACCAATGTGTCGGAGGAAACACAGTTCAACTGACGACCGAGGTCAGCCTGCAGGCGCCCGGCCCGCACAAGGAGTCGCTTGAGCGAGTAAAGTCCCTGTGGTTGTGATACAGCCCAGGATCGAACCCGGGTCTGTAGTGACGCCTCTAGCACTGCGATGCAGTGCCTTAGACTGCTGCGGAAGACCGGTGTGTTTAGAATTATTTTTGTTGTATTAATGCTATTTAATCTCTCCTCAGACTAATATTATTCTGTTTGTCCTGTGGGTACCTTTGCCACTGTTCCACCCCTTGTGTATTGCGCTGTCATGGTGTATTTGTTATTTTAACAAATACACCATGACAGCGGGAGGCCCACAACTCACCATTTTTATCTCTTGCATTCACGTCAGCACCCATGTCCAGCAGTGTGCGCATACAAGGCAGTCTCTCTGCCTCTTCACTAGCGAGATCCAAGGGGCTACTTTCATGGATCTGCATAAGATACAGTACATTGTGTTACAGAGCCATAACACATTCTGTATACAGAGCAAGACATGTACTGCAGAAAAGACAGAACAGTAGTATGTAATGCAGCTATAAGTTATTGCTACCTGTGGTACTCACCCGATCTCGCTTGTTAATGTCAGCTCCATGTCCAGCCAGCAACCTCACCATAATCGGCCTGTTCCTCAGTACAGCAATGTGCAGTGGGTTGTAATAAGACACAGGGTCTGGGAATCAAATTATATTTAGGTCAATAAAATATCAACAAATAGTCTCCTAATATTTGAATGACAAGTCAGTCCTCTCACCCTCAAAGTTGAGATCTGCTCCATATCGTAGAAGGACTTCTGCTGCACAGACTAGTCCCCGTTCAGCAACCTTAAACAGAGCATAGCTGATCCCCTCCTCAAACACAGCTGACTGGGACTCCTTCTCCAGCAGCTCCACTAAAGACCCGCATAGACTGTCCTCATCCTCCGGGCTACGGCTCCTGTAAATCCAATAAGAAGACCATGGTCAAATACAGATAAATACACAATAGATGTTTCAGCTTAGCTTACACATTGCCATATCGACTGACATTGTGGATCTTGAGTGTCAGTGCAAATTACTGTAGCAGTCACTTATCCCTGAACCAGACTCACAGCATCACATAAAGTACACTCACCTCTCTCCAGTGCTTGTCCCTTCCTCCAGACCAACAACACACAGCACGGCGTCCACCAGGGGCTGATACTCATATATAATCCTGCGAAAGCCATGGAGGAAAGGCATGCTCTTGGCTGATGTACCACTCTCTGCTGCTTGCGCTAGAACACTGGACAAGTTACACCCAAATGGAATATAATTACTAGCTAAACAGGCTGTTATAAGTTATTTTATTGATAGTGCTTATCTGAAATGTTCAGACCGTTAAGGGTGGTCTCGGATTTGTATAACGTTACGCCCAAAACAAAAGTGCAGAATTATGCATAACTAGCTTTATTCTGCAAGTTGTGAGTGCAAACGTAACAATTATTGCCACATGCTAGCTAATATACCCACAAATTAATATTTGGTATGCATGTGTATTTAAAGCCAACATTGAACGCTAAATACGATTTGGCTAGCTAACGTTAGCTGTGAGCATCAGCAGACGCAAGCTAACTACTGTAGCTCCAGACATGGCTAGTTAGTTCATCATTTGTGTTACCTGGAGCAGAACGACAGAACAAGAATTGACATGACGGCAAAACGTGCAAGCTAGCTAACAAGAATAGCTAACTAGCTATTTTGTTTTGCTTTTAAATTAACCAACGAGCTGCCTTCAAGCTGCAACGTTAGCTTACCTTCAAAACAGGAAGTGTACTTCTTCGATGAGGTTTAACAGCGGTTGTCATCCAATAAATGTTGCACTACTGCCACCTGCTAGACTGGAGCACAACTCCCTTATATCATGCTTGAGAAAATGAATAAACAAATACCATACCCTCTAACACTACCCTGCCCCACTATTTTTTTTATCTATTCAGGCCAACATCCTGAAAGGATTGGACACCACCCCCACCCTGTAATTCTTTTGATGTCAAGTTTCACACACCCAAATACCTCTCACCATCTAAATGTTCTGCGACTTACATTCCATCCCTGCAGTACAGTTGATATACATTGCTATAAATGCTAAAAGTTTAATCTTACTGAAACATACTGTATATCACTTGTTGGCCAGAGCGCCTTATACCACCCACCCCTGCGGCCTGTATGCTCTAGTCGTCTGGCCCTAGCTACATATTCGTCGCCAGACCAACTGGCTCCAGGTCATCTACAAGTCTATGCTAGGTAAAGCTCCATCTTATCTCAGCTCACGATAACAACACCCACCCGTAGCACTCACAAAGCCAACACCTCATTTGGCCGCCTTTCCTTCCAGTTCTCTGCTGCCAGTGACTGGAACGAATTGCAAAAATCGCTGAAGCTGGATACTTACATTTCCCTCACAAACTTTAAACATCAGCTATCTGAGCAGCTAACCGATCGCTGCAGCTGTACATAGTCCATCTGTAAATAGCCCACCCAATCTACCTACCTCATCCCCATATTGTTTTAATTTACTTTGCTGCTCTTTTGCACACCAATATCACTACTTACACACCATCATCTGCTCATCTATCACTCCAGTGTTAATCTGCTAAATTGTAATTACTTTGCTACTATGGCCTGTTTATTGCCATACCTCCTCATGCCATTTGCACACACTGTATATAGACTTTATTTTTTTCTATTGAGTTATTGACTGTACGCTTGTTTATTCCATGTAACTCTTTGTTGTTGTTTCTGTCGCACTGCTTTGCTTCATCTTGGCCAAGTCGCAGTTGTAAATGAGAACTTGTTCTCAACTAGCTTACCTGGTTAAATAAAGGTGAAATTCATTTTTAAAAATCCCTCTGTACTGGTACAGATCTACTACTCACACCACTCCTCTCAGGATCTCTCCCCCTTGACCCATCTTCCTCTACATATGAAAACTCCTGTACTACTCTAAGCCTGGAAACCTCAACCTGCTTCTCTTGCACATGACATTTCTGATCCCCAGCCCTATGTGCACCCCTACAGTTAACACATGCCACTACACATTCCTTTGTCTCATGGCCTTCTGCACACCTAGGAACCTTTATATTTAACTAGGCAAGTCAGTTAAGAACACATTCTTATTTACAATAACAGCCTTCTCAGGGAACAGCAGCAGAACATATTTTTACCTTGTCAGCTCAGGGACTTGATCCAGCAACCTTTCGGATACTGGCCCAACGCTCTAACGACTAGGCTACCTGCCGCCCCTACCTCCTACATGCTCCTGCCACATGCCCATAGGCTTGACACCTGTAACAACGTAATGTATTCGGCACAAGAGCTAACATATATCCTAACATCACTTTGTCAGGCAAAGACAACATCAAAAGTCAATAGAACAGACAATGACTCCTCTGTTTCACCTCTCACTCCGTCGTTTGCTGCGACGCAGACAGTGTGAACATCACAAACACCGGGAATCTTCCCCTTCAGTTGGTTAACTTTTACATTTACTGCTTCCCCAGTAATCACTCCTTTCAATGGCACCCTTTTCTTGAGAGCAAAACAATTCACATCTCTTTCCCCCCCATTCGTTTAACGCAGAGCACCTGTTCTCTCTGACCAGCAGAAACACAAACAACTATCACAAGACCACTTCTCTTACCCTCACCAATTCCACAGCTTCCAACTCTGCTTTCACCCACCCTGAAACCACAAATGGATCAGCCAAAAGGCAAGGGTCCACTTTTAACAAAAACTTCCCTCCTACTGTCACAGGCTCATATTTACCCTTGGTGCAAGCCTCACGCCCCAAAAACTTCACCACACCTACCACTTCAGCTCACTCTGCTTACACTTTGTACCATTTTTCTTTAACAAACCATCTCCCTATTTTCCGCCATTTTTAACCGAGTCATGCTCACCCTCTGCCTTTCTTTTTACCTCCACTCGTCCTCCGTATCCCAAGTATACATCTCCTCATGATAACACCGAACTTCTCCTGACATACATCTTGTTCTCGCCTTCACAAGGGACACCATTTAACCGGCTGTCACAATCTCCATACAATCAGCACAAACCCCTCAGAATGTAATGCTCAACAGTGCATCCCTCTTATAAAGCAGCTGCTTCGTCTTGATGTCCTTCTTTATCCATAGCTACCGCATGCTTTTCCATTTCAAACTAGTGCAACCTTCCAACCACCGTCCTAGCTATTCTGATCACAGGAAGTGTACACGCCCACAATGACTTTTCATCTTTCTCCTCCCAAGTAACATGTTGGTGGTGCTAAAACGTTCCTAGTTGTCACACCCTGATCTGTTTCACCTGTCTTTGTGATTGTCTCCACCCCTCTCCAGGTGATGCCCATCTTCCCCTGTGTATTTATACCGGTGTTCTCTGTTTGTCTGTTCCCAGTTTGTCAATCTGTGGTTAACCTGTGGTTTGTGTCTCAGCTCCTGCTTTGCCAGTTGCTCTTTTCTCGCACTCCTGGTTTTGACCGTTGCCTGTCCTGACTCTGAGCCCGCCTGCCTGACCACTCTCCTTGCCCCTGAGCCTGCCTGCCAATCTGTACTTTTGCCCCCCTGAGTCTGCCTGCCGACTTGTACCTTTGCCCCCCTCTGGATTACCGACCTCTGCCTGACCCTGCCTACTGCCCGGTACTGTTACCCCACCTCTGGTTTACTGACCCCTGCCTGCCTTGACCTGTCTTTTGCCTGCCAATGTTGGAATATTAAACTATTGATTATTCTACGTGGTCTGCATCTGGGTCTTACCTTCATACCTGATACTAGTTACACCTTTAGTAAATTTCAGTACTTTTTCAATGCAGGTTGTAGTCAACAATGTACACTACCATTCAAAAGTTTGGGGTCACTTAGAAATGTCCTTGTTTTTGAAAGAAAAGCAAAAATTGCCCATTAAAATAACATCAAATTGATCAGAAATACATTGTTAATGTCGTAATTGACTATTGTAGCTGGAAAAGGCAGATTTTTTAAAATGGAATATCTACATAGGTGTACAGAGGCCCATTATCAGCAACCATCACTCCTGTGTTCTAATGGCACGTTGTTAGCTAATCCAAGTTTATAATTTTAAACGGCTAATTGATCATTGGAAAACCCTTTTGCAATTGTTAGCACAGCTAAAAACTGTTCTGATTAAAGAAGCAATAAAACTGGCGTTCTTTAGACTAGTTGAGTATCTGGAGCATCAGCGTTTGTGGGTTCGATTACAGGCTCAAAATGGCCAGAAACAAAGAACTTTCTTCTGAAACTCATCAATCTATTCTTGTTCTGATAAATGAAGGCTATTACATGCAAAAAATTGCCAAGAAACTGAAGATCTCGTAAAACGCTGTGTCCTACTCCGTTCACAGAACAGCAAAAACTGGCTCTAACCAGAATAGAAAGTGTGGGAGGCCCCGGTGCACAACTGAGCAAGAGGACAAGTACATTAGAGTGTCTCAACTGGCAGCTCATTAAATAGTACCCGCAAAACACCAGACTCAACGTCAATGGGGAAGAGGCAACTCTGGGATGCTGGCCTTCTAGGCAGAGTTTCTGTGTCTGTTCTTTTTCCCATCTTAATCTTTTATTTTTATTGGCCAGTCTGAGAGATGGCTTTTTCTTTGCAACTCTGCATAGAAGGCCAGCATCCCGGAGTCGCCTATTCACTGTTGACGTTGAGTGTCACGGTCGTCATAATAACTGGACCAAAGCGCAGCGTGATCTGGGTTCCACATCTTTTTATTACTAAGTGAAACTCACAACAAAACAATAAATAGCAAAACGAAACGTGAAGCTGCTATAGTGCTCACAGGCAACTATACAAAGACAAGATCCCACAAAGCACAAAGGGGAAATGGCTGCCTAAATATGATCCCCAATCAGAGACAACGATAAACAGCTGCCTCTGATTGGGAACCATACCAGGCCAACATAGAAATATAATTACCTAGATGACCCACCCTAGTCACACCCCGACCTAACCAACATAGAGAATAAAAAGCTCTCTATGGTAAGGGCGTGACATTGAGACTGGTGTCTTGCGGGTACTATTACAGGGAATGAGACAAAGTCCACTTGATCAATAGTTATTGCTCTAGTATCCTATGGTCCCGTTGGTGTCAATGGCATATTTAGTCATTACATAGTCAAAAAAGTGAATTGTTAATAGTTTCCTTATTTTTTAAAATATTTCAAATGCCATGGTTCACCATGGTAGCCTTTGATGACTCTAAAATGTTTCAAGTTGATAGGCCATTGTGGAGTGGATTTACAAAGGATTATAATGAACATGTAAAATCAGATTTCCTGATTTATCAATAACTCAGCCATCTCTTAACCAATCCCTTAGCTTTTTCCAGCTAAGTTAAGAGATGTATCATGGGCCCACATACCACATTTTGGAGTTATGGTTTGATGAGAATACGTTTTCCAAAATCTCTAAGATGGAAGAAAATCTATCCGTATTGACCTTATGGGTCCTTGAGGCAAATTTGTTCAGCATGAGGAAAGACATTTACATACAAAGTATCAAGTCTCTAGGTCAAACGGAGCGACGGATATGAGTGTTTAAGTTAGACTGCTTATAATAGCGTCAACTATAGGCCAATGAGTGCCGTTCTTTTTGAACATGTTACTCATGGCCTCTAGTTTCTGTGTGCCAAATTAGAAAAAAGTTACCAATCTATGCTTGAGTTGTTTGACCATGTCATGGAAAACAATAAGAAGTCAGAGAATAACAATAGGTTTGACAACTTCACTGTGAACTCCTAATTATCAGTCAATTGAAGTTGGTGAGTTCAAAAATCCTTTATTAGGTATAACACACACATTGACGCAGAATAACGTTTTTTACTTTCCCACGTAGACAGTCGTGCACAGTCCATACAAAAAGCTCAACATTAAGATGAGGCATGTGCTGAACAGTGGGCTAATAGAAAACAGAGATCCCAGCGAGTAGAGTAACAGGAGAATGAGTAATGTGCGATAACTTGCAAATGTGCGCAGGGTAAGGCGTGGCCGCAGGTGGTAGTCCTCCTGGCTTTGCTGTGTCACTGTACTCCTTGGGAACCTTCCTTTTACAGTGGAGGTGATAAGGTAGTGTTGTCCCAGCCTTCCCAGCAGGTTCTGTTGTGAGCACAGATCGTTCATGTGTCCTTCAAGCTGCAGGACAAAATTCTCAAGTAATTTAGTCAATACATGTATCCCTGTACTACTACCAATCATTATAGGTAGGCTTACTGTATGCCATATGCACTGAGTATACAAAACATAAGAACACCTTCCTAATATTGAGTTGCACCCCCTTTTGACCTCAGAACAGCCTCAATTAGTCAGAGCATAGACTCTACAAGGTGTTGAAAGCCTTCCACAGGGATGCTGGCCCATGTTGACTCCAATGCTTCCCGCAGTTGTGCCAATTAAATATTTTGTTTTGGCCATTCACCGTCTGAATGGCACACATACAAAATTCACGTCTCAATTGTCTTAAGGCTTAAAAATCCTTCTTTAACCAGTCTCCTCCCCTTCATTTACACTGATTGAAGTGGATTTAGTGACACCAATAAGGGATAGCTTATCATAGCTTTCACCTGGATTCACCTGGTCAGTCAATGTCAGACTGTTCCTAATGTTTTGAGAACTCAGTGTAAATTAGAGAAACATTATAGAAACATTAAATTGCGTATAAAGTAAGACCCAAAGACATCATGCCCATAGGGGGCACAGGGGCACGTGACTCCTCAGATTTGTCATGTAAAATACAAAATATGAAATAATTTAAAAAGTGAATTTTTTTGTTGTTGTAATACTGTAATACTACTAGCCAACTGGCAATTTTATTAAGTTATGTAAATAGCAGATACTGTAGATTCCCAATCTCCCAACCTCATAACTAGGTACCAATACGCCATTTCAGGATATCAATCAAGTTAGAGTAGCTAGCTTGTCTAACTGTCTTAGCTGGTATGATTGCTGGCAAGGTTGGTACACTTTAGAAAAGCAAGCAATTACTAAATATATTGAATAAGACTCACATTCCTTTCAATATTTTACCCAGATTTTACCCAGATTTTTTTTGAGGTATGTTTATATATGCAGAAAAATAATTATAAAATTAAGCATGATGATTATGGCTCTAGATCGCAAGAAAAATATGTTTCAGGTGTTTGAAAAATGGCAACTTCTCCAACTTCCATCCCCCAGCCATCCTCACGCACTTTGTGCCCTCTCAGATTTTTGGGGTGCATGAAGCCCCTGGTAAGACTCCCCACTTACTCTGTTATTGATTAGTGTGGCGATCCAAAACATAAGCTGCACCAAGACTGCATTTTCATAGCTTCTCACAGGCTGCAGCTGTGGGTCCCCTTGATACTCAATATCAAATCTGCGAAGGCCATTGATAATCTGCAATAGAACACAATTACAATGTACAATTATGCATTGCACCGTATGCACATCATTCATTTTTATTGCAGTAGTTATTTTCACCTGCATTCTGCCAAGGTCTGTCAGGATCATCCCATTTTCACTGTGAATACAGTCAGGGAGCTGCTTAGATTCCTCCACTGACCCCATGTTCATCATCATCTGAGATAGATGACCTGTGTTGAGCTACAAAACAACCACAAATGATTTGAGACATCCCTTTAACATTGGTTACTACTACTTGATAATAATAACCAATGTCATATCATCTTCTCACATTGAAAACCTGATTGAGGTGGTCCACAGTTTTCTTTAGTAGCTCCACTGTCTTCATGTCAGACTTGGTCATGTCATTCCCCCCACTTTCTGAATTGGTTTTAAGAATCAACCTCTTCCAGGAACAGAGAAACTGACCAACTGATACATTGGCTGGCTGATCCAATGTGGTTTTTGCAGTCTGTTGGGCCTGCATTAGTCTCTGGACCAGTTTTAGCACCTACAATGTTCAGAATATAGGAAAGCATTTGTGACCACTATCCATATTTGGTAGATTGCAGCACCCTCAGTCAAATGGTCTTTCTTGTCATTCACTTGTCCTTAATGGGACTTACCTCAGCTCGCATTTCTACCCCAAACATTTGTAGTTTCTTGTTATTGATGTGTGTCTTAGGCAGGGCAGCTATTTCAGTGGGCTGCACCTGAGATGCCATCAGAGTGGATGGGAGGAGGGGACCCTGATGCAATAGCAATTTTTCTCCTGTAAACAAAATGTATGGAGAAAACAAATCAAAAAAACAAATCTAAACAAGTCTAATGTTGTTCATTGTGATTGAGTTACAGTGTCCTTCAACTAAGAACAATTGTGGTTACCATTTTCAATCAATTCTGGAAGACTGGTTTGGGCAAATACTTTTGCCATCCTGAAAACCATGGTTGCATTGTCGATGTTGACGAGGTCGACATGTGCAAATCTTTTCAAGAAGAAGCTGAATAGCCTGGTGTACATGAGAATATTCTCCTGAATGAAAGAGGCCCTAAGAGACAGAAACAGCTTTATGTTAGCAAACGCACTCTTCAACCCAATGCTGTGTCTGAGCTATAACACTATTGAGCACATTCAAAATATCTTACCATTTCTCTTTGCTTTCACTGTAGACATGTTTTTGGTATCTCCAGGGCTGGATGTAACTAAGCCACGTCTCTAATACCTGTATTGAGAAACGGCTAATTCAAAACCACTTCTCTTATACATACATTCAGAACGCCTACAGTAGGATACCTTCCAAAACCAGCTAGAAACACTGCAAAACAAGCAATAACATGGCCAAATGTCAAAGACAGACTAAATGTAAATCCAATGTAGAACTTAAGTGTGCACTCACTGCTCTGAAGGATGTCTCCATAGGCCACTGTTTGAAGCAGTGCAGCAAGAGAAGGTACAACCTCTGTACATATTCTGATGTGACCACTCTGGGTTTCAATAACAACATGTTGTTAATATCATCATTATCCTCATCCTCATCATCATCATCATTGTAAAAAACACTCAAGTGGGTATTCACCTTTTAAAATCTTCTGAGAGATAGGTTTCTGAGTGGGCAGAAGGTAAGATATCAGACTGGTCTAGTTTTGTTTTTCCAGAGAGGGCATGCATGTGCTTCACCAGCAGTCTCACCACCAGTATGTGCTCCTCTGTGATGACAGAGACCTGCAGGTTTACAGACAAGTGCTTATCATTAACATGTCGAATTTCTGAATCCATTAGATTAACAATGTGAATAAAAGTGCATGTTCGTCATGAAGAATGAGTCATCGAAGGAAGGTAGGAAAGACCTCATTAAGCTTCTGGTGTGTCTCCAAGGGGAAATGTGGCAGCCATATCTCCAAAAAGATCTAAAGCAGGGACAATGAACAAGGCCATACAATGACTCAACAACTGCACCTTTGCGAGACAAGCCAAGATTGCTATATTAAAAGTGTCTCTGTCCAACCCAGATTTTTCTCAATCACCTGTAGCATAGTCCCTGATCCCCAGATACTCGGATTGGTTGTCTCAGCGTTAACAGGGCACTGGCATTTCAACAGGCCTTTGCTTGTTTCACTATACCTAGAGGACCTGGGGAACCATCAAAACAAGCGTTATCAAATATTACATTTCATATTTGCCCTATATTGATAGATGATGTGCTGGTCTTATAATGCATTGTGAAAGGCACAGGCTAGCTATACAGCACCTTGGAATGTGTGAGGTCAAGGTGCGTTTGACATCTGAGCGAGGGGATTCTTCTGTAGGGAGGAAGTGTTTGAAATATGCATCCACCAAGGCAAAGTAGACACTGTTTGAGATGGAGGTTTGCTGCCCTGAGTGGTGATCCTAATTTAACAGTTAAAAACAGAGAACACTCAGGTTACAAAATGAGATAGCATTGGGAATGGATTTACTTTATTAATAACTTTATTTGAAACAAATGAAATGGAATAGCACTTCGGCCTACCTTCTGTGTAATGACACTTGTGGCAAAATAAAACATGAAGTACTCAAAGGCATCTGGTGACAGTTAAGAACAACGCTAAACTAAAGTGGACAAAGTTAAATAATACTTAGTAATAGTTGTCATTGTGTCAAACATTGTAAAAAAGGATACTGAGTGACAATCTCTGATGATTCTGAGAGGGTAATTTATTGAGGAAAATCCGGCTATTTGAAATGAGCCCCTTGTGGATGGAAATTAAAATGAAAGAGAAAAAAACCTCAGCATTCATACAGGAATATAGACCAATAGGCATTTAACTACTGATATTGTAATGTGTAGTAATTATTGCTAACGCAATGACATTGTGAAGTATGCTGAAATAACACTGCACAATTAGCATTTACAGTCACATCTGAAAGTATTGGCGCTCTTGATAAAGATGAGCAAAAAAAGACTGTAATAAACAAATACAAATAAAAATGATTGGCACCTATTTTCAAATACTTTGTGTACCCTCCCCTTGTGAGGATAACAGCACTTAGCCTTTTTCTATAATGTTATACGAGATAGAAGAACACATTGGGAGGGATCTTAGACCATTCCTCCATACAGAATCTTTCCAGATCCTGTCCAGATCCTTCAAACCACAGGTTTTCAAGGGAGACTAATTTTGTGGCCAACTAACCATTGAATGTGTGCTTGGGGTCATTGTCTTGCTGGAAGATCAACTTTCAGGTCAAGTTCTGTAATTCTCCAACTGTGGGCCTTGGACTAGTCTTTGTCTCCCGAACCATCATCCTCGCTGTGTATGGAGAAAATATACATTTGGGTCCTCTACCAGGCAAGTTTACACCTTTCCAGTAGTTTTAAACTTTGTAATTGTTGCCCTAATAGTGGTACGTGATATATTTGGTTTTTCAGTAGTTTTTTTGTACCTATTGCCTGATTTATGAAAGTCACAAACCATTTTTCTCTTTTAATTTGTGAGTTCTTTGCCTTTCCCCACGGTGATGGATGACAAATGGATTTTACATGTGTGTGACCAAATGTTTATACCCCAGTGAAACAGGAAGCCATGAAAGGTCAAAATACAGTTTCTTGAACTGAGATTAATTTAAAACAGTATAATGTTAATGCAGATTAAATTGTTTGATTTATTTATAAGAATCGTTAGGGTGCCAATCATTTTAACACCTAGATTTTTTTTTACTGGTTAAACAAAATCTCTTTCTCTGAGCAATTAGTATAAAATAATATAATTTTGCCTACAATTTAACTTGGTACCAATAATTTCGGATGTGACTGTACTGTATGTTGAAAACTTACAGGTAAATTGGCGACTTGGATCTCAAAGTTGTAGTCTTCAGCTTGAAGTTTATAAACAAGTTTCAGCATTGGGCCACTGCAAAAATATTGTATGTTGGTGAAAACTTCCATGTTTATTAGTATACTGTAGGTGTAATACACATTAGTAATATAATATTATCGATAGCAAGTTGTGGAATGTCTCAAATCACAGACAGGTCCACCTTGGTTTTAGGAACTCCAGTACATTGCTGTAGTCACTGCTGTGGGCTTGCAGGGAGGAAAGACTCCAACCAACAGTGCTGCCATCCAGGCTGCCAACAACCCTCTCCACCAGCCAGGGGAAGATAACACATAGCTCCTGTATGAGGCCAAACAGCATCGTTAACACACCCCACACTCAGTTTATACATGTATAGGCTACGCTACCTGATTTGAAGAAGAGTTGTGCTATGACACAGTGGCAATCTGAAATCTTTGCATACTGAGGAGCTAGAGGATAATTTGCAACAGGAAGCAGCATATGTACATGGTACAGCTGTCTGAATGGCTGTGTCCAGACAGTCACAGTAACACATTGTCTACATCAGCATGAAACAGCAACTGGCTGATCCTCTCTGACATTTACTCTACACATGGCACCTAACAAGCAACTTTTTCATACCGCTTGCAGCTTGTGTGTGAATACGTTACCCACTTATGTTAAAACGTTCAAATACAATGTATTTATGGAAATTGGTGTAGTAGCTAGCAGGGGTGCAACTTTGGTTTTAGAAGTGAGGTGGACATAGAGTAGCAGACAAACGTTTGGAAACACCTACTCATTCAAGGGTTTTTCTTTATTTAAAAAATGTTTACATTGTAGAATACTAGTGAAGACATCAAAACTATGAAATAGCACATATGGAATCAGGTAGTAACCAAAAAGGTGTTAAACAAATTTAAATATATTTTATATTTGAGATTCTTCAAAGTAGCCACCCTTTGCCTTGACGACAGCTTTGCACGCTCTTGGCATTCTCCCAACCAGCTTCTTAAGGTAGTCACCTGGAATGCATTTAAATTAATTAACAGGTGTGCCTTGTTAACAGTTAATTTGTAGAATGTCCTTTCCTTCTTAATGTGTTTGAGCCAGTCAGTTGTGTTGTGACAAGGTAGGGGTGGTATACAGAATAGCCCTATTTGGTAAAAGACCAAGAACATATTATGGCAAGAAAAGCTCAAATAAGCAAAGAGAAATGACAGTCGATCATTACTTTAAGACATTAAGGTCAGTCAAGGTCAATCAAACATTTCAAGAACTTTGAAAGTTCTTTAAGTGCAGTCGCAAAAACCATCAAGCGCTATGGTGAAACTTGCTCTCCTGAGGACCGCCACAGGAAAGAAGTTCCAGAGTTACCTCTGCTGCATAGGATAAGTTCATTAGAGTTGACTGAACCTCAGATTGCAGCCCAAATAAATGCTTCACAGAGTTCAAGTAACAGACACTTCTCAACATCAACTATTCAGAGGAGACTGCGTGAATCAGGCCATCATGGTCGAATTGCTACATAGAAACCACGACTAAAGAACACCAATAATAATAAGAGACTTGCTTGGGCCAAGAAACACGAGAAATGGACATTAGACTTGTGTAAATCTGTCCTTTGGTCTGATGAGTCCAAATGTGAGATTTTTGGTTCCAACCGCTGTGTCTTTGTGAGACGCAGAGTAGGTGAACGGATGATATTCGCATGTGTGGTTCCCACCATGAAGCATGGAGGAGGAGGTGTGATTGTGGGAGGGTACTTTTCTGACACCGTCAGTGTTTTATTTAGAATTCAGGGCACACTTAACCAGCATGGCTACCACAGCATTCTGCAGCGATACGCCATCCCATCTGGTTTGCGTTTAGTGGGATTATCATTTGTTTTTCAACAGGAAAACGACCCATCACACCTCCAGGCTGTGTAAGGGCTATTTGACCAAGAAGGAGAGTGATGGAGTGCTGCATCAGATGACCTGGCCTCCGCAATCACCCAACCGCAACCCGATTGAGATGTTTTAGGATGAGTTGCACCACAGAGTGACGGAAAAGCAGCGAATAAATGCTCAGCATTTGTGAGAACTCCTTCAAGACTGTTGGAAAATCATTCCTCATGAAGCTTGGTGAGAGAATGCCAAGAGTGTGGCTACTTTGAAGAACCTAAAAATAACATATATTTTAATTTGTTTAACACTTTTTGATTACTACATGATTCCATATGTGTTATTTCATAGTTTTGATGTCTTCACTATTATTCTACAATGTAGAAAATAGTCAAAATAAAGAAAACCCCTTGAATGAGTAGGTGTGTTCATATTTTGGCTGGTACTGTATATACAGTTGAAGTCAGACGTTTACATACACCTTAGCCAAATACATTTCAACTCAGTTTTTCACAATTTCTGACATTTAATCCTAGTAAAAATTCCCTGTCTTAGGTCAGTTAGGATCACCACTTTATTTTAAGAATGTGAAATGCCAGAATAATAGTAGAGAGAATTTTTAAATTCAGCTTTTATTTCTTTCATCACATTCCCGGTGGGTCAGAAGTCTACATACACTCAATTAGTATTTGGTAGCATTGCCTTTAAATTGTTTAACTTGGGTCAAATGTTTTGGGTAGCCTTCCACAAGCTTCCCACAATAAGTTGGGTGAATTTTGGCCCATTCCTCCTGACAGAGCTGGTGTAACAGAGTCAGGTTTGTAGGCCTCCTTGCTCGCACACGCTTTTTCAGTTCTGCCCACACATTTTCTATAGGATTGAGTTCAGGGCTTTGTTATGGCCACTCCAATATCTTAACTTTGTTGTCCTTAAGCCATTTTGCCACAACTTGCTTGGGGTCATTGTCCATTTGGAAGACCCATTTGCGACCAAGCTTTAACTTCTTGACTTATGTCTTGAGATGTTGCTTCAATATATCCACGTAATTTTCCCTACTCATGATGCCATCTATTTTGTGAAGTGCACCAGTCCCTCCTGCAGCAAAGCACCCCAACAACATGATGCTGCCACCCCTGTGCTTCACTGTTGGGATGGTGTTCTTCGGCTTGCAAGACTCCCCCTTTTTCCTCCAAACATAACGATGGTCATTATGGCCTAACAGTTCCATTTTTGTTTCATCAGACCAGAGGACATTTCTCCAAAAAGTACGATCTTTGTCCCATGTGCAGTTGCAAACCGTAGTCTGGCTTTTCTATGGTGGTTTTGGAGCAGTGGCTTCTTCCTTGCAGAGCGGCCTTTCACGTTATGTAGATATAGGACTTGTTTTACTGTGGATATAGATGGATACCTGTTTCCTCCAGCATCTTCACAAGGTCCTTTGCTGTTGTTCTGGGATTGACTTGCACTTTTCGCACCAAAGTACGTTCATCTCTAGGAGACATAATATATATAGGTCTTTGTTTCTGGCCATTTTGAGCCTGTAATTGAACCCACAAATGCTGATGCTCCAGATACCCAACTAGCCTAAAGAAGGCCAGCTTTATTACTTTTTTAATCAGACAACCGTTTTCAGCTGTGCTAACATAATTGCAAAAGGGTTTTCTAATGATCAATTAGCATTTTTAAATTATTAACTTGGATTAGCTAACACAACGTGCCATTGGAACACAGGAGTGATGGTTACTGATAATGGGCCTCTGTACGCCTGTGTAGATATTCCATAAAAAAATCTGCCGTTTCCAGCTACAATTGTCATTTACAATATTAACAATGTCTACAATGTATTTGATCAATTTTATGTTATTTTAATAGACAGAAAATGTGCTTTTCTTTCAAAAACAAGGACATTTCTAAGTGATCCCAAACTTTTGAACGGTAGTGTATATGTATATTATATATATATATGTATATATATATTTTTTTTTATCCAATTGGATAAACACTCCAAACATGGTCCTAAAGCACAACTTTGCTTTGTTTTGTATCACATTCCAATGCTTAAACTAAGGGGGACAAAAATGCAATTTCAGAATGTTGTGTTGTTGTGTGTTGTGTACCAGGGGCACAATGAAAGTTGTGCCCCTGGTAGCTAGCCATAGAATTGCAAGTTGCAACAGCATTACTGTGATATAGTGTAATTAATGAGGACGATACTACAATATTCACATCATCTCTAGATACAATATAATTCAGTTGATCGTTTAGCTACCTTGACAGGTTTATCATCAATTTCTTTTGACATCTCTGTGCATTGCTGTGGGATTGACTTGATTGTCCAATCTGTCTTCAGATGATCCTGCATGGGAGAACACTCAATCATTAACATCAGCTATAAAATCCTCTGCTAAAATAAAAATCTTGAGCATTTTAAGATTTGAGATTTAAGATTTGTCTTGACTCACCAAAGAGGACATGACTGCAATGTAGTATTCCCATAAAACGCTTATCAGAAAAAGTAAACAAGAGATGAAAACACAGTATTGAAGTCAAATAATCAGTTTAAAACATTTCCTTTACCATCTTGTGCACTTTTAGTTCAGAACGTTGTGCCAATGTTTTGTATGATCATGTCTTTAGAGACTTCAGTGTATGACAGCTGTCCTCTGCAACAGTTGCTTGTGTGTCCCCCACATGTCATTTATTCTGCACCTAGCCCCAAGTCTAGCTGGAGGTGGAATATTCCATGTTGATGAGGTTCTGTCAAAGAACCAATTCAGAGAATTTTGCATTTTTCAAACACCTGAAACAGCTCTCTCCTGCTATGTAGAGCCATAACCATCATGTCTAATTATATGTAATAAATAAATAAATATATAAATGCCTATTTTTCTGCATAGGTTGTCTAAGAATGCCTCTTTACCATTCAATTGTCATTTTAATTAAGGTTGCACATAGATTTTTTAAAGAACGTTATGCCTTAGGAGTTTAGTACAAGTGCCACATTGGTATATTGTAGGGCTGTGACGATACCAGTATCATAGTATTTTTTATAATCAATGACACTCTATAGCAATAAGGCTCAATGGATAAAAGAATCCCACCAATCCATCTGCAGAGTTAAACTCTATCTCCATATGTCCATGGTTATTTCTTACCAGGATTGAATATTCATTAGATAGTCACACAATGTCACAATAGTATAATTGGTAACATTTCCTATAAATTCCACTCTTCATAATGCATTATGAGCCCATTTATAATGCCTCATGAGCTATGCATAAATCAGAAATGAAGACACACATACAGAAATGCACACACGCACACAATCAAAAGCACAAAGCACTGTACTTTCACTCCATGTGCTCTAAGTTTTAATGTGTATTCATCCATCACAAATGCCCAGTGGAGGCCAAGTTCTTTCCCTGAAGTGGAATGCAAAACACAGCAGTTCAATCAATGGCTGATTAATCATTCTAATTTCATCACTTTCAGCCAAGCATTATTATAATCACATCCCACCCAGGCATTCAATATAGCATTGTTCACTGCAGGGATGGCAGGCTGCTCTAAATCATTCTGATGTGGCTGCAGTGTCCTGCTATTTCCCACCAAACTCAATTTACTCCCCATTTTTATGCCATGTGGTCATGAATGATCAATTTCCCTTCCCATTTTTGGCCAATCTGCCAGAGATGAGTTCCCCGGCCAATATAGTCTTTGTGCACACACCTGTCTACTCTGGTGCTGCTATGGATCTCAGATCTCAGCTTAATTTAATTGATATCCTCAAGTTTCACGTTTTATTAATGATATGTACAGGATACACATGGTATACACCATCCAACGAAATGCTTACTTGCAGGTTCTTTCTCGACAATGCAACAATAATAATAAATATTTATATATAAGAATAGGAACATAAAGTAAATGGCTCAGTAGAAAATATATTTTAAGTATAATACAGGGAAGCACAATTTATGGTACAATATTCACACATGTATCAGAGAAAGGGGGGATTGGGGGCAAGTGTTTAAATTATGCAGTATTAGCTATAGTATGTAAGAGTCTGGTTGCAGCATTTGCGATGTGTGTGTAGCATGAATGTACAGTGTATGTGTGTGTGCGTGTTTGTGCATGGGTGAGTACGTGTGTGGATGTGTGTCTGTCTGGGTTTGTGCATGAGTGAGTGCATGTGTGTTAAGGTGCGGAGAATCAGAGCAGATGGTCAGTCCAGTTCAAGTGTTCAGCAGTCTGATGGCTTGTAGATAGAAACTATCTCTGAGCCTGTTGGTATCAGACCTCATGCTCCGATACCGTCTGACCGACGGTAAGGGAGAGAACAGCTTGTGTCTGGGGTCTGTGTGTCCTTGATGATGCTGCTAGACTTCCTCAGCCATCGTTTCAAGTAGATGTCCTGGATGGGTGGGAACAAGGTTAATTCCTGTACCAGGCTGTAACACAACCGGTCAGGTCACTCTCGATGGGGCAGCAGTAGTTTTTGGAGAGGATGCGGGTGGCATGACGAATTTCTTCAACCGCCTTAGGAAGTATAGGTACGTTGTTCCCTCTTGACAAGAGTGGTGATGTTGTTGGTTCATGTCAAGTCCTCGGTGATGTGGACACCGACTAACTTAAAACTGCTAACTCTCTCTACTCCGGCCCGGTTGATGTAGATCGGGACGTGTTCCAGTGGTGTCAGCTCAGCTAAACCTAGGGTATGCCAAAGTGGGGTGTGTTTGTGTGTGTGCTGGGGGGGTTGAAGCTCATTTACTGCATTTCTTCACAATTTAAAAACGCTCAAATTATATTTAGAGAACAGCAAAAACAACAAAAATGACCCCAGCTATTAACACTGCAATATTAGGTTTAAAAGTCTGTGGAATGACATATACAACGTCAACAACTACTCAACCTCATTATAAATGTACTAATTTACTTGTGGAATAGTGCATACAGTGCAACGTGAAATACTGTAGATGCATAATACACGCTATCAAGTCACCACAAGGCTGACTTCAAATGCCGACATCCATAGGCTGCCCGTGAGTTTGGGAAGCAATTTCTTCATCACAGAATTGCACATTTACAGAGCTGCTGGAAAATGTGGCAAGACAGCATTTCCCACAGTCCTTTTCAAAAGCAGCAGCACCGACTGGGCCAGTAACTTCTCAGTACATTTTTGTGTTAGTTCGACATTTACCTGATCTGTCGCAGTCTACCATTGAAAACCATTGAAGACTACATGCAGAAAGTTGTGCTATTTGTATTTGAGCAATATGGGGTGCATTCGTAAATTCACTCTGTCTGTTCGTAAATTCGGAGAATTTAGCTCTCAGAGCGTTCAGTGCACACTTGACGCTCTGGCCGAGGAGTAGGGTTGAAATATCCACAGAAATTTCACCGGATGTATAAATGGGAAGCATCCGGTTGGCGTTTCCACTCAATACCAAATATGGTGATGAAAGGAAGCCCAGTGGCCGGCAGTGGGAGCAAGATGAATTTTGGCCGACATTCTGCTAATTTTCTCATTAATGAAACATTTGATCTCCATAAAGTTTTCTGTTTCCAAAATTGGAATCTGTAACAAACAGAGTGGACTGCATCTTGTAGACTTTAACTAAAGGTTCAAAATAATGGGTTGTTTAGAAGGAGTGCAAGGGTGAATTGAGTTATTTCACACGTGCACCTCACAGAGTAGTCGTTCTGATATACAAATACGCTAATAAATGCTCAAATGCACCAATAGGATCTCACTATCTTGTTCTTGGCTCTGCCCTCCTCCTTAATTGTTCTGCCCACTATGATTCATTTTCTCCCATTGGAAATGACAGACTCTGGTCTATCTTGGATTAGTTATAAAAAATCTTTGGTTGTTCCAAGTGTTCTGACCTCACAAAGCCAGTCAAGCACCCAAGCAAACTGGCTAAAGTTTTGCTCACCCTAGTAGAGCTGGTTAGAGTGTTTTCATCTTATCTAGAGGGATAGTGGTTGTAACTGTGTTATTGTCACGCTCGTCGTAACATTGAAGAGAGGAGGACCAAGGCGCAGCGTGAAATGAATACATTCTTGATTTATTTAACGAAGACGAAAATGAAGAAAACTTGACAAACTAATACAAAACAATAAACGACGAACGTGAAGCTAATGAAAACTAGTGCTGATACAAACACTACACATAGACATAGACAATAACCCACAACCCACAATAAAAAACAGGCTACCTAAATATGGTTCCCAATCAGAGACAACGCAAAACACCTGTCTCTGATTGAGAACCATATCAGGCCAAACACAGAAATAGACAAACCAGACAAACAACATAGAATGCCAACACAGATCACACCCTGACCAACCAAAACATAAAACATACAAAGCAAACTCTGGTCAGGGCGTGACAGTTATGGCAAGAATTTAATTCAGTTATTTAGCCGATGTTTACTTACACCTGCCATAACAACCACGTTTAGGTCGTTCGTTAATTCCTTAATTATTCTGCTCTCTGGCACTCTCAAACCAGAGTGCTCTAAAATCGGAGTAAATGACAACTGTGAATTTACGAATGCACTCATTATTGTCCTTCATTCAAGCCCCATTATGCTCACGTGAGCCACAACTTGGAAATAGCATGGCGCTGACAAAGATGGTCACCTCGCTCCGAGTTCTTAGGAAACTATGCAGTATTTAGTTTTTTAATGTATTATTTCTTAAATTGTTACCCCAGGAAACCTTAAGTCTTATTACATACAGCTGGGAAGAATTATTGGATATAAAAGCAACGTCAACTTACCAACATTACGACCAGGAATACGACTAACTCTGTTCGGACCACAACCCAGGACAATGGATCTATTTCCAGTAGGCGATCCAAAACAACGACGCCGCAGAAGGGGCAGACGAAGTGGCCACCTGGCCAGGCTGGGGAGATGTGCACATCGCACACCGCTACCGAGCATACTACTAGCCAATGTCCAGTCTCTTGACAACAAGGTAGACGAAATTCGAGCAAGGGTTGCCTTCCAGAAAGACATCAGAGATTGTAATATTCTCTGTTTCACGGAAACATGGCTCTCTTGGGATATGTTGTCGGAATCGGTTCAGCCACTGGGCTTCTCCATGCATCGCGCCGACAGAGATAAACACCTTTCTGGGAAGAGGAAGGGCGGGGGTGTATGCTTTATGATTCATGGCTCATGGTGTAATCATAACAACATACAGGATCTCAAGTCCTTCTGCTCACCTGATCTAGAATTCCTTACAATCAAGTGCCGACCATTTTACCTACCAAGAGTGATCTCGTCAGTTATAGTCACAGCTGTGTTCATTCCCCCTCAAGCAGACACCAAGACGGCCATCAAGGAACTTCACAGCACTATATGCAAACTGGAAACCATACATCCTGAGGCTGCATTTATTGTAACTGGGGATTTTAACAAAGCAAATTTGAGAACAAGTCTACCTAAATTCTACCAGCATATTGATTGCACGGACTGGAATATGTTCCGGTCAGCCTCAGAGAACAACATCGACCTATACACTGACTCGGGAGTGTGTTTATAAAGAAGTGCATTGGAGATGTTGTACCCACTGTGACTATTAAAACCTACCCTAACCAGAAACCGTGGATGGATGGCGACATTCGCTCAAAACTGAAAGTGCAATCTACCGCATTTAACTATGGAAAGAGGTCTGGGAATATGTCTGAATATAAACAGTGGTGCTATTCCCTCCGCAAGGCAATCAAACAAGCAAAATGCCAGTACAGGGACAAGGTGGAGTAACAATTCAACGGCTCAGACACGAAACGTATATGGCAGGGTCTACAGGAAATCACGGACTACAAAAAGAAATCCAGCCATGTCACGGACACCGATGTCACGCTTCCAGACAAACTCAACACCTTCTTTGCCCGCTTTGAGAATAGTATAGTGCCACCGTCGCGGCCCGCTAACAAAGATTGCGTTCCACCACCCCCCTCTCCTTCTCCATGGCTGACGTGAGTGAAACATTTAAACGTGCTAACCCTCGCAAGGCTGCTGGCCCAGATAGCATCCTTAGCCGTGTCCTCAAAGCATGCGCAGACCAGCTGGCTGGTGTGTTTACGGACATATTCAATCGCTCCCTATCCCAGTTTGCTGTCCCCACATGCTTCAAGATGGCCACCATTGTTCCTGTACCCAAGAAGGCAAAGATAACTGAACTAAATGACTACCGCCCCGTAGCACTCACTTCTGTCATCATGAAGTGCTTTGAGCAACTAGTCAAGGATCATATCACCTCCATCTTACCGGCCACTCCAGACCCACTTCAGTTTGCATACCACCCCAACATGTCCACAGATGACGCAATCTCCATCACACTGCTCACTGCCCTATCCCATCTGGACAAAAGGAATACCTATGTAAGAATGCTGTTCATTGACTACAGTTCAGCATTCAACACCATAGTACCCTCCAAGCTCATCATCAAGCTGGAGAACCACGCCCTGTTTAATTGGGTCCTGGACTTTCTGATGGGCCGCCCCCCAGGTGGTGAAGGTAGGAAACAACATCTCCACTTCGCTGACCCTAACCACTGGGGCCCCACAAGGGTGCACGCTCAGCCCCTTCCTGTACTTCCTGTTCACACACAACTGCGTGGCCATGCACGCCTCCAACTCAATCATCAAGTTTGCAGATGACACATCAGTAGTGGGCTTGGTTACCAACAACGATGAGACAGCCTACCAGGAGGAGGTGAGGGCACTCGGAGTGTCGTGCCAGGAAAACAACTTCTCACTCAACGTCAACAAAACAAAGGAGATGATCGTGACTTCAGGAAACAGCAGAGGGAGCACCCTCCTATCCACATCGAAGGGACAGCAGTGGAGAAGGTGGAAAGTTTTAAGTTCCTCGGCGTACACATCACAGACAAAATGAAATGGTCCACTCACATAGACAGTGTGGTGAAGAAGGTGCAACAGTGCCTCTTCAACCTCAGGAGGCTCTATAAATTTGGCTTGTCACCCAAAACCCTGACAGACTTTTACAGATGCACAATCGAGAGCGTCCTGTTGGGCTGTATCACAGCCTGGTACGGCAACTGCACCGCCCTAAACCACAAGGCTTTCCAGAGGGTGGTGCGGTCTGTACAATGCATCACTGGGGGAAACTACCTGCCCTCCATGACACCCACAGCACCTGATGTCACAGGAAGGCCAAGAATGATCAACCATCCGAGCCACTGCCTGTTCACACCGCTACCATCCAGAAGGCGAGATCAGTGTAGGTGCATCAAAGCTGGGACTGAGAGACTGAAAAACAGCTTCTATCTCAAGGCCATCAGACTGCTAAACACCAATCACTAACTCAGAGAGGCTGCTGCCTACATTGAGACCCAATCACTGCACACTTTAATAAATGGATCACTAGTCACTTTATATAATGCACTCTAAATAATGCCACTTTAATAATGTTTACATATCTTACATTACTCATATCACATGTATATATATACTGTATTTTATACCATCTATTGCACCTTGCCCATGCCGCTCGGCCATCACTCATCCATATACTTACATGTACATATTCTCATTCACCCCTTTAGATGTGTGTGTGTATTAGGTAGATTTGGGGAATTTTTAGATTACTTTTTTTAACTAGAAGCACAAACATTTCGCTACACTCGTATTAACATCTGCTAACCATGTGTAGCTGACAAATAACATTTGTTTTGATTTTATTTGAATTTCTCAAGCACTCAAGCAGTACAGACGCTGATAGCTACAGTACCTTCAGAAAGTATTCATACCCCTTGATTTATTTAACATTTTGTTGTGTTACAGTCTGAATTCAAAATGGATCACTCATCTACACACAATACTCCATAATGACAAAGTGAAAACATGTTTTTAGACATTTATGCTAACGTATTGAAAACTAAATACAAGTATTCACACCGTTGAGTCAATACATGTTAGAATGACCTTTGGAGTGATTACATCTGTGAGTCTTTCTGGGTAAATCTCTAAGAGCTTTGCACAATTGGATTGTACAATATGTGCTCATTATTCTTTTCAAAATTATTCAGGCTCTGTCAAATTGGTTGTTGATCATTGCTAGACTAGACAACTATTTTCAAGTATTGCCATAGATTTTCAGGCAGATAACTTGGCCATTAGGGACATTCACTGTCTTCTTGGTAAGCAACTCCAGTGTAGATTGGGCCTTGTGTTTAAGGTTATTGTCCTTCTAAAAGGTGAATTCATCTCCCAGTGTCTGGTGGAAAGCAGACTGAACCAGGTTTTTCTCTAAGATTTTGTCTGTGCTTAGCTCCGTTTTTTTTTTATCCTGAAAAACTCCCTAGTCCTTAATGATTACAAGCATACCTGTCACGCGGGACTAGGCTGGTGAGGAAGGAATCAGGCGCAGAGAGTTCCACAGGGAAAAGGTGCACTTTAATACGGCACACAGAAAAAACCACAAGCCCAAACACAGGGCACGGTTAAATAAATTGGACCACCCAAAACATAGGGTGCCAGGTCCAGAACATAAACACCTCTACCTTACACACACGTAACACAAAACAATCCCGCACAAAACAAGGGCGGGGACACATACTATAAATAAGGAAGTTCATCAAACACATACAACAGGACACAGGTGAAACTAATAAGACACAACCAACAGACAACGAAAAAGGGATCGGTGGCGGCTAGTAGGCCGGTGACGACGACCGCTGAGCACCGCCCGAACAGGCACGGGAGTGAACTTCGGCAGAAGTCGTGACAATACCCATAACATGTTGCAGCCACCACTATGCTTGAAAATAGGGGGAGTGGTACTCAGTAATGTGTTGTATTGGATTTGCCTCAAACATAACATTTTGTATTCAGTACAAAAAGTGAATTGCTTTGCCACATGTTTTGCAGTATTACGTTAGTGCCTTGACGCAAACAGGATGCATGTTTTGCAGTGATGACCCGTCATTCAGGGCCTGTTTTGAGCCCCACCTGTTTAGCAAAAAAAATATATATATATTTGTGTGTGTGTGTTTTGCATGTTATTTTGCCATTACTACGTGTCACATATCAGTTTGCAAACGTTGTTAAAAAAATATGTATTTAGTTAATTAAGCCACATACAAACATGGTCTCTTTTTTGATTTCTTGAGTAAGGCAACTCCAAAATGTAAGTGTTTCAGCCTAGCTCAGTGCTTTCTGTGGTGGAAGGGCAGCCAGTGGATAATACAGCGCACAGGGGTTGGTAATCTTCTCTAGTTGTGCAGCGATTGGCTCAGTATTATATCACTCTTGGGGACACTACATCACCGCAACATCTACAGGGAGAGCTAGAAAGTTCAACCCCCCGTGGGTGCTGCCATAGATTTACATTAGAAGTGCCCGTCCATGAAGGCTCAAGGTCATTGGCCACAGATGAAAGGACGTCAAATAACGCTATACATCGCATTCAGAAATGTAACGGTAGTCGTCATATTCCTCCTCCTCGGACGAGGAGAGGCGAGAAGGATCGGACCAATTCGCGGAGTGGTTAGTGTTCATGATGAATGATTTATTATAACGGAAACTGAACACTAACATGAAACAAAATAACAAAATGAATACAACCGAAAACAGTCCCGTGTGGCACGAATACTAACACGGAAACAAACACCCACAAAACACACGTGAAACCCAGGCTGCCTAAGTATGATTCTCAATCAGGGACAACGATTGACAGCTGCCTCTGATTGAGAATCATACCAGGCCGAACACAAAAATCCCAACATAGAAAATCAACCATAGACAAACCCACCCAACTCACGCCCTGACCAACTAAAATAAATACAAGACAAAGGAAAACAGGTCAGGAACGTGACAGAACCCCCCCCTTAAGGTGCAAACTCCGGGCGCAACACCATATACTCTAGGGGAGGGTCTGGGTGGGCGTCTGTCCACGGTGGCGGCTCTGGCGCTGGTCGTGGTCCCCACCTTAACAATGTCTTTGTCCGCCTCCTTACCCCGTGGTCTCCTCCTAACAACCACCCTCCATGTACGCAGCACCGGACTGAGGGGCAGCTCCGGACTGAGGGGCAGCTCCGGACTGAGGGGCAGCACCGGACTGAGGGGCAGCACTGGACTGAGGGGCAGCACCGGACTGAGGGGCAGCACCGGACTGAGGGGCAGCACCGGACTGAGGGGCAGCACCGGACTGGGGGGCAGCTCCGGACTGAGGGGCGGATCCTGGCTGGCTGGCTCTGGCGGATCCTGGCTGGCTGGCTCTGGCGGATCCTGGCTGGCTGGCTCTGGCGGATCCTGGCTGGCTGGTTCTGGCGGATCCTGGCTGGCTGGCTCTGGCGGATCCTGGCTGGACGGCTCTGGCGGGTCCTGGCTGGACGGCTCTGGCTGGTCCTGGCTGGACGGCTCTGGCTGGTCCTGGCTGGATGGCTCTGGCTGATCCTGGCTGGACGGCTCTGGCGGATGCTGGCTGGCTGGCTCTGACAGCTCCTGGCTGGCTGGCTCTGGCTGCTCCTGTTTGGCGGAAGGCTCTGGCTGCTCTTGTCTGGTGGAAGGCTCTGGCTGCTCCTGTCTGGCGGAAGGCTCTGGCTGCTCCTGTCTGGCGGAAGGCTCTGGCTGCTCCTGTCTGGCGGAAGGCTCTGGCTGCTCCTGTCTGGCGGAAGGCTCTGGCTGCTCCTGTCTGGCGGAAGGCTCTGGCTGCTCCTGTCTGGCGGAAGGCTCTGGTTGCTCCTGTCTGGCGGACGGCTCTGACGGCTCGGGACAGACGGGCAGCTTTGATGGCTCGGGACAGACGGGCAGCTCTGACGGCTCGGGACAGACGGGCAGCTCTGACGGCTCGGGACAGACGGGCAGCTCTGACGGCTCGGAACAGACGGACAGCGCTGGGCAGGCAGACAGTTCAGACAGCGCTAGGTAGGCAGGCAGTTCTGGGCAGACTGGCAGTTCAGGCAGCGCTGGGCAGGCAGGCAGTTCAGGCAGCGCTGGGCAGGCAGGCAGTTCTGGGCAGACTGGCAGTGCAGGCGGCTCTGGGCAGACGGGCACACCTGTAGGGAGGAGACGGAGAGACAGCCTGGTGCGTGGGGCCGCCACAGGACCCACCAGGCTGGAGAGACCTACAGGAGGCTTGATGTTAAGAAGAGGCACCTGAAGGACCGGGCTGTGGGGGAGCACTGGAGCTCTGGTGCGCAGCCTTGGCACCACTCACCCAGGCTGGAATACTACTCCAGCCCGTACCCTCCAGAGTGCAGGCACAGGTTGAACCGGGCTGTGGATGAGCACTGGAGATCTAGTGCCTACTACGCGCACCTCTCCCTTAGGCTCCTCTCCCACATTTGCCCGGTACGAGCGGAGCGTAGGCATAGGACGCACTGCACCCTCCGAGCGCCCCGGAGACACAGCACGCAGAGCCGGCGCAGGATACCCTGGACCGAAACTGCGTCCTGGAGACCAGACCCGCTGAGCAGGCACAATACGCCCCGGCTGGATGCCCACACTCACATGACACTTTCGGGGGGCTGCCCTATAGCGCACCGGGCTATGGGCATGCACTGGCGACACCGTGCGCTTAACCGCATAACACGGTGCCTGACCAGTAACGCGTTGCTTATGATAAGCACGAGGAGTGCGCTCAGGCCTGCTATCTGGCTTAGCCACACTCCTCTCTAGCCTCCCCCCAAAAAAATCTGGGGTTGCCTCTCGTACCTGTCGCGCTGCCGTGCTGCCTCCTCATATCGCCGCCGCTCAATTTTCGCTTCCTCCAGCTCAGCTTTGGGGCGGCGATACTCCCCAGCATGTGCCCAGGGTCCTTCACCGTTCAAAATCTCCTCCCATGTCCAGGAGTCCTGGGATTTCTGCTGCTGCTGTCGCTGCCCTTTTCCACTCCGCTTGGTCCTTTGGTGGTGGGTGTTTCTGTAACGGTAGTCGTCATATTCTTCCTCCTCCGACGAAGAGAGGCGAGAAGGCTCGGACCAATACGCGGAGTGGTTAGTGTTCATGATGAATGATTTATTATAACGGAAACTGAACACTAACATGAAACAAAATAACAAAATGAATACAACCGAAAACAGTCCCGTGTGGCACGAATACTAACACGGAAACAAACACCCGCAAAACACACGTGAAACCCAGGCTGCCTAAGTATGATTCTCAATCAGGGACAACGATTGACAGCTGCCTCTGATTGAGAATCATACCAGGCCGAACACAAAAATCCCAACATAGAAAATCAACCATAGACAAACCCACCCAACTCATGCCCTGACCAACTAAAATAAATACAAGACAAAGGAAAACAGGTCAGGAACGTGACAGGAAAGTATTCAGACCCGTTGACTTTTTCCACATTTTATTACGTTGCAGCCTTATTCTAAAATGGATTTTAAAAAATGATCCTCATCAATATACAAACGATACCCCATAATGACCAAGTGAAAAAAGGTTTTTAGAAATTTCTTGTACAATTATTACAAATAAAAAACTGAAATATAACATTTACATAAGTATTCTGACCCTTTGCTCAGTACTTTGTTGAACCACCTTTGACAGTGATTACAGCCTCGAGTATTCTTGGCTATGATGCTACAAGCTTGGCACACCTTTATTTGGGAAGTTTCTCCCATTTGTCTCTCTCAAGCTCTGTCAGGATGGGGAGCGTCGCTGCACAGATATTTTCAGGTCTCTCCAGAGATGTTCGATCAGGTTTAATTCTGGGCTCTGGCTGGGCCACTCAAGGACATTCAGAGACTTGTCCCGAAGCCACTCCTGTGTTGTCTTGGCTGTGTGCTTAGGGTCGCTGTCCTGTTGGAAGGTGAAACTTCGCCCCAGTCTGAGGTCCTGAGTGCTCTGGACCAGGTTTTCAACAAGGATCTCTCTGTACTTTGTCCCTCGATCCTGACTAGTCTCCCAGTCCCTGCCACTGAAAAACATCCCCACAGCATGATGCCGCCACCACCATGCTTCACCGTAAGGACGGTGCCAGGTTTCCTCCAGATGTGATGCTTGGCATTCAGGCCAAAGAGTTCAATCTTGTTTCTCATGGTCTGAGAGTCTTTTAGGTGCCTTTAGCAAACTCCAAGCGGGTTTTCATCTACCTATTTCTGAGGAGTGGCTTCCGTTTGGCCACTCTACCATAAAGGCCTGATTGGTGGAGTGCTGCAGTGCTTCTGGAAGGTTCTCCTATCTCCACAGAGGAAATGGAGCTCTGTCAGAGTGACCATCAGGTTCTTGGTCACCTCCCTGACCAAGACCCTTCTCCCCCGATTGCTCAGTTTGGCTGGGCGACCAGCTCTAGGAAGAGTCTTGGTGGTTCCAAACTTCTTCCATTTAAGAATAATGAAGACCGCTCTGTTCTTGGGGACCTTCAATGCTGCAGAAATGTTTAGGTACCCTTCCCCAGATCTGTGCCTCGAAACAGTCCTGTCTTGGAGCTCTACGGAAAATGTATTCGACCTCATGGCTTGGGTTTGCTCTGACATGCACTGTCAACTGTGGGACCTTATACAGACAGTTGTGTGCCTTTCTAAATCATGTCCATTCAATTGAAATTACCACAGGTGGACTCCAATCAAATTGTAGAAACATCTCAAGGATGATCAATGGAAACAGGATGCACCTGAGCTCAATTTCGAGTCTCATAGCAATGGTCTGAATACGTAAGTAAATAAGGTATTTCTGTTTTTAGCTTTTAATACATTTGCAAACATTTCTAAAAACCTGTTTTCGCTTTGGTATTATGGGGTATTGTGTGTAGATTGATGAGGAAATGTTTTTATTTAATCCATTTTAGAATAAGGTTGTAACGTATGTGGAAAAGGTCAATGGGGTCTGAATACTTTCCGAATGCACTGTATCGACTGTACCGTGGATGAGATGTGATTGGACAGTCAACATGTCACGGATCTCTCCGGAACTTTCATTACGCACACCTGTCCTCTTTTCCCGCTGATTAGTACTTGTATAAGTGTGCCCTTTGGTTTCCATTGGGCGGTCGATTATTGTTACAATGTCCGTTAGTGCGTGTGAGTACCTGTGCTGTGTGTTTTGGCTTTCGTGACTTGCGCAGATGACTACGGGTCTCGTCCGGTGTGTTAATCATTGTGCGCGTGTGTTATTTATTCAAGGTACTCCTCGCTCTTTTGTTTGGGTTTCAACCCTGTGTTTTTGTATGGTGTTTGTTTGGTCTTCGTCCCCTGTCTTTACATGGCACGCCGTAATTTAGGCTTAATAAAAAAAACTATTACGTATTCCTGCGCCTGTCTCCCAACCCTTCATACCAACATGACACAACATCGTACTTTCAAAATCTTAGCTAGCAAGCTAGACAAGCAGCCATTATCATGAATCACGTTGAGAATCTACAAGTAAATCTTTTTCAATCCTTGTCATATTTAGGTAGCCATTTTCCCCATTGTCAGTTGTGGGATCTTGACTATGTTTAGTTGCCTGTCTGCACTATTTTTGTATAGCTTCACGTTTCGTTTGTGCTTTATTGTTTTGTTTTGGAGAGTTTTCCGTTTATTAAAAATATGTGGAACTCTACTCACGCTGCGCCTTGTCCGATCATTACGACGAACATGACAACAACATACACTTAGTATTACTTTCTTAGCTACAGTATACATATCTTTCAGGCATATTATATAAATAATGCAGCAGCAAACACTAGATATTTTTTCATCACTGTTGTGCTATGTTCACTTGAACAGGAAATTTGTCGTAAACTTTGTCATCAAAGTCTGGCATTCTCTGGATTTATGGTGCTGTGAACAAGGTTGAATCATGACATCAGTGATATTCAGGTCAGAGCTCTAGAAAGAGACCTGAGTTCCTGACTTGGAATTTCGAGTTGGATGACCGTTCAAAACGTATTTTCCCAGTCGGAGCTCGTTTTTTCCCAGTTGTCCTGTGCTCACTGAAGTCTGAGATTTCCTAGTTCCGTGTTTCCAATTGTTTTGAACAGCAGAAGTCTTGCTGGATTGACAGCATGGCCAATGTATTCAACCTTTTCTGGCCTATGGTGTTGCGTGTGAATGGTTATCATTTTAAGCTTGGATCACAAACCCTATCCCCCGAATAGCAAGGGAAGTAAAATAGTGATTGCTTTGCAACGCTTCCAGTTAGCCACTGATTCTTTCCAAACCACTCATTGTTGAATTTGCAATTTCCAACTTGTTGGGTAATGTTTATGTTCAATGGCCAATGAGCACCGATACGTTTTATCTATAATTTCTCTTCATATGATCCCCAATCAGAGACAACGATAAACAGCTGTCTCTGATTGGGAACCATATCAGGACAACATAAACATACAAAAACCCTAGACATACAAAAACGAGAGTACCCACCCTAGTCACACCCTGACCTAACCAAAATATATAGAAAAACAGAGATATCTAAGGTCAGGGCGTGACAGTTGTGTAGTAAGCTGTTAGTAGCCCATGTGTCTCACCCTAATAATTTTGTCCCTTTCCCTCTCATAATGTAGCCTACTGTTCTGACTTGATGGTGCACCTGTAGCCTATAGCCTATTTAGAGAAGTGTCATCGTCGAATATTGTAAGAACTTCTAATATAAGCAGACAATGAAAGCTCTTACAATATTCGATGTTGTCTGCTTATATGCCCCCTTCATTTATCCTACGGTTCTGACTTGGTGTACAGGGAGAATCCTGTAAGAATTGCCCATGTTCTGAATTCTGTCACTGTACATTTCAAAAGTGCTGAACAAATATATTGACTATGTTTGTCTTAGCTCGCTCGTTAATATCTCAGTCAAAATTAAGGATTTACTTACTAAAATCGCCACTGATGTTTTGGAATATTTGTAATCTGTACAGGCTTCTTTCTTTTCACTCTGTCAATTAGGTTAGTATTGTGGAGTAACTTTAATGTTGATCCATCCTCAGTTTTCTCCTATCAGACCCATTAAATGTTGTAACTGTTTTAAAGTCACCGTTGGCCTCATGGTGAAATTCCTGAGCGGTTTCCTTCCTCTCCAGCAGCTTAGTATATTTGTAGTGACTGGGTGTATTGATACACCATCCAAAGTGTATTTCATAACATCACCATGCTCAAAGGGATATTCAATGTCAGCTTTTTTTCTTTTTTTTTACCAATCTACCAATCTACCCTTCTTTGCGAGGCATTGGAAAAACGTCCTGGCCCTTTGAGGTTGAATCTGTGTTTGAAATTCACTGCTTGACTGTGGGACCTTACAGAGAATTGTATGTGTGGGGTACAAAGATGAGGTGGTCATTCAAAAATCATGGAAAACATTATTATTGCACACAGAGTGAATCCATGCAACTTATTATGTGACTTGTTAAGCACATTTTTACTTCCGGACCTATTTAGGCTTGCCATAACAAAGGGTTGAATACTTTAAATTTTTATTAACTTGTAAATATTTCTAAAAACATAATTCCACTTTGACATTATGGGATATTGTGTGTAGGCCAGTGACAAAAAAATCTAAATTTAATCCATTTAAAATTCAGGCTGCAACACAAGAACATTTGGAAAATGTCAAAAAACTTTCTGAAGGCTCTATACGTTCACACAGGACACTCGACATGTTCCCCTGCAAAAAGAAGCGCCCATTAATCTATTCTGAACAAAAATATAAACGCAACATGCAACAATTTCAACAATTTTACTGAGTTACAGTTCACATAAGGAAAACAGTCAAGCAACATATTTTTTAATATGACAAAATGAGTAGCTACTCTGCTGACACTGACAAACAGATCAGTAAAAACGACTTATCTTAAGTGCAACCATCTAATCTTCGAAAAGGGGAGACACAAATTGTACAAAATTATCTTCATCTAGCCTGGAGGATGAAATGATTGTCCCCCAATAAACTTTCCAGTGGTACTGACGCAGTAATAAAGACAGTGAATATGTATGCACTTACAGGGGGATATGGCTGATGCTCTCTGCAGGTGCCAATAAGATAGGATACTGTTCGCTCAATTGGAAGTTCAGAATTTAGATAACTAGAGACAGATTATAGTATTCTATTTATCTTCTTTTTTCAGCAATAGCCATGTGCTTTCTAAGCATTTTTTTCCTACAATTGTATTTTGAAATATTGCAATTGTCCTTGGCCTATTTAATAGCTTTTTACTGACCGCTGAAACTCAGCAATCAGCTATTTGGTAGACTATTTGCTGCGCGCTCCCCAAATTGCATGTTTAAAACAATCCAAAGCTCAATTTTAAAAGAAGTTAATGATTATCAGTGGCCAAATCATGCTCTCTGGTGTAGTATTTTGAATGATGTTATTTCTTTCTGTATAGGCACGAGTCATTGCAGTATATAGCTTATTTTGGCAAAAGTAATTCAATTTACTTTAGGGGAAGCATATTGCATTAAACAGCTGACCGGAAGGCTTACAAGGCTGAGTTCAAATGTAGACATCAAATTCAAAGCAATCGGCGCACTGACTAAACGGGTGACCGGCAAAGCAAACTGTCTGTCACTGTCTTTGCTCTCTGCTTTCTTAAGGTGAGAGAAAGGCACCAGGCTGGCAGCTTGTCTCCAAGCGATGACCGGAGGGCCCTACAGCCAACCATCAAAATGCTAAACAGCCGTTGCATTTGAATTGGTATTGAAATCATATTAGTCTACTTTATTGTAGCCTACTTTTACATTTTGGTCTTGAGCTAGGGTATGGGGACTGCCATACCCTGCCATATCCCGCCATACCCACAATGCCAGCTTATTTACCTCCTCCCTATAGTCTGACTCGTTGTTGTTGGTTATCAGGCCTATATCCAAGCGTGTTGCCATCATCAAACTTGATGAAGGAGTTGGTGTCGTGCAAAGCCATCCAGTTGTGGGTGAACAGGGAGCACAGCAGAGGGCTGAGGACACACTCCTGGGGGCCCCCTGTGTTAAGAGTCAGTGTGGAGGAGGTGTTGTTGCCAATCCTCACAGTCTCTGGTCTGCCCTTCAGGGCGTCCAGGATCGAGTTGCAGAGGGTAGTGTCCAGACCCAGGGCTCTGATCCTCGGCTCCATGTGGTGGGCAGGGGCACAGAGCTGCTTGTCAGACTAATGGAACAGTGGGTGGTGAGACACATGTGGTGCCTGATCCTTGAGAAAACAGTATACATCAGCCTTGAAGCTCCCCCTGTGTCTTAACATTAACTCAGGCGCGGGACAACAAATTGACATAGCTTGTGAACATCACAAACGACTAGTAAATGGGGTCACAATAGCTTTGTAAACATAATCTTCTGATGTTCTTCGGTATATGTTCAGTTATTCTAAATAGATACATACTGTATTTGAAGGTTGACCTCGGCTACTGCATATTCTTAATGCTTACCCACTTTGTGGATTCATAGAAACAAACCTAGACCATTTTGGTGTCATAGAAACATACCAAAACCAAATAGAGGGGACATGTTATGTTCACCTTTGAAGAGATAGCAGTTCAAAGGTGGCAGCCATGTATCTGATGTCGATAAATTACCAAATTACCTTGGTGGTTTTTGTTTTGTTTCTCCCATCACATTTTCAGCTGGATTGTGAAAAGAAGGGAGCAGAATAAGAGAGAAGATAACTGCAATTCCATTCCTATACCACCTGCCGGTAAATTGGCTCCTTATTACATTTAAGCCACATCTATCAATAAATGGACTGGTATCGAAATGTCTTTGTTGGCCACAAATCGTTAGCAATAGATCCGGTCTCTCCTGAAACAAGGCAGTCATTTATCTGGTCCACAGTTCCTCCCTGGGTGAGACGAAGTAGAACACAAGACTTTTATTTGTTCCCTCAGTGATAGATGTGCCCCCCGCTGAACCTTTGATTACCAGATTACCAGCAGTAAAGTAGGAATCCATTAGACAATCATTTAGTGCTGCTGGGGCACCTTCGGATTCTCCCTCTTTCATCAACTGGTGCTACCAGGGAGGCCAGAGACACAGAGAAGACTAATGCCATACCCAGCAAACCGAGAGTGTTACCAGGACATAATGTAAGTTCTAATTAGGTTATGTAAAGCTGAGAGTAATTTTCCTCTAGAGGGCAATGCATTAAAGTCGAGAATAAACGTGAATGAGGAATATAATATTAATATGTAATGAATTAAATATGAGTAAAATGTTCTACATTAAAATGAATCTATTTGCTCATACACCTTTTATGGCCACAGACTGTATACCATTGCAAGGTAATAGAGTGCCCTTGGCAAGATGAAGGTAGTGGCAGACTGAAATGGTAATCAAGTGAGGGGGAGATTTGGGAAGGTCTCCCCAGTGCTTGGCACTCTGAGCGGTGGATTTATCAGTCCAGTAGGTCTTTACGCAATATCCTCTTGTGCTTGCAGCATATTGAAGAGAAAGAATCTGTGTGGAAATGATCAGCTGTATGAAAGGTCAGGGAAAGTTAAGCATGCCCTAAGCAGGTCATGACTCTTCTTCCATGATAAGAAATAACTGCCCATGTAAGGCAGAATGAGGAAAAAAGATAACCTTGTCCCATTTGTCCTATTGAAATTGCAGAACTGTCACTCAAAATGATAGTCAGTCAACTGGCTTGATCAAAACTCTCTCAGGAGGAGATATTTGGTACCTAAAGCTGTGCTTATTGAGTAGTTGCATAATAATTGTGCAATTGTTTTTGCAGAATGCATTGACAGATTAGATTTTTCATGTTCATCTGGCTAGAAAATGTTTACAACATTTATTACCATAGACATAGCCAGTCCACTTCAGGTCTGTATGTTATTTGAAACAGAAGATGTTATTTTGTGCTGTGTCTAAGTGAGTCATTTTTGTTTTAAAGGTTAGGAAACAAGAACAAATCAACAGGAGAGGAGCAGTAGCATAACGCACCCTCCTGTGACTTACTGAGGGCCATAGGAAGGTCACTTTATTCTTCCCCTGTGGGCATCTTCCTGGCACACAGAGTGAAGATAATAAGTAAATATAATTTTAATGGCCTTCACTCTGAATGGGTGGCTGTAATCTGCACAGGCTCAAGGTGTACTGGGCACCAAAGGAGACAGGGAATAGTCTGCAGTGCCAGTGGTTATTATTAGCGCTATCATAGATCAGATATAGAGGAGGAGAATGAAGTGTGATGATGAATTTGGGGCTCCTGTCAACTTCTGTGGAGCTGTCAGGGCCAGTAGGCAAGGGAGCCTGGCTAAGGTCATGGATAAAGGATGCCACCTCAGGGAGGCCCCAAGGGAACTATTCACTACATTACACGTATAAAGGGGGAATATATTGCAACTCTGAAGAGAGGGGGGAACAAAAGTTTCTGTTCACACATGGAGTACCTTAGATTCGTCCCTAAGAGTCAGGTAATTCCCAAAAGTACATAGGGTAATTAATTAATAGATTTATTAATAGAATGCTTATTCAATGTCTTTATCTACAAATCTCTCTTAGGTTCCTTTGTCTTCAAACCTGCCCATCCATCTTAATTTCACGTTCCCTTACATCAGTCTGAAGTAAATTGATGCGGTGTGCAGCTGCTGGCAATGTCCATGTTAAAAAGCTAACCACATGTACAAAAACATTCCCTTAACCAATAGACCTGAATACTAATATACTTAGCAGATGTGGGTCTATGGGGAGTTAAAGGTGTATTATTGTATTTCAAAATGACTTGCAGCCACAGACAGTGTAACCCTAGACATTGAGGCCCAGTCTGGAGCATATGAAAACCTTCAGAAGTAGAATAGATCTCAGTGTAGAATTGGCTTCCAGGGCTTTCAGTGGGGCCCAGAAACACATGCTCTGCCTATGGTCTGGCGCCAGCTTTCATGTGAATAACATGCCAGTTCACCATTACTGCTGAAATACATTTTTGTGAGCCAATGCTTTCTCCTTCCAACTCTTTTAATGTTTTTCACAGATGTTCGAGAGTGAATTTGTTTCCCTCCCAGAGATCACATTTCATACATTCAGATGGAACCAAAACACAGGTTCCACGTGGGGAGGGATGGAATTTGAGATAGAACCTGAAAGCATAATATACAGCATAAAAACAATTATAGTGTGAGAGCATTGTAGAACGAGTATAGCTGATTGAAATGCAGTGGTGGTGCCAACTGTAAATCAATGCTGGTCAATGTAATTTCATAGTGGATCCTAGATATGTGAACACCATCACAAAGTACTGAGGATGCCAGGATATGCTCAGCTTGAGCTCACTCTATTCTGACTTGCATCTGAATAGATAGCAGGTTGATCGAAGTACAGTACAATCGAGACTTTTATGATATGGGTCTGTTTCATGTTTAATGTATCTTTCCTACCTACGGACAGAATATATGCAGGCTGCCCTGTGGATGTCATCCTCACCTCATGTATTGGGCTTGAAAAGAGACATCAGAGCACTCAGAAAGAGCGAATAACATGAAAAGAACGACTGAACTAGGCAGATTTTAATTGCATTTAGTGCTCATATTCAATAGGATTTTGCTTGGGATTCTCCTTGTCATTCAAAGCAGGCAATATACTTCCCATTATGAATTCAACTGTATGGTTTTCAAAATGTAATTAGTCATCTGATGAGAGCAAGCTGACGCACACTTCATGTCTGTGTGTGATAGAACATGTTGTTGAATCAATGGCACTACTGATTGAGGGTTAGTCCCTGTCATGTAGAATTGATTTTGAGCATGACAAAATAGATGGGTTTATGATGTGTTTGTGCCTAGGTGGCATTTCGGTCACTCTGAATGCTGGCAGGATACAGTTGAACCTTTTCAGGTTGATCTTCAAAGTATAGCGACAATGTCACATCATGCAAGATGCCCTGGCAGTAAAGATCTGAATACATGGGTTAGATTGATTCACGTTGGCTACCGGGACTTAATTTAATTATAATGAACTGTCCTGTAGTTAAGGTATTGCAGTTGACAATATGTTAGCACTGGTAATAACGATCTATATTATGAAATGCACGAAGATAATACATCTATGAACAGTTGTATTCTAAGGATTACAGGCTGGTCTCACGTTGGGTCTCCGACTATAGTGACTACAGTTGGCTAGATGGAGAGGCTCGGTCTGCTCGGTCTGCGTCTTTCAATGTGTCATCAGCCCGGAAAAAAAAAAAAAATGCATTTATTGTAGTCCACATGGTGTCGCTGTTGCCTGTCAATCAGCATAATCTTGAGAAGTGGACAGGATTTTAGATTGAGGAGAACACATGAATATGCCCAACGTGAGAATCCTGAACCGTTTGGCAACAAACATGGGAAGTTTCCTTTATGAATATTAGTTTGTAAGAAATGTGTTAGATATGGTAACAACCCGCTTCCTAAATATCTGCACTCTAGGCTAGAGCTTGGCTACTGCGGGAAGAAGAAACAAGACAAACCTGTAGCCTAGCCAGTTGTCAAGTTGTCATTTATAAATGTCAAAGTAATTCTCACATATTTTTCAAAGTGAGGTTGGAAGTGTAGGTTACGTCCGTGACGCAGTGCTTCTTTGCACCACACTGGCACAATGAACATAAAATGACCAATAGTCAATTTTAAGTGTTAGTGAGTTGACAGTCACATTGAGTTTGGCATAATTAAGTTTGGCATATTATCCGCCTGGCTCTCGAGAGGTCAGGTTGGACGAGATACTTCTGCAGCCCAAAGTCGACATAAAACAGAATACAAAACTACACGTAATTGTTGCGATTTGGGCGTATTGCCCCATGTTAGATTTTCACCCAGGTAGCCTAGGCCCATAGGCTGTCTAACTACAAAAATATATATTTCCTATAGCCTAAGCAGCAGTAGCAGAGTTATGTGTATCCAGATTGTTTGGCAAATTTAATAGCAGAACCATTTGTGAGTGCGCTAAAGTTTCTAAATGCTTTGCGTAAAATGCACAATATCCTCCATCACGTTTGTTGGTAAAACTAATCACAAAACCTGTTATCTTCATTAGTACCCTATCACGTCTGCGCTGTTTATTTTTTATTTAACTAGGCAAGTCAGTAAAGAACATTTACATTACATTTACATTTAAGTCATTTAGCAGACGCTCTTATCCAGAGCGACTTACAAATTGGTGCATTCACCTTATGACATCCAGTGGAACAGCCACTTTACAATAGTGCATCTAGATCTTTTAAGGGGGGGGGGGGGGGGGCAGAAGGATTGCTTTATCCTAGGTATTCCTTGAAGAGGTGGGGTTTCAGGTGTCTCCGGAAGGTGGTGATTGACTCCGCTGTCCTGGCATCGTGAGGGAGTTTGTTCCACCATTGGGGTGCCAGAGCAGCGAACAGTTTTGACTGGGCTGAGCGGGAACTGTACTTCCTCAGTAGTAGGGAGGCGAGCAGGCCAGAGGTGGATGAACGCAGTGCCCTTGTTTGGGTGTAGGGCCTGATCAGAGCCTGAAGGTACTGAGGTGCCGTTCCCCTCACAGCTCCGTAGGCAAGCACCATGGTCTTGTAGCGGATGCGAGCTTCAACTGGAAGCCAGTGGAGAGAGCGGAGGAGCGGGGTGACGTGAGAGAACTTGGGAAGGTTGAACACCAGCCGGGCTGCGGCGTTCTGGATGAGTTGTAGGGGTTTAATGGCACAGGCAGGGAGCCCAGCCAACAGCGAGTTGCAGTAATCCAGACGGGAGATGACAAGTGCCTGGATTAGGACCTGCGCCGCTTCCTGTGTGAGGCAGGGTCGTACTCTGCGGATGTTGTAGAGCATGAACCTACAGGAACGGGCCACCGCCTTGATGTTGGTGGAGAACGACAGGGTGTTGTCCAGGATCACGCCAAGGTTCTTAGCGCTCTGGGAGGAGGACACAATGGAGTTGTCAACCGTGATGGCGAGATCATGGAACGGACAGTCCTTCCCCGGGAGGAAGAGCAGCTCCGTCTTGCCGAGGTTCAGCTTGAGGTGGTGATCCGTCATCCACACTGATATGTCTGCCAGACATGCAGAGATGCGATTCGCCACCTGGTCATCAGAAGGGGGAAAGAACAAATTCTTATTTTACAGCCAAACCCTCCCATAACCCGGGGGACGCTGTGCCAATTGTGCGCCGCCCTATGGGACGCCTGATCACTGCCGGTTGTGATACAGTCCGGGATCGAACCAGGGTCTGTAGTGACGCCTCTAGCAGTGAGATGCAGTGTCTTCGACCGCTGCGCCACGCGGGAGGCCAAATATTCAAAATGTTAAGTGCGTGCGTGGGGTGCTGAGCAGTCGGTCCGCCTTACTCCACACTACACGCCCCCTAGACCAGCATTTGCCAATACAAATTGTGATTTGGGTTCAATTCCCTCTTATTTTTATACAAAGGATGTTGACGATGTGCATTATGCCAGGAGGATGGATTTAAGAGGGCGGAGTGTCAGGTCTTTATAGCGTGGGTATATCTGCAGCAGGGCACATGGATACAAATGCAAATAAGTATTTCATACTGCATAGTCAGCGGCCACATGGAGTGCCGAAGTTTGATTAAAACGGATATAAAACAACAACTGACTGACGGCTATTTTGTACTGTATCCGACATGGAATTCATCTTTGTTCCCGCTGTAAATAACATGTATTGGAGTTAGCCGACGCGTGATTTGAAACATTTATTTTTCGACGGGTGACAGGACATCTGAAGAACTGTATGAAAACAAATTCTTGAGGTTCGACGATAAGAGCTATTACGCATCGCCAAGAAACTTCACATCGGTCTGCAAATGATGCAGAGGAGACAGGGATGACAAACGGGTGAAGAAAGCGGATTTAAAATACAGTAATATAATCCCTATGTAAAAATTCAATTTTTGTGACAACGGCTTCCATGGTGATTATTCATGATCCCATGTAGCAGAAAACTAATAGGCTACTAATAATCTTCTGTCGATCGGTAACGCTGAAGTCACCGTGCGTTATTCAGTTATCTGGATAGTGAACTGCAACTTTTAACAAGTATTTTTATGACTTAATATTTACTACATATTGCCACGTTTTCATTTACATTCGATATTCAGAAATGGTCATCTTTTGCTGAGGGCTGTTCACATTGGATTATAGAAACGGGCATGACTTTTTGGAACTTAACAAACTATCCATTTGGATGGTCAGTGGACATTTGTAAAAATCCTGAAGTCAGTTTTGATGCAGCCAAGTCTATGTTTTGAATCCCTTTTGAATGATCTATTATCACTAAATCTAAATGGATTTTTTGCAAGAGGCGAACAGAAACATGGTGCATCTCCATGCGCTACAATCAATCATGGTACTTTTAGGGGGTAAGTGGAACATTATTTTAAACCATGTGTTTTGTGACCAATGCACACATACAACTCATCTTAGCTCTATGATTTAGATATTTGAAGAATTTAATATTTTATTCATTCTGGGATGCTTAAGCTTTACAATTGTGTTTTATGTTTCTCTTATTTATAAACATAATTTTATGGAGTGTTCATCTCGTGAATTGGGTCGTTCCACCAATACTGTGCCTTTTGAGATGTGTAGGGGGGAAAAAACGAATTAGATTTCACTTAATTTTAACATTCTATCATAAAGAGAACATGTTCAACTTAATAAAAAACATGTTTTCCAACCTCAAGAGGTTTTAAATAACAAAATGACAATAGTCAGTGCCAAATAAACAGGGTTGATCATTTCATCTTAAAGGAGTTGTTAATTATTTTACAACATGTTAATATAAGGTTCCTCACCCTGAAAGTAGTCTATGGGCCAGGATACATTTTAACCCATTGTTCGGTTTTCTTTAAACAACCACTGCAAACTTTAGCTAAATATAGCCACCGCCAGCTAAAAATCTATGGTAGTAATAGGGGCATGTGAACATTTGATTTGGCCATTTAAAAAAATAACATGAGTTGATTTGAGTTTATTGTAATTTTTGGGGGTTACAAGGGATGGCATGCCCTGTCATTTCCATAGATCTTTAGCTAGCAGTGGCTAAAGTTAGCTAAAGATTGTAGTGGCTGTTTAAAGAAAACCGAACCATGGATTACTGGCCCACAGCTTACTGTCAGGGTAGGGAACCATCTAACATAATGTTGTAAAGTAGTGAACTACTCCTTTAAATCAGTCATAAATCCCCTTCTGACAGGGAAACTGGAAGCTTGTTTATGTGCAACAGGGAGGGGCAATCAAATGCGAGCTTCACAAAAAAAACCTGAAATTGTTAAAACATTTCTAGCCTGCCTATGTGTATGGGTAACAGGATTGATGCGTTATGCTTGACCCACAAAACAACAGAAAAAGGCCCAAAATAGTAGAACCAGCTCACCTGCTTTTACTCTATGATTTGATTATTAGCTTACATGTTCAATGTTTCGTTTGAAATAAGTATTTAAAAAGGAATAGTTTCCCCATATTAAAATGAGAGTTCAGTTCAGAGTTGACCTTAATGAGGGACAGGTTTTTATAATTTTTTTAACTTTAAATTAAATCACTAATGACATTAAATACATCATCTTCAGAAATGACTTTGTCAAAGCAACAAAATAACTAGGGCTTTATAATGATGGTGAAAACTTGTCGAAATGTTTGGGTTAAGTGGGTTAAAATCATTCTGGAAGCCAGAGGGTGCATGTCAAAATTGTGCATTTTTGCACTTTAGCAAGTCTTTATTCAGATTTATTGAATTCTACATGTGGTCTGTATTAAAGGGCACTTAAATACATTTACAAGGCTTTTAAAATTCAAGATTTGTGCACAATTTCTAATTGAAATATCAAAGGAACACAAAAGGCACTCATTTCGTAGAACGACCCAATTATTAGTTGACCTAGGACCTATGTTAACGCCTCACACGGATCGCTTCCTCATGGGAGTCTTTCAACAGAATTCTTAAGGCTAAGTGCTTACAACAAAAATTCAAGAACCAACTGATTTTCTGTCGGCATGGCTTTGTCCATTCCTTTCAGAACAGTTCTCTACACCCCATTCTCATACCCAGCTACATGTGACAGACGTAGGGTTGGGCGGTATCTAGATTTTGATACCGTTATACTATTTATGTACCATACTGGGATGTACGGTATTACCGGAAGTGCAGACAAGGGGAGCTATAAAAAATTATAATACAGTACCAGTCAAGTTTGGACACCTACTCATTCAAGGGTTTTTCCTTATTTTTCCTATTTTCTACATTGCCTTGATGACAGCTTTGCACACTCTTGGCATTCTCTCAACCAGCTTCATGAGGAAGCTCTTGAAGGAGTTCCCACATTATGCTCAGCACTTGTCTGCTTTTCCTCCACTCTGCGGTCCAACTCATCCGAAACCATCTCATTTGGGTTTAGGTCAGGTGATTGTGGAGGCCAGGTCATCTGATGCAGCACTCCATCACTCTCCTTCTTGGTCAAATAGCCCTTACACAACCTGGTAGTGTGTTGGGTCATTGTCCTGTTGAAAAACACATGATTGTCCCGCAAAGCGCAAACCAGATGGGATGGCATATCGCTGCAGAATGCTGTGGTTACCATGCTGGTTAAGTGTGCCTTGAATTCTAAATAAATCACTGACAATGTCACCAGCAAAGCACCCCCACACCATCACACCTCGCCCTCCATGCTTTTGGGTGGTAACCACACATGCAGAGATAATCCGTTCACCTTCTCTGCGTCTCACAATAACACGGTGGTTGGAACCAAAAATGGCAAATTTGGACTCACCTGTCTAAAGGACAGATTTCTACCAGTCTAATGTCCATTGCTTGGGTTTTTTGGCCCATGTCTCTTCTTCTTATTGGTGTCCTTTAGTAGTGGTTTCTTTGCAGCAATTTGACCATGAAGGCCTGATTCACGCTGTCTCCTCTGAACATTTGATGTTGAGATGTCTGTTACTTGAACTCTGTGAAGCATTTATTTGGGCTGCAATCCGAGGTGCAGTTAACTCTAATGAACTTAACCTCTGCAGCAGAGGAAACTCTGGGTCTTCCTTTCCTGTGGCGGTCCTCATGAGAGCCAGTTTCATCATAGCGCTTGATAGTTTTTGCGACTGCACTTGACGAAACTTTCAAAGTTCTTGACGTTTTCAGAATTGACTGACTTTCATGTCTTAAAGTAATGATGGACTGTCATTTCTCTTTGCTTTTTTGAGCTGTTCTTGCCATAAAATGGACTTGGTCTTTTACCAAATAGGGCTATCTTCTGTATACCACCCTTACCTTGTCACAACACAACTGATTGGTTCAAACGCATTAAGAAGGATAGAAATTCCACAAATGAACTTTTAACAAGGCACACCTGTTAATTTAAATGCATTCCAGGTGACTACCTCATGAAGCTGGTTGAGAGAATGCCAAGAGCGTGCAAAGCTGTCATCAAGGCAAAGGATAGCTAATTTGAAGAATCTAAAATCTAACATATTTTGATTTGTGTGACACTTTTTTGGTCACTATATGATTCCATGTCTGTTATTTCATAGTTTTGTTGTCTTCACTATTATTGTACAATGTAGAAAATAGTAAAAATAAAGAAAAGTCTCTAGAATGAGTAGGTGTGTTCAAGCTTTTGACTGGTACTGTATATATATGTGTACCTCTGTACGACACATAGAAACGCAACATGGAACAATTTCAAAGATTTGACTGAGTTACAGTTCATTTAAGGAAATCAGTTAATTGAAATGAAGTCATTAGGCCCTAATCTATGGATTTCACATGACTGGGAAAACGGTTATGCATCAGTTGGTCACAGATACCTTAAAAAAAGGTTGGAGCGTGGATCAGAAAAGCAGTCAGTATCTGGTGTGACCACCATTTGCCTCATGCAGCGCGACCCATCTCCTTCGTAAAGAGTTAATCAGGCTGTAGTTTGTAACCTGTGGAATATTGTCCCACTCCTCTTCAAGAGCTGTGCGATGTTGCTGGATACTGGCGGGAAATGGAACACACTGTCGTACACGTCAATCCAGAGCATCCAAAACATGCTCAATGGGTGACATGTCTGGTGAGTATGCAGGCCATGGAAGAACTCAAATTTTCAGTTTCCAGGAATTGTGTACAGATCCTTGTGACTTGGGACCATGCTTTATCATGCTGAAACATGAGGTGATGGCGGCCGATTAATGGCACGAAAATGGGCCTCATGATCTCATCACTGTATCTGAAATTGCCATTGATAAAATGCAATTGTGTTCGCTGTCTGTAGCCATACCATAACCCCACCGCCACCATGGGGCACTCTGTTCACAGCATTGACATACGCAAATCGCTGGCCCACACGACCCCATACATGGTGTCTGCCATCGGGATTCATCGGTGAAGAGCTCCCTTCTCCAGCTCAGTGTTCATCGACGGTGATCATTTTCCCACTGAAGTCGGTTACGATGCGAACTGCAGTCAGGTCAAGACCCTGGTGAAGATGACAAAGATGAGCTTCCCTGAGACGTTCTCTGACAGTTTGGTTGTGCAAACCCACAGTTTCATCAGCTGTCAGGGTGGCTGGTCTCAGACGATCCCACAGGTGAAGAAGCCGGATGTGGAGGTCTTGTGCTGGCATGGTTGTGAGGCCGATTGGACGTAATGCCAAATTCTCCAAAACAACGTTGAAGGCGGCTTATGGAAGTGAAATTAATAATACATTCTCTGGTGACAGCTGTGGTGGACATTCTAGCAGTCAGCATGCCAATTGCAGGTTCCCTCAACTTGAGACATCTGTGGCATTGTATTGTACGATAGAACTGCACTTTTAGAGTGGTCTTTTATTGTCCCTAGCACAAGGTGCACCTGTGTAATTATCATGCAATTATGCAGCTATTTCTATTGTTGTTTTTATATGCGTCTTAATTTGCCACACCTGTCAAGTGGATGGATTATCTTGGCCAAGGAAAAATGCTCACTAACAGAGATGTAAAAAAAAATGTGCACAAAGTTTGAGAAAAATAATATTTTTGTGCTTATGGAGAATTTCTGGGACCAACACTTTACATGTTGCGTTTATATTTTTGTTCAGTGTAGATCCTTATACTGATGTCACAAGAGGGCGCGACTCCCAATAGATAAGTTTGGAGATGCATGCTATGGAGCAATCTAAATTAAACACAACCCACACACCACAGGAGGTTGGTGGTACCTTAATTGGGGAGAACAGGCTCGTGGTAATGAATGGAGCGGAATCAGTGGAATGGTATCAATTACATTAAAACATGGTTTCCAGGTGTTTGATGGCATTCCATTTGCGGCGTTCCGGCCATTATTATGAGCCGTTCTCCCTTCAGCATATTCCTCTGCTACACACAGAGGCCAGGCGAAAACAGACACACCATGCACAGCTGGGGCTGGGCAGACCAAACCAAGCACACCATGCACAGCCGGGGGAGGCCGTGTCTTTTAATTACATTTTTTCTGGTTCTTGCAAATAATTGGAGACAGACACAGCTCTGACAGCATTCTGAATGTCAGTACAGAATTAAATAGGCTAATTCACTTTCACAAAAATATATTTGCATTCACAAATCTAAATAGTGTTCATCAGGCTTCCATGAGATGAAAACATTGTATAGAGAATTTTTGGGAGTCTGTGAATGCTTGTATGGTATATCTACATCCTAGATTGGGTACCCAGATCAAGAAAAATGCATACTTTTAGATAAATAGCCTAGACCTTTTTCACTTCACAATCTCTGGTGCTCTCGGATTTGGTGTAAAAAAAGGATATATAAGACATCAGAATGTATCATCATGGCAGAGCAGGGGACGTTGCTGTTACTGTTTCAAGTGTTTGGTTGTTGTACTTTTTCACTGACATTGTAACTGAAGGATTAGTAACCATAGCAGCACAGCACCACTCTAAGGCCTCTGTCTGTGGATCACTGCCAGTAGTGGGTGATGGTAGTAAGGCAAGAGGACTGTTGCTTTGTTTTGTTCCTGAAGTATTTTGAGTGAGATTTTTGCTGGGGTTGTGAGGATTTGTACGCAACTCAGAGGGCGAGAGAGAGAGACGGAATGGGTTCGAATTCCATTCAACAGGGTTGCCTTGGGTAGACATCATAGTTTTTTTAAATATTTTGTTTGTTTTTAGTACCATCCTTCAGTGCCACTCAACCCCTCCCATCTATCTCTGAACACCATCCGGTTTTGATTTCAATTTGCCATGTATTTTTCAACTGGGTTGTGATGTTTCACAAAAGTTCTGAACCTTTCTATTCTCATAGATTCTACATATTGCGTCACAGATTATTCATTTTATATTCTAACAATGGATAGGTAGTTGAGCATGAAAATGAAATTAACTGTCTGGTGCACTTAAAATTGTGATTGAGGCAGTCAAATTAGAGGCAGACAGATCGTAAAAGAAGCAGACAGTGATGCACTAAATTATTCAGCGATACATTAACATCTTCATACATTTTGCATCCAATTTGAATCACATTGTAATCATTTTCTCTGGCTAATCGTCTGTTATCCTTGGGTTCATTCATTCTCAGTATTCTGTAGAGGCCCCATCACATTTGTGTTAAAGAGGGGGCCCTGGGGTGAGGAGGAGAGGCTGCAGGAGCAGATAGTGGTGTAGAGGGGAAGGTCGTGCTCCATGCCAAATCAACCTCCTCTGCACGGAGCCCACAGAGCTCTGTGTTGCGCTGGACGCTGTGACTGCCAGGGCGCCCCTGACTCACTGATGCCACACGGCCATGGCGGGACTGCCCAGGAGTCACAGGCCCTTGGCACACAACTGCTGTGTAGGATCAAACAACTAAGACAGGACGGGAGGGTAGCAGGATGGAATTTGTGTTTGAGAATGTTCTTGATGTAGTACAGCCACTTAGGCCACCATTTCGTTGGCTAGAAATGAACAGTACCAGTGCACAGACACTGTTTCTGACTGAGTGTGGCCTCAGTGGTTTTGGTGTTCTTTGTTTAAAATAAGTGTAGACAATATGAACATTCACTCAGTGGAGTTATTTACTGATTGAGCTCCGAGTGGCCATTACCTCCACTCTGATTAGGAGCAGAGGATTATGGCACGTTGATTGGAGACACACAAACACTCAGGCTTTCCAATTACACTCAGAACCTCACTCCTAGTTACAGTTCTGTTCCTCAGGCCATTTACATGACTGATTAGAGTTGGACAAAAACACAATCAGTGAATCTATTTCTTCTGTAGTTTCAACAGATCGCATAATGCAATTCTAAATAAAAGCTGGTGTACAGCACATAAAAAGCAGAGGATGTTTTAACATTGACCACACAGCCACCAGTGAAAGGACAGAGAATGTATGGGGCAGATATATGGTGTGAGTCATGGTTTCATATATCCCAGCCCAGTGAGTAAACACCTCCACTGCACCACTCTGATCCAAATCAGAGGGAGATGGCAGAGGCTAGAGGGGGCCTGTTTTGGCAGGAGAGGAGAGAGATATGATTGAAAGTCTTGTAAAATCGCCTACTAAAACAACCTTCATTGTAAGGGTTATCTGAGGGTCCGTGTTTGGTTTGACATCGAATCTTCAAGCACAAGAGTAGCAGATATATTCGTGTCCTGTCTATTATCTTTAATTATTTGTTATTCTTACTTTTTTCAGTAATTTTCTTAACTGCATTGTTGGTTTTAAGGGCTTGTAAGTAAGCATTTCACTGTAAGGTCTACACCTTTTCTATTCGGCACGTGACAAATAAAATGTGATTTGATCCAATAAAGCAGTAATGTCCATCCATTTTGCTGTTGTCTCCCTGTACAGGGCCTGCCCAAATACCCTTTTTGTCCATTACCACAGACTGACATTTTGATTTAAAGTCCAACAATAAAAAAAGGTGCATTCCATCACAGATAATGACACCCTGTAGAAGGAGCTTTAGTATTTGCTGAAGTCAACAAAGAAAATTAACTGTGTATAAAATGTGATTCAAATAGCTGGCATTATCAATATTCAACATGATAAGCAAGTCTACAAATCTACTTGGAAGATCTCCAGCCTGAGAATGAGAAATACACTAGGCTAACCTTTTTGTTTCTAAATGCTATCTGACTTACTCATCCCCAGCTCTCAGTAACAGCCTCACTCTGAATCACAGAGAGGTGTCAAGACTCCACACTTAACATAATCCTGACAGTCTATACACCTCACCACAAAGAATTAAATGGCCCTTGAAAATATACACCTGTCATTGCCTCTTCTAATGCATTTAGCTCTGATTCCTCCTATAGATGCTGACAGTTACTCACAGAGACTTCACTCTGATGCTCTGTAAACCTTTGTCCAGCCACCTGTGCATAATTGTTTCATTCCGAAAAAGAGATGCAAAACAAATGTGCATGCCAAAGATGGATCTATCCAGCAGACAAGCATTTTTGGGGTGAACAATTCAGATATCTATACAGCTTGCCTGAAATTCAACAGGGTTGATTAGTAGACACCATACGATTTCTACCAAGATGTAAATCATCTTTCAGTGTCACAGATTATGCATTTTTATATTCTAACAATGGATAGGTAGTTGATCATGAAAATTAAATTAACTGGATGGTTCACTTAAAATGGTGATAGAGGCAGTCAAATTAGAGGCAGACAGATTGTAAAAGAAGCAGACAGTGTATGCAATAAAGCATACAGGTTAACTTAAATGCCTCCAAGCACAACATATTGCATTAATATCTAATATCATGTTGTGCTGGTTTAGTATTTTCTCCAAGGCTGTCTGCTACTGTAATACCATCTCTAGTAATGAAAACATAATACCTTTGCTGCTTCAAAGTCATTTTGAATACATCATAATTAGACACGTTTCAAATTTAGCTGAATGTTTTTTTTCTGTATGTTGGACCTAGACACCAACAGTGAGGTCTGTTCTATGTACAGTAGGAAACCAGCCAAGCAAAACTTGGACAATCTGATATGGTTTGTGAACTTCAACTTGAGTAGAGAACATCTTCTTTATAAAGAAACTGGGCAGTAAGTAGTCAGTGATCATGTGATTATCCCAATTCTGAGTGTATGCCTTCTACAGTCAGTAATGAGTTGGGTGGTCCCACTGTGAGAGCACAGTTGTGAATGTTGCATGGTAAACCATAGCTTTGAACCCAGACAGATTGACACGCCGGAGGTCCTCTGTTTTGACCTCACAAGGCTGGAGAAGGGAGAAAGCACAAACACTGAATCAGCCTCAACATCAATAATTACAATTCATTGCCCTCAGTTCAACTCTTTGTACATCATTTATTAAATCCCACCAGTAACCGTTACAGTAAATTCCATTATCAAATGCAATGAAGGGTCAAACTCAATGAAAGGAACAAGTGAACAGCTGTCACCAACACATTAGTAACTTGAACATTTTCTTATCAACTTTATTACTTCTTAAATACTTAAGTGTTTTGTTGAGTGTACTAGCTGTTTCCCAGAACATCCAGGTAGATTTGAAGGCAATCCATGAGGGGTTCAAAGACAACCCAGAGTGGAGCCCTTATTTTGGTATAAGCTGCTAGAAATATATGGGCAACCTATCAATACCCCCCTTCAGATCTATCTGCTGAAGGTCCCAGAGGGGCTGAGATTACACACAGAGGGCATCTTTACCTCCACACTACCAATGGACCCTCAGCTGAAACTCACAGCAAAAAAATGCTGATTTTACAATTGCCTTTTTACATTTACATTTACATTTAAGTCATTTAGCAGACGCTCTTATCCAGAGCGACTTACAATTTGGAAAGTTCATACATATTCATCCTGGTCCCCCCGTGGGAATTGAACCCTGGTCCCCCGTAATCCATTGGCTTTGGCTGTGTTTCCCAAGTATTCCAGGCAGCATTTTAAATCAATTTTCTGTTTAAATCTCACTTCCCTTTTCTCATTGCAGGATGTGAAAGCTGAAGGTTGCTAGTTGTAACTCTTATCACAAGTGTCAGGGGACAAAGGATAGTGGCTAACCCTGGGCATTGTGTGGTGGATCCATAGATATTCTATTCAATTACATATTAGAGCCTGTAAGTAAGCATTTCACTGTAAGGTTGTATCTGTACCTGTTGTATTTGGCGCAGGTGACAAATAAACTTGGATTTGATTCTAATTCCTAATTATATGGGTGAATCATATGAGAGTGGATATCACACTCATAGTATACTCAACAAAATTATAAACACAACATGCAAGAATTTCAAAGATTTTTCTGAGTTACAGTTCATATAAGGAAATCAGTCAATTGAAATAAATTCATTAGGCCCTAATCTATGGATTTCACATGACTGGGCAGGGGCACAGCCATGGGTGGGCCTGGGAGGGCACCCCAGACCACCCGGGCCTACGCACTGGAGATCTAGTCCAACCCACAAAGGGCTTTATTACAGACAGAACTACTCCCCCCTCTGAAAACCCTGCAGGTGAAGAAGCCGGATGTGGCGGTCCTGGGCTAGCATGCTTTGCGGTTGTGAGGCCGGTTGGATGTACTGACAAATTCTCTAAAATGACATTGGAGGAGGGCTTATGGTAGAGAAATGAACATTCCATTTTCTGGCAACAGATCTGGTGGACATCCTGCAGTCAGCATGCCAATTGCATGCTCCCTCAAATCTTGAGACATCTGTGGCGTTGTGTTGTGTGACAAAACTGCACATTTTAGAGTGGTCTTATTGTCCCCAGCACAAGGTGCACCTGTGTAATGATCATGCTGTTTAATCAGCTTCTTGATATATCACACCTGTCAGGTGAATGGATTATCTTAACAAAGGATAAAATGCTCACTTTGTGCACAACAGTTGAGAGAAGTATGCTTTTTGTGCGTATGGAACATTTCTGGGATCTTTTATTTCAGCTCATGAAACATGGGACCAGCACTTTACATGTTTCATTTATATTTTTGTTCAATGTATACAGTGCATTCGGAAAATATTCAGACCCCTTCCCCCTTTCCACATTTTGTTAGGTTTCAGATTTATTCTAAAATTGATTACATTCATCTTTTTCTCATCAATCTACACACAACACCTCATAATGACAAAGTGAAAATAGGTTTTAAGAAAAAAACAAAAATACCTTATTTACATAAGTATTCAGACCCTTTGCTATGAGACTTGAAATTGAGCTCAGATGCTTCCTGTTTCCATTGATCATCCAAAGAGATGTTTCTACAACTTGATTGGAGTCCACCTGTGGTAAATTCAATTGATTGTATATGATTTGGAAAGGCACAAACCTGTCTAGTATATAAGGTCCCACAGCTGACAGTGCATGTCAGAGCAAAAACCAAGCCATGAGGTTGAAGGAACTGTCCGTAGAGCTCCGAGACAGGATTGTGTCGAGGCACAGATCTGGAGACGGGTACCAAAAAATGTCTGAAGCATTGAAGGTCCCCAAGAACACAGTGGCCTTCATTGTTCTTAAATGGAAGATGTTTGGAACCACCAAGACGTTTCCTAGAGCTGGCCGTTCGGCCAAACTGAGCAATCGGGGGAGAAGGGCCTTAGTCAGAGAAGTGACCAAGAACCCTGATGGCCACTCTCACAGGGCTCCAGAGTTTGTCTGTTAATAAGATGGGTCAAACTTACAGAAGGACAACCATCTCTGCAGCACTCCACCAATCATGCCTTTATTTTAGAGTGGCCAGACATAAGCCACTCCTCAGTGAAAGGCCATGACAGCCCGCTTGGAGTCTGCCAAAAGGCACCTAAAGGACTCTCAGACCATGAAAAACAAGATTCTCTGGTCTGATGAAACCAAGATTGAATTCTTTGGCCTGAATGCCAAGTGTCATGTCTGGAGGAAACCTGGCACCATCCCTACAGAGAAGCATGGTGGTGGCAGCATCATGCTGTGGGGATGTTTTTCAGCGGCAGGGACTTGGAGACTAGTCAGGATTGAGGGAAAGATGAACGGATCAAAGTACAGAGAGATCCTTGATGAAAACCTGCTCCAGAGTGCCCAGGACCTCAGACTGGGGTGAAGGTTCACCTTCCAATAGGACAGCGACCCTAACCACACAGCCAAGACAACACAGGAGTGGCTTTGGGACAAGTCTCTGAATGTCCTTGAGTGGTCCAGCCAGTGTCTGGACTTGAACACGATTGAACATCTCTGGAGAGACCTGATAATAGCTGTGCAGCGACGATCCCCATCTAACCTGACAGAGCTTGAGAGGATCTGCAGAGAAGAATGGGAGAAACTCCCTAAATATAGCTGTGCCAAGCTTGTAGCGTCAAACCAAACGAGACTCGAAGCTGTAATCGCTGCCAAAGGTTGTTCAACTAAGTACTGAGTAAGGGTCTGAATACTTACAGTACCAGTCAAAAGTTAGGACACACCTACTCATTCAAAGGTTTTTCTTTTATTTTTACTATTTTCTAAGTTTTTGAATAATAGTGAAGACATCAACACTTTGAAATAACACATATGGAATCATGTAGTAACCATAAAAGTGTTAAACAAATCAAAATATATTTTAGATTGGAGATTCTTCAAAGTAGCCACCCTTTGCCTTGATGACAGCTTTGCACACTCTTGGCATTTGGCCGGAGCAAGGAGTCTGGGTAGCCAGGCAAGGTTATTCATTGACAGGGATGCAGTTAATGCTGGGAGAGTCACAGCAGCTGAAGGAGGAGACAGCATGGTTTGTGTGCCTATGATGCCAATTGTAGACTATCCATACTTGATCCCCAATTGCATCTGGATGAGAGGTAGGGATGGAAGATGGGTATTTCTCCTAGCCAGCAGTCCAATTGGGACACCGTTCAGTGGTATCAATTAAAAGAGGGGTGAGGTTGAGAGAACATATTACAGTTTGAACTTTGGGGAGATACAGTGGGGCAAAAAAGTATTTAGTCAACCACCAATTGTGCAAGTTCTCCCACTTAAAAAGATGAGAGAGGCCTGTAATTTTCATCATAGGTACACTTAAACTATGACAGACAAAATGAGAAAAAAAATACAGAAAATCACATTGTAGGATATTTAATGAATTTATTTGCAAATTATGGTGGAAAATAAGTATTTGGTCACCTACAAACAAGCAAGATTTCTGGCTCTCACAGACCTGTAACTTCTTCTTTAAGAGGCTCCTCTGTCCTCCACTCGTTACCTGTATTAATGGCACCTGTTTGAACTTGTTATCAGTATAAAAGACACCTGTCCACAACCTCAAACAGTCACACTCCAAACTTCACGATGGCCAAGACTAAAGAGCTGTCAAAGGACACCAGAAACAAAATTGTAGACCTGCACCAGGCTGGGAAGACTGAATCTGCAATAGGTAAGCAGCTTGGTTTGAAGAAATCAACAGTGGGATCAATTATTAGGATATGGAAGACATACAAGACCACTGATAATCTCCCTCGATCTGGGGCTCCACGCAAGATCTCACCCCGTGGGGTCAAAATGATCACAAGAACGGTGAGCAAAAATCCCAGAACCACACGGGGGGACCTAGTGAATGACCTGCAGAGAGCTGGGACCAAAGTAACAAAGCCTACCATCAGTAACACACTACGCCGCCAGGGACTCAAATCCTGCAGTGCCAGACGTGTCCCCCTGCTTAAGCCAGTACATGTCCAGGCCCGTCTGAAGTTTGCTAGAGAGCATTTGGATGATCCAGAAGAAGATTGGGAGAATGTCATATGGTCAGATGAAACCAAAATATAACTTTTTGGTAAAAACTCAACTCGTCTTGTTTGGAGGACAAAGAATGCTGAGTTGCATCCAAAGAACACCACACCTACTGTGAAGCATGGTGGTGGAAACATCATGCTTTGGGGCTGTTTTGCTGCAAAGGGACCCATGATGACTGATCCGTGTAAAGGAAAGAATGGATGGGGCCATGTATCGTGAGATTTTGAGTGAAAACCTCCTTCCATCAGCAAGGGCATTGAAGATGAAACGTGGCTGGGTCTTTCAGCATGACAATGATCCCAAACACACCGCCCGGGCAACGAAGGAGTGGCTTCGTAAGAAGCATTTCAAGGTCCTGGAGTGGCCTAGCCAGTCTCCAGATCTCAACCCCATAGAAAATCTTTGGAGGGAGTTGAAAGTCCGTGTTGCCCAGCAACAGCCCCAAAACATCACTGCTCTAGAGGAGATCTGCATGGAGGAATGGACCAAAATACCAGCAAAAGTGTGTGAAAACCTTGTGAAGATTTACAGAAAACATTTGACCTCTGTCATTGCCAACAAAGGGTATATAACAAAGTATTGAGAAACTTTTGTTATTGACCAAATACTTATTTTCCACCATAATTTGCAAATAAATTCATTAAAAATCCTACAATGTGATTTTCTGGACTTTTTTTCTTCTAATTTTGTCTGTCATAGTTGAAGTGTACCTATGATGAAAATTACAGGCCTCTCTCATCTTTTTAAGTGGGAGAACTTGCACAATTGGTGGCTGACTAAATACTTTTTTGCCCCACTGTAAGAGAAAATTTATTTCATAAAATAAAAGAATGGGTATGTTTAGCCCTTATAAATGACTGTTTTATGAGGTAGCAATTTGCCTATTCTGAATGTACTATATTACAGTAGGATTCAATATATTGAGTCAGTGCTTTTCCTCCCATTCCATTTATGTTTTCTGTGTGTGCTCTGTAATTAATGTGCATAACCTTCACCAACAAATGTGCGCACACACAAATTCTTTCTCTCTCTCCCTTTCGTTCTCTCTCTCTCTCTCTCTCTCTCTCTCTCTCTCTTTCCTCTCTGTCTCCTCCCCCCTTACAGCTCTATGAACTGAGCCGGAAAGCTGTTTTTCTATATTAATAGTGGAAATGCAATATCTGATTTTCTTTTGTCAAATTAGTGAAAATGTTTAGTTTCCAACTGCAGTAATAACTTGCTTAAACATATACAATAAATACACAGACCCATAGATGACAAGCAAAGAGCTGAAAATGTTCAGACAAAATATGATATATAATCTATTCAGTTCTCTCCCTAAACGTCAACAAAATGAATGAGCTTATCATGGACTACAGCAGACAAAGAGGGAGCATGTCCCCATCCTCATCGACGGGGCCACAGTGGATAGGGTCAAAAGCTTAAAGTTCCTCGGCGTGGACATCACTGAGGACCTGAAATGGTCTCGCCACAACGACACCGTGGTGAAAAAGGCGCAACAGCACCTCCACAACCTCAGGCGGATGAAGAAATGAAGAATGGCCCCTTAGACCCTCACGGATGGGGCGGCGAATAACCCGAACGTCTAGCAATTCAAATGTTGCGAGTTTGAATCTCATCACGGATAACTTTAGCATTTGAGCTAATTAGAAACTTTTCAACTTCTTAAAAGTTTTTAGATACTTTGCAACTACTTGTTAGTTAACCCTAACCTTAACTAACGTTAGCCAGCTAGCTGTTTACATTTACTTTGTTAACCACCATTGGAGTAAAACAAGTTTATATTTTGGAATACGATGGTGTACAACAGTTGAACTAAGTTCATGAGGCATAAGTTAAATTCTTCAAGAATCAATGGGTACATTCATTTATAAGTCCAAAAATGTATGTAGCAACTGCTGATCGCCCCTTTAAAACTACAAGGGAACATCCTGGTATTGCAGTGATTGGCAATGTCCTATTTTAAGCTACTATCTCAAGTTTTTGTGACTCAAAGGGGCTATGGTCCTCATTATGAGCAATAATAGTGGAGCATCTCACATCATTGATGATAGTATTCACTTCTTGTTTTTAACTTTAGCTTTACCATGAAAAGCTCCATGGTTGTGGAATGGGAGAGATAACGGCTTCGTCCCGGTAGGATTCCTCAACACTAGATTGCTTGACTGTCCATCTTGGCAGTCAGGCAAGAGGGCTTTGAAAATGAAATGTGCTCAGCATTGCCCTTCGCACAAATATTTATTTTTACTTAAGAGACATTGTCTGAAGCAAGACAGCACATTGCTTTTCCTTGTGATCTAGTCTGAAATAGAATACTCCCTCTCCCCTTGTTGTGTCCTTAATGGCTTTCTTCTTCTGGAAAAAAATAGAGGTACTTAGTTCCCACTCTGACAGCTTTTGGGTTTTACCACAGATTTAGAGCCAGTCCATCTGGAGCCGCAACAGAGGTTATTTTAAAAAGGAAAGGGCCACAGTGAGGTGAATGCACACTTCCTCTTTAGATAGATCATTCTACTGCATTTTCAATAATGGGTTATGAAAATAAATAATTTAAGGCTATTTGTATGTTTTGTAATGGCTTTTGCGTTCAAGACCTACTGTATCTGGATTTTTTCTTCAAAGGATTGCAATATTTCCATAGATACATAACTAAGATAGTAAGGTTATGTTTTCAGTAAATGCCAAATTAGCAGAAACTATGAAAAGACAGATTAAGCCAGGAGTAAGGTCTAGTTGAAAAAGTGATTTTCTAGTCTGGTTCCCTTCGTAGAAATGCAGTGTTGTCATGTTGTAGAATGTATTGTTCGGTAATATGGGTGACACTGGGAAAGGTTTACCAATATATTTAGGAGGGTAGGAGGGCCTGTGTGAATGTAAAATAATACTGAGCTACCATGCTGCACTGGCTTTTTATGCACCAGCTCACTATTTTAAAAGCTTGTATTATACCTGCGTTCCTTCATCAGCTACAGTACAGCCACAGTACCCGGTTAGTAAGAAACTCAAGTCATATGAAACAAATTATGAAAGGAATATCTGGTCAACTTTGTAGTTCTAGACAGATGTTTGACTGTAGTTGTACTTTGGTGTGAGATACTAGCTTCTCTTCCCTGGCAGCCTGGGATGATCTGATCTCAGTGAGGTGTCTGAACTGTGGTGGCGTATTAAAGAACATCCTGAGGCTGAATCCAACTGAAACATCCTCCATCCTCTAATGTGAGCTGCCCTCCATTTCTCACAGCCATTAAAGAAGCCTGTAGCTCAGTCAGTCATTGGCTTTAAACGTGCACACTTCCTTCCACCACCATGCATAACAAATGGTTGCTACTGCTACACTGAGGTGTTGTGTTGTTATAGTCACATGTAAAGACCTGTACTGTAGAAATATCCTGTTGAATATTTCATTTTTTTATATCTATTTGACAATTTTTTTTAATTTTGAGGGGAAATGACTAACGAGAGGGTTTGAAAAGGTGTGTGGCAGTGTGCAGATTACGTTCTTGCCTGCCATCACACAGCCACCTATTTGATATGCCATTTTTAGACTCTGGGTATGTGTCTTCTGTAGTACAAAGAGGAGAAGGTTACATGCCAAGCTAGATGCTTAGCCTCTGACTGGAGAAGTAGCTATTGTCCTCAGGTCTCTCAGTCAAGGCGGATGAGGCAGTCATTGTTCCACAGATCCTCTTATTCTGTATGCACAATTATCATTAAGAGTAGTTTTGATTACTTGTCATCAATGACATTGTGTGCAATCAGTGGTAATATTTTTTCAAGATTCTGTAGATTTCCTGTTTTGTGATAAGAGGACAGGGGGTCAACTGGTACTGTAGGTGTTATACTGTCCAATGAAGAGTGAAAGGGTTTGTCAGGGCCACTTGTAGCTGTTAAGGACCAGAGCAATAAACTCTCTCCACACGACTCTGGTAAGGACTATCCTTGACTATCCCCCCCAGCTTTTATCCTTTTGGTTTCTGTCATGTTAGGAGGCAGAGGTCATATTGAAAAGGCATCCACGTTCTCTCCACAGCTCCACCATCACCTCGGTCCACATGGTGCGCATTGTCCTTAATTTGCTCATCGCCATCATTGTTTTGGTCTCACGTGCTGAGTGCTCTTTGACTATTGGCAGTAGTCCTTGCCCGGTAGTGTCGTAGCACTGCTCATACGACAAGATGCACAATCAACATTTCTGACATGGCAGAAAATTATCGGGAAATCTGTCACGGGTCTGGAGAACGGAACAGCCATCATCAGTGCATCCTTGACCCGCTCAAACTACGCGAGTCCCAACCTAACTGATTCTAGACCAAGTTTATAGGATTTCACCCTAATCATGAAAATTAGTCTGGGACAGCAAAAATGTAGCGAATTCATGGCAAAATCGTTTAGTGTATGCCCGGCATAATGTAACAGCCCGATGACGATAGTCACTACAATTCCTTATATTACAGCAATGTATCTGATCTTTTTTGTCTTCATATTTTGCACTGTAAATCTTCTGCAATGAATATCTCTGAGCTTCAAGTTGTGGTCTGAGAGCAATCCTTTTGGGTGATATGAAAGTGTAATCATCATTTTATTGACCTGTGCTTAGTCAGATGTGGCGAGAATGGAGATTTCAGTGTGTGCTGTTTCCTGTAGTGAGACCGGCGGAGAAGTGAACTATATTTTTTTTACAATTAAAATGTTTAGCATTTTCTCATCCTCGTAATGTTTACTGGAACATTTTTATTTGGTTACATACTTTATTTTTTACACCCGTTGTGCCCTGCACCGGGCAGTATGTTGTCTGAGCAGCAGCGTATAGATCTTTGGTGGGTTTGTGTCCACTTATTCCCCTGGTCTGCTCTCATTATTAAATGTCCCTCAGTGCACACAAAGAGGCCGACTCACTCTGCCCTCCGAGAGGCCCTGTGTTTGCCCTGATTTACGATATCACTTTGCAATAAAGGGCAGTGTGAGGGCAAGAGATTCATTAGGCGGCCAGTTTATGTTTTAGAAAAGTCCGGAGCGGCCCTGGGAATACTGATTGGCACACAAATCTGTGCTTGTCTCATCCTCCCTGTCCAGGCCAAAAGCTCTCTGGCCTGGCCTTGTATCCTCCCCTACAACCGTGTGCGCTGCCTGCTCTGGCACAATGGAGCCCTTCTTCTCTGCATCCAGGAGACCAGTAATGTCTACAGCCCAGCCCAGGTCACTCACTGATTGATAACGTCTGTGATAACAGTGTTCCAGACACATCAGGCCTTATCACAGCACCTGAACGTTCCTTTTTAGCAACTAATTGTGTCCCCGCTGTCTCTCACAGCGAGGCACATTGGGACGAGAATGTGGTGGTCGGGGTTCTTCTCTTCTCTGCCCCACAGCTTTACCAAACACATCCAAAGAGTACAGCTACAGCTACTGCTGTTGTTTACTTTTCCCTGGTCAATAGTCTTTAATCTCCAAGATGATGCTTTCTCTCATAAACTCAAAAATAGCTATTCTCTTAGTGAAGCCACAGGCCCATTACTCATTATTAGCTCTTACCGTGTAGAATGTGGCCATCTATTAAATGTCAGGCAGCAAACAGCTACAGCAGGCTCACCACTATAGTCGAAGAGGAAACTGGTTTTACACACAGCAATTTGCACATGAGTAGTTATTATAGATGTAATTTTGCTCATCTCAGGGATAGAGAGGGAGGGGTAATAGCGCCTTGGGAAAATGTCAGTTTTTTTAATAGAAAAACAACCAAATTGGATGTTCTAAGTCCACAACAATGCTTAAACCCCCTCAGGAGACCACCTTTGAGGTCTTGAAAAATCAAAAAAAAATAGATTTTCGGGTGGGTTGCACCTTAATTCAAGTGTGCACCAGCCAGAGCCCATTGTTTGGATGATTTTCTGTAGTGTGCATGTGATTGCAGAGTTTGGAAAACAAATGGCCAATGGATTGATGCAAATAATCGTGATATCATTCTGCCATGTAGGCATAGGCTACTTTGTAGTTAACATTTAATTGAGAAGGTTTTTGGGAAAGCCTTTCCATCTCTATGGTTATCATTAGCATCATTGCTAATGGCTACATAAAGTGTAGTCGTACGTGTGCACCTCAGACACACACAGACAGGGGCATTCCTGTGCTGTTTCAGAAAGTTGCAGGAAACTACAAATCCCTGAAGCATTTTGTTCATGTCTTATGATTAACTTGGGCAAGTGAAATAATAAAGTTCATTATATTTAGTGGATTTACTACTAAGTTCAATACATTTTTGAATATTGTTGAATTTCGTTTTAATATCTGTCTTCTGTAATTCCGTCCAAACTTTCCATAGCATAGATTTTATACGTCCCTAGAAAAGTAAACAAGCAGAAAGTAATATCATATTGTATCGTGTATTGATTCGTCCCCTGGTGCCTTTGCCACTTTCTTACATTTCTTGGTGGCTCAACAACATAGATCATTCTCAAATGATGCTTGAAAGAAAAAATATATTTATTATTGTTGACACTAGGGCACATATTCAATAGCCCTTATTAATTACATATGATGATAAATAGGCTGTTGGTAATCCATAGGGAGGAGAGAGCTTTAAGTCATTCTTCATATTTAAGGAATGTCCCATTCGGATTAAAGTCAGAGCTGTGGACTGTGGGGGTCAAAGGTGTAAGAGAGAGGTACGCACCCAGGAAGAGGAAAAGAAGAGAGGAGGAGGAACTGTCAAAGTCAACCAATATAGCCTTATCCCAGGAAACATGACCCCATTGGCCCCATGTGGGTATTCGGTGGGCAAGGTAGACACAGGTTAGCCCACACCAAACCCACACCAGCCCAGCATGGGCTAGCCCACAGCAATCCCACACCAGCACCACATGGGCTAACCTACACCAGTCCGACACGGTCTAGCCCACACATAGACGTGGGAAGTAACAAATAACATTTTAACAAGGCACACCTGTTAATTGAAATGCATTCCAGGTGACTACCTCATGAAGCTGGTTGAGAGAATGCCAAGAATGTGCAAGCTGTCATCAAGGCAAAGGGTGGCTACTTTGAAGAATCAAATATCTAAAAAATATTTAGATTTGTTTAACTCTTTTTTTGGTTACTACATGATTCCATATGTGTTCATTCATAGTTTTGATGACTTCACTATTATTCTACAATGTAGAAAATAGTAAAAATAATGAAAAACCCTTGAATGAGTAGGTGTGTTCAAGCTTTTGACTGGTACTGAAAAAATTGTGCACTGGGCCTTTAATGAATCCACCAGATCAGAAGCAGTAGGGATGACCAGAGATGTTTTCTTCATATGTACGTGAATTGGACCATTTCCTGTCCTGCTAAGCATTGAAAATGTAAAGCATACTTTTGGGTGTCAGGGAAAATGTATGGAGTAAAAAAGTACATAATGTTCTTTAGGAATGTAGTGAAGAAAAATAAAAAGTTGTTAAAAATATAAATAGTAAAGTGAAGTACAGATACCACAAAAACGACTTAAGTAGTACTTTAAAGTATTTTTACTTAAGTACTTTACACCACTGAGTGAAACCTATGGTCCTTTATTGATGCCACTTGTTAAATCCCCTTCAATCAGTGTAGATGAAGGGGAGGAGACAGGTTAAAGAAGGATTTTTATGCCTAGAGACAATTGAGACATGGTTTGTGTATATGTACCATTCAGGGTGTGAATGAGCAAGACAAAATATTTAAGTGTCTTTAAACTGGGTATGGTAGTAGGTGCCAGGTGCACCGTTTTGAGTGTGTCAAGAACTGCAACGCTGCTGGGGTTTTTCACATTTAACAGTTTCCCGTGTGTTTCAAGAATGATCCACTACCCAAAGAACATCCAGCCAACTTGACACAACTGTGGGAAGCATTGGAGTCAACAATGGCCAATATCCCTGTGGAATGCTTTCGACAATCAAATCAAATTGTATTTGTCGTATTTGCCGAATAAAACAGGTGTAGACCTTACAGTGAAATTCTTACTTACAAGCCCTTAACTAACAATGCAGGTTTAAGAAAAATACCTAGAGAAAAATAAGAAATAAAAATAAGAAATAATTAAAGAGCAGCAGTAAAATAACAATAGCGAGGCTATTAACAGGGGGTACCAGTACAGAGTCAATGTGCGGTTAGTCGAGGTAATTGAGGTAATATATACATGTAGGTAGAGTTATTAAAGCGACTTATGCATAGATAATAACCAGAGAGTGGTTTCTCAAATGACTGCCTCGCCTGGTTCACCAACTACTTCTCAGAGTTCAATGTGTCAAATCGGAGGCCCTGTTGTCCGGACCTCTGGCAGTCTCTGTGGGGGTTCAATTCTCGGACCGACTCTTTTCTCTGTATACATCAACGATGTCGCTCTTGCTGCTGGTGATTCTCTGATCCACCTCTACGCAGACGACACCATTCTGTATATTTCTGGCCCTTCTTTGGACACTGTGTTAACTAACCTCCAGACGAGCTTCAATACCATACAACTCTCCTTCTGTGGTCTCCAACTGCTCTTAAATGCAAGTAAAACTAAATACATGCTCTTCAACTGATCGCTGCCCGCACCTGCACGCCCGTCCAGCATCACTACTCTGGACGGTTCTGACTTAGAATATGTGGACAACTACAAATACCTAGGTTTATGGTTAGACTGTAAACTCTCCTTCCAGACTCACATTAATCATCTCCAATCCAAAATTAAATCTAGAATCCGCTTCCTATTTCGCAACAAAGCCTCCTTCACTCATGCAGGCAAACATACCCTCGTAAAACTGACTATCCTGCCGATCCTTGACTTCGGCGATGTCATTTACAAAATCGCCTCCAACACTCTACTCAGCAAATTGGATGCAGTCTATCACAGTGCCATACGTTTTGTCACCAAAGCCCCATATACTACCCACCACTGCGACCTGTATGAACTCGTTGGCTCGCCTTCGCTTCATATACGTCGCCAAACCCACTGGCTCCAGGTCATCTATAAGTCTTTGCTAGGTAAAGCCCTGCCTTAACTCATCTCACTGGTCACCATAGCAGCACCCACCTGTAGCACGTGCTGCAGCAGATATATTTCACTGGTCACCCCCAAAGCCAATTCCTCCTTTGGCCGCCTTTCCTTCCAGTTCTCTGCTGCCAATGACTGGAATGAATTGCAAAAATCAAATTGTAGTGGTTCCAGGGTTTCTGGGATGATGGTGTTGATGTGAGCCATGACCAGCCTTTCAAAGCAATTCATGGCTACAGATGTCAGTGCTACAGGTCGGTAGTCATTTAGGCAGGTTACCTTAGTGTTCTTGGGCACAGGGACTATGGTGGCCTGCTTGAAACATGTTGGTATTACAGACTCAGACAGGGAGAGGTTGAAAATGTCAGTGAAGACACTTACCAGTTGATCAGCGCATGCTCGGAGTACACATCCTGGTACTCCGTCTGGCCCTGCGGTCTTGTGAATGTTGACCTGTTTCAAGGTCTTACTCACATCGGCTGCGGAGAACATGATCACACAGTCGTCTGGAACAGCTGATGTTCTCATACGTGTTACAGTGTTACTTGCCTCGAAGCGAGCATGGATGTAATTTAGCTCGTCTGGTAGGCTCGTGTCACTGGGCAGCTATCGGCTGTGCTTCCCTTTGTAGTCTGTAATAGTTTCCAAGCCCTGCCACCTCCAACGAGCGTCGGAGCCGGTGTAGTACTGTTCAATCTTAGTCCTGTATTGACATTTTGCCTGTTTGATGGTTCGTCTGAGGGCATAGCGGGATATCTTATAAGATTCCAGGTTAGAGTCCCGCTCCTTGAAAGCGGCAGCTCTACCCTTTAGCTCAGTGCAAATGTTGCCTGTAATCCATGGCTTCTGGTTGAGGTATGTAACTACAGTCACTGTGGGGATGACGTCATTGATGTACTTATTGATGAAGCATGACTGATGTGGTGTACTCCTCAATGCCATCGGAAGAATCCCGGAACATATTCCAGTCTGTGCTGGAAAACAGTTTTGTAGCTTAGCATCTGCTTCATCTGACCACTTTTTTATTGACTGAGTCACTGGTGCTTCCTGCTTTAGTTTTTGCTTGTAAGCAGGAATCAGGAGGACAGAGTTATGGTCAGATTTGCCAAGTGGAGGGCGAGAGAGAGCTTTGTACCCATCTCTGTGTGTGGAGTAAAGGGAGTCACTACAAAGATACAGGCATCCTCCCTAACTCAATTGCCAGAGAGGAAGGAAACCGCTCAGGGATTTCACCATGAAGCCAATGGTGACTTTAAAACAGTTACAGAGTTTAATGGCTGAGGATGTATCAACAGCATTGTAGTTACTCCACAATACTGACCTAATTGACAGAGTGAAAAGAAGCAATCTTGTACAGAATAAAAAATATTCTAATACATGCATCCTGTTTACAGCAAGGCACTAAAGTGCAAAAAAATGTGGCAAAGCGATACATTTTTTGTCCTGAATTCAAAACTTTCAGTATCTCATTCAATGTTGTGCTCCTAAAAAGAGAAATGGGGCATAAAATGGTTTGATGATTTTGGAGAAATGCTTTTGGCCCACTTCACCTGCAGTGAAGATGGAACTGAGTGTTCCCAATGTCCAGACAGACAGGTGCCAGAGAGGCCGGCCAGCATGCATGCAGTCAGTGTCACTGCAGTGTCTCTCTGAGTCTCCAACCTGCCTGCAGTAGCAAATCAGCCTTGGGTGTACTGTAAGCATTACCTCCACACAGCCTCAGGCTCACAAAGTGGGCTGACTCACATTACGTACAATGCTGAGACTTAAAAACAGAAATAACAATTCAACAGAATATTTACAAGTTAGAATATGACTATTTCAGCATACTCTCTGTGATTCCTATCATATATAATTAAATAGGAGCATTGTCTTACTTTTAATATAATATATAATTAAACAAGATAATTGTCTAACTTTTTTTCTGATCTAAGACAGCATTATGCTGATTCATAGTTAAATAGATTAAATTAAATTTCTTAATTGTAGGCAACACATTCAGTGTCACGATCGTGTGAGGGAGAGACGGACCAACACGCAGCATGAGGAAAATAAGCCATCTTCCTTTTATTGATGACGAAGGCAAAACGAAACAAAACACTTACACACTAACAAAACAATAAAACGACAGTGAAGCTATGAACGTAGTGCACACACAGGCTACAAACGTATAACATAGACAATTACCCACAACACACTAAAGCCTATGGCTACCTTAAATATGGCTCCCAATCAGAGACAACAGAAATCAGCTGTCTCTAATTGGGAACCCATTCAGGCAACCATAGACATTCCTAGACAACTACACCCAACATAGACACAGCTAGACACATTCACTCCACACAAACCCATACACTACACCCAACACCCCCTTTACCATATAACCACCCAAAACTGACAAAACACAAAACATTCCCCCATGTCACACCCTGACCTAACTAAAATAATAAAGAAAACAAAGAATACTAAGGCCAGGGCGTGACATTCAGACACTTATCAGTGAATGTGTGGCATGTGCATTTTGACAAACATATTTACTTGGCAGTGTGCTTGTAGTGCTTGTAGTCCTAAAAAACGGAAATGCGTTAGCATTCCAATGGGGGAAATGAACAGGGAAAATACATGGTATTATGATATACGCCGATAATAAGGGCTGAGGTTAACACAGGCTTAGGAGACCTTATATGTTTTGTTCTATGAGATAATATCAGTCAGTTAACATGACCGTTATGAATTATGAAGCCTTAATGTGCTCAAAAAAAGTCAGTTGCTAACAAATCTTAACTGTCAGAGAAATGGAACTAGAACATATTCTCAAAAACATTTCACCTCACTAGGCCGACCACGCAAACTAGTCTACGCTACAGTCCGCCAAAAAGCTAGTTAGAACCATATCTCTTCAGTGGAAAGGAGCTAATTGTATCAGTTCCCGAACAATGTTGTCCAGAGGAGACTTTAGGTATGTATCATAAGGTAAGCTAAGCCTGTTAGCTAGATGTCAAAGGCATGCGATCGGAGGTGTAGTTTGAGCTTTTTATTTGTTTTGAATATATAAATGCTTTAAAATTCACAAAAAGTTATGTTACCTAGCAAAATGTATAAGATCTCCTTAACCTAATTTCATAGGTTTTGAACAACAAACCATTGCAGAGATAAGCCTCCGTTATTGCCTACAAAAATGTCATTACTATTGCTCTCTATTAGCAAGAGTACTAATCATCAAATAAGCCTTATCATAGTTCTCTTTCGAGAAGAGCTAGCCACATCCTGCTGTCAGCATGGTGGTGGGCTTGGGGAGAGCTACACAATGTTTGAGCCATCAGGACAGACAGACAGATAGATAGGCAAGTGGACAGGCTCCCAACAAGAGAGTGCATGTAGCTCCCAGGCCGAACCAAGCAGTCAGAGTACTTGACTAAACAAGCGGCACTCCTTATACACCTCATACATACATGCTCAGCCATGCTATCACACAGGCTCCAGACCAGACCAATGTGTTTGTAGAGCTGAAACAGGACTGACAGAGCAGGCAGGGCAGCAGCCTTCACACATGGAGTAGGCTGGGTAAATTACTGGCTACTGGAGAGGACACCTAGGATGGAGACAATGTTCCTGCTACCCACTGCCTTGTCTAATGATGTGGGTGGCCACTGGAGGACCACTGGAGGGAGGGGCGGGCTGGCTGGCTGCCTTTCTACTCCTTGCACAGGTCAACAAGAGACAGGGAAAGAGTAGTATGATTAGTATGCAAAATACAGCCCTAAAATTGGATCGGGTGTGATAGAGTGGGATACAAAAGTTTAACAGCACAGAAGGAAAACTTAGCAAAGAGAAAGAACTCCACAAGATATAAGCATGCAGAGAAAAGTCAATAAAAGGAGCATAAGCATCTGACAGCAACAAACAGAGGGGATGAGCTATCTGTAAGGAATAAGAATACCCAGCAAACATGTCCACATTGGCATGATGTGGGCCAAATGCGGGCTAAAATATTGGCCACATGTTTGCTGCCAACGTTGAGCCAAAGCTTTTTTGCTCATCGGCTCTACATTGGCCCACAAAGCATTTGCCCAGTGTGGCCTAGTGTGGGCAGCCCATATCTGGTGAAGGCAGCCTGAAATAAGCCATTATTTTCCCAGCAAACATGGGCTAAAATATTGCCTCTGTAGGCTGCCCACACTGGGCCGATGCGCTTTTTCTATTTAATACGAATGTATGTACTTATAATGTATTCATTACAATTGAATTAAATGCATAAATTGTATAATGTTCAATTTTCAAGGTATTGAGGGAACACGATACATTGTATCAGAAAGACAATAAAGTTGTTAGTATCATACATACAGTAACTCATTAAACCAAAAAAACGTCTGTGCTACAGACGGTTATATCGGTCCACTAATACAGGACTATTAAACACACATGCTTAATTTGTAAATTATGTCTGAGTGTTGGAATGTGTCCCTCGGGGATTCGATCTTGCAACGGTTACTAGTTAGAGTCCAACGCTCTAACCACTAGGCTTATGTATATTTAAACCCAAATACTTTTAGACTTTTACTCAAGTAGTATTTTACTGGAGGACTTTCACTTTTACTTGAGTCATTTTCTATTAAGGTATCTTTACTTTTACTCAAGTATGACAATTGGATACTTTTTCCACCACTGCTTTCACCTTTATTCACCTGGTCAGTCTATTTCATGGAAAGAGCAGGTGTTCCTAATATTTTATACACTCAATGTATATTATTTCAATTCCAAGCACTGACATGCTGACTCTTGGTTACTATGGATTTGGGTTCAAGGTTTTCCCATCCCTCTTTATTTCCTTTTCACTCTTGATGTTTTCTGTTTTTTTGAGGTTGTAAATTCAGAGCCAATTCCAGAGACTGATTCCATCAGAGATTTGCATACAAATACCCAGCGTCTGGGAAATGGGACCTCACAGTTGTCTATGGGTGTAAGCATATTGTAGACTACAATATGCTGCAGTTACTCTACCAGATAGTCAAATAATGAACTACTCAAGGGTTGGTGGCTTCAGGCTGCTTTTATTAAGATACAAATGAAGAATTATTTTCTGATGTAAAACACATTCAGTGCTTTGTGTATTTGTTGTAAACATACAATTCCAACCTCCTTTATTACATATATCAATTAATCTATCTCCAGCATGTTATTTTACAATGAGCATAGAATGGCTTTGTCTTTCTACAAAGCTGCCTCACAAGGATTGCATAGAGGAATGTAGCTATCTGCTTTTGAATACACATGTCAAATTCATAACTATTTTTTATTGGTAGATTTCATGTGCTCACACAGGGCTTCCATTTGTTGCTGGTGCTTTGAATGGAATTCAATAATGTGCAAAGATTTATACGTTCTAGGGAGTCTGAATTTACAACATCCCTTTTTTTCTTCCTTTAAACTTTTTTCCTCTCAGTTTAGAAATAGTACTACTAAATTCGGTCACAAACAGGTTAAAATGATGTTGATTAATGTGCTCCCTCTGAGAGATCTTGGCCGTGCTTGTAATTGTAATAAGATAATGGTTAATTAATTTCTTATTTTTCTTTGTATCAAATGTTCACAATTGGCTAGAATGGTCCTCAGAAATTTAAACTGCACCCCCCTTGGGCCATTCAGTATAATTTTGTAAATTACGGATCATTCACCCAAGTTTAATCAAAATCGGGCCAGTGGTTTCTGAGAAATTGTGTGTGACTGACATAGATACAGTTCATAACTATAGCGCCCCCCCTTGGGCCATTTTGTAAATACTGTATCTCTATGGCAAGACATATCATTCACCTACGTTTAGTCAAAATTGGACCAGTGGGGTCTGAGATATTGTGTGGATCAGTTACTCATGTCCCCGAGCATGTGTGCCAAATTTCATCACTCTGAGTCAAACAGATCAATAGATATACAGTACCAGTCAAAGTTTTGGACACACTTACTCATTCAAGGGTTTTTCTTTATTTTAAATATTTTCTACATTGTAGAATAATAGTGAAGACATCAAAACTATGAAATAACACATATGGAATCATGTAGTAACCAAAAAAGTGTTAAACAAATCAAAATATATTTTATATTTGAGATTCTTCAAAGTAGCTACCCTTTGCCTTGATGACAGCTTTGCATACTCTTGGCATTCTCTCAAACAGCTTCACCTGGAATGCGTTTCCAGCAGTCTTGAAGGAGTTTCCACACCTACTACCTTTCAGAAGTTTGGGGTCACTTAGAAATGTCATTGTTTTCCATGAAAACATACATGAAATGAGTTGCAAAATTAATAGGAAAAATAGTCAAGACGTTGACAAGGTTATAAAAAATGATTTTTAATTGAAATAATAATTGTGTCCTTCAAACTTTGCTTTTATCAAATAATCCTCAATTTGCAGCAATTACAGCCTTGCAGACCTTTGGCATTCTAGTTGTCAATTTGTTGAGGTAATCTGAAGAGATTTCACCCCATGCTTCTTGAAGCACCTCCCACAAATTGGATTGGCTTGATGGGCACTTCTTACGTACCATACGGTCAAGCTGCTCCCACAACAGCTCAATAGGGTTGAGATCCGGTGACTGTGCTGGCCTCTCCATGATCCCTTTAATCCTGCACAAATCTCCCACTTTACCACCACCAAAGCACCCCCAGACCACCCCCAGACCATTTTCTTAAACAAACAAGGACATATTCAAGTGACCCCAAACTTTTTAACGGTAGTGTATGTTGAGCACTTGTTGGTTGCTTTTCCTTCACTCTGCAGTCCAACCCATCCCAAACCATCTCAATTGGGTTGAGGTCGGGTTATTGTGGAGGCCAGGTCATCTGATGCAGTACTCCATCACTCTCTTTCTTGGTCAAATAGCCCTTGCACAGCCTGGAGGTGTGATGGGTCATTGTCCTGTTGAAAAACAAATGATATTCCCACTAAGCGCAAACCAGATGGGATGGCGTATCACTGCAGAATGCTGTGGTAGCCATGCTGGATAAGTGTGCCTTGAATTCTCAATAAACCACTGACAGTGTCACCAGCAAAGCACCCCCACACCATCTTCATTGCTTCACGTGGGAACCACACATGAGGAGATCATCCGTTCACCTACTCTGCATCTTACAAAGACACGGCGGTTGGATCCAAAAATCTCAAATTTGGACTCATTAGACCAAAGGACAGATTTCCACCAGTCTAATGTCCATTGCTCATGTTTCGTCGCCAAAGCACTCTTCTTCTTATTGGTTTCATTTAGTAATGGTTTCTTTGCAGCAATTCGACTATGAAGGCCTGATTCATGCTCTCTCCTCTGAACAGTTGATGTTGAGATGTGTCTGTTACTTGAACTCTGTGAAGCATTTATTTGGGCAGCAATTTCTGAGGCTGGTAACTCTAATGAACTTATCTTCTGCAGCGGAGGTAACTCTGGGACTTCCTTTCCTGTGGCGGTCCTCATTCATCATTGCTCTTGATGGTTTTTGCAACTGCACTTGAAAAAACTTTCAAAGTTCTTGAAATGTTCCGTATTGACTGACCTTCATGCCTTGGACTGTCATTTACCTTTGCTTATTTGAGCTGTTCTTGCCAAAATATGGACTTGCTTTTACCAAATAGGGCTATCTTCTGTATAACCCCCTACCTTGTCACAACACAACTGATTGGCTCAAACGCATTAAGAAGGATAGACATTCCACAAATTAACTTTTAACAAGGCACACCTGTTTAATTTAAATGCATTCCAGGTGACTACCTCATGAAGCTGGTCGAGAGAATGCCAAGAGCGTGCAAAGCTGTCATTAAGGCAAAGTGTGGCTACTTTGAAGAATCTCAAATATAGAATATATTTAGATTTGTTTAACACCTTTTTGGTTACTACCTGATTCCATATGTAATTTCATAGTTTTGATGTCTTCACTATTATTCTACAATGTAGAAAATAGTAATTTAAAAAAATAATTATTGAATGAGTTGGTTTGTCCAAACTTTTGTCTGGTACTGTAAACATGTGCCGTTATATCACCACCGTGTGATCGATATTAATTTTCTTGCATACGTTGAGTCTTGACAGTGTTTGCAACATGTGCACCAAATTGTGTTACAATACGAATATCCTAGACAGATTTATATGCATTTACGTGCCAGACCACGCCCATCTGAATGTTTATTGTCAATAGCGGCCATGTTGTATTAGGTACTAGTCTGGAAAATATTTTTGAGAGACCTTTGTCCATAGTTTCCAAATATCAAGTTTTGTGCAGATCGGTCATTCGGTGCTCGAAGAGTATAACAAAAAATACATAACGGAGGACTTTATGGGTCCCTGAGGCAAATGTGTTCCTTTGTGAGGAGAGGGAACTATGTACCGAATTTCATGAATTTAGGTCAAAACAGGGTGAGGAGCGTGACCTTTTAAAGTTTGCATTTTCAATCTCTTGTTATAGTGCCACCACCTGGCCAATCGTTGTATACTATGGCAAGATGCAACATTCACCCAAGTGCTGTCTGAGATATCGCGTGTGACTAACGTATGAATGTACTAACAGACGGAGCCAGATCCACAGTTCCCGATTTCATTGTGGGGGACAACAAATTCACTCAACTTTGCAATAATATATTAAGTCTATAAAGGTTTTCCTTTCAGCACACACTGCATAGCTAATCTTGGTGGTAACGCTTAACATTGACAGGTAATTCTTCTCTTGAAAATATCTCAGACTTTTGTTGACTCCATAGACACCAAACTGTTGCCCATGCAGTGTATGGTATCTGTCATTCACTGTCAATACAGCGTGACTAACGGTTGTAAAATGGTCATTTGACAGCTGTTAACTTCTACTTCCTCCCAATCCCGGGTCTGGGAGCACCCCCACCAGTAAAAAAGCTGACTAGCATAGCCTAGCATAGCGTCACAAGTAAATAGTAGCATCTAAATATCATTAAATCACAAGTCCAAGACACCAGATGAAAGATACACATCTTGTGAATCCAGCCATCATTTCTGATTTTTAAAATGTTTTACAGGGAAGACACAATATGTAAATCTATTAGCTAACCACGATAGCAAAAGACACAACTTTTTTTGTCCACCATTTTTTTCCTGCATAGGTAGCTATCACAATTTCGACCAAATAAAGATATAAATAGCCACTAACCAAGAAACAACTTCCTCAGATGACAGTCTGATAACATATTTATTGTATAGCATATGTTTTGTTAGAAAAATGTGCATATTTCAGGTATAAATCATAGTTTACCATTGCAGCCACCATCACAACTCTCACCAAAGCAACTAGAATAACTACAGAGACCATCGTGTATTATCTAATTACTCATCATAAAACATTTCTTAAAAATACACAGCGTACAGCAAATGAAAGACACAGATCTTGTGAATCCAGCCAATATTTCAGATTTTCTAAGTGTTTTACAGCGAAAACACAATATAGCGTTATATTAGCTTACCACAATAGCAAACATCACAACAGCAGTGATTCAAAGTCAAAAATAGCGATAACGTATAAACCACCAAAATATATACATTTTTTCACTAACCTTCTCAGAACTCTTCAGATGACAGTCCTATAACATCATATTACACAATGCATATAGAGTTTGTTCGAAAATGTGCATATTTAGCGGCACAATTTGTGGTTATACAATGTGATTAGTGGCCAAAACTTCAAGCAATCTGTCCGTCGCCATCTTGGAGAGGCACCTATTCTAATCGAAAACTATTCATAAACTTGACTAAAAAATACAAGTTGGACAGCAAATGAAAGACAAATTAGTTCTTAATGCAATCGCTGTGTTACATTTTTTAAATTAACGTTACTTCAGCATACAGCGTGCGCTAAAACGAGACCGCACCGAAATTCATGGCGGAATTATTATTTGACATTTGTCAACATAAATACGAATTAACAACATAAAGATTGCTTACTATTTGCCGAGCTTCCATCAGAATCTTGGGCAAGGTGTCCTTTCTCCAGAACAATCGTCTTTTGGTTGAAAGATGTCCTCTTCTCATTGAGAAATAGCAGCTAACGATAGCCACCCACTGGAGAGGTGTCCAACTAGTGAAAGCGCGTCACAAAGAAATCCAGGAAAATCGCAATAAACTGATAAAAACTGCTATAAGTCGGTTTAAATTAACTACCTTATGATGTCTTTAACACCTATAACGAATAAAAACATGACCGGAGATATAGAACTGCTAAAACGAAAGCGTTTGCAGGACGCCATTGTGATGTCCCCTTGCGCCAGATGCCCAGTTGAAAAGAATGGTACTTCCGTTCCATGATCATTTATAGTGGCCCAGATTGCGCAATCCACTCCATTCAAATTCTCCCCGCTTACTGACATCTAGAGGAAGGCGTATGCAGTGCATGTAGCCCGATGGCTTACATGGGCACTTTAAACTGACCTCAGAACAGGGACCTCGATTTCTGAAATCTCACTCCCTGACAGGAAATGTGCTGCAGAATGAGTTCTGTTTCACTCAGAGAAATAATTCAAACGGTTTTAGAAACTAGAGAGTGTTTTCTATCCAATAGTAATAATAATATGCATATTGTACGAGCAAGAATTGAGTACGAGGCAGTTTAATTTGGGAACGTAAATATTACAAAGTCCCAACAGCACCCCCTATTGAGAAAAGGTTTTAACAAGGGAATAAATCTGACTGACTTTAAAAACAGGCTGATTGACTAAGAAAACAAGAGTGATCCCATTCGTAGATGTGTATACGTACACTTAGCAGTGTTCTATGTGTAGCATTAGCCTATGAATGTGAGGCACAAATGGACATTTAATTCCTTCTCAAGTGTGTTATGGCATCTGCAAAGCCCAGACGATAAATATCATTATAGTAGAGACATGAGAGAAATGCTGAGGCCTTTGGAGCAAGTGCTCTGTCTTATAAGGCTTGCTGGATTGAGACAGCTCCTGAGATGCGAATAGAAACATCGCCACCATGGGACCACAGAGGAGGAGACTTTGTTCCTGATTGTTCTATCTTGTATTGCTCTTGCTGGACTATCAAACTTTTCATTTGTTAATGTCGTCGTACCATCTGCAACAATGCTTCTTGTGCACAAACAACACTTCTTGAGTTTGTTCAGAAAATAACAAATTACACTGCGGTATAGTATTGTTCAATGGATTCTGTCTTCTGTTATAACAGCTAAGTGATGTTTAAGTGGAGCTGTTATAGAGAGAGAGAGTCCCTAAAATAAACAGTGCGAGCCCCTTCGCTAAACAGTGTTGTGTTGCCCTTCAGATGCAGAGGCAGGCAGGCTGCATCCCTCGCGGCCTCCAGGCTGCCTCCATGTTGCCTGCATGGGCCAGACAGGGCTGAGGTCAAGTGGGCGCCATGAATCACAAATCCCTGGCTGATTTGTAAATTGTCGGGACATTGATTTACAAGGCTGGGGCTAAGGAATGAAATCCTCTCTCAGCAAACGTTGAAGATGGAAGTGTGCTGTGCAGGCAGGCGGGCGGGGGGAGGGGTGTAGTAATCACAGCAGATTGCTCTTAAAAGGAAGGTCATAGCCCACTCTTTGGGTGATTAAAACCTTTTTACCAGTGTAGTGTTTTCTCCCTCATCACAAAGGCCATCATGGAGTGGGAGCTGTTCACAATGGCCCACCAGAAACAACTCATACTTCATACAGTATGTTCATGTACATCTTGCTTATTTAAAGGTGCAAAATTCAGAAATAGCTCCGCCATTTCCTGGTTGCTAAAATTCGAATAGTTTGCCTAATTTCAGTTTGTGACTAAACAAGCAGTGTATAATGTAGAAAATCACTTTACCATCTAAAACATATTTTCAATAACCGAAAATATTGTGTTTGAAGCTGCCGTACAAAGCTGAAAGTAAAAGATGCAACAAACAAATTTAAGAACGGGAAGCATAGAAATAGAGCACATTGAACAGATCTGCCGCTTGTTCGACTTGGTTCAATGAGAATGACAGATTTATAACTCGCATTTCTATGTGAATTTGATCGGGTCACCCAAAAAAGTACAGAATTTCAGCTTTAACACATCGTGAATTGTAGGTCTACTTAAAGTCGTCTTTCATATGAGTTGCAATATGATAATTATACCTGAGCTTTTCATGAACGTTATACATATTTAAATGTTTACTTGTTCTTGTTTTATCACAATCTGTGTTGATAATCTTGTCATCATACTGTTGGTGTAGTCTGTGTTGGTGCCTCTACTCTCTGTCGGCACCTCTCTGGCTTTGTGCAGTACTCTTTGTTCTCACACTAGAATATTGCATATTTCCCTTCCATCTGGAGACTGAGCTGAGCTCAGCTGAAAGATTGATTTACCAGAGGTTCAATATAATTGGATCTCACTCCGTTTTCAGAGCAGAATATTTTGAATGTTAGGTGCAGCCAACATGAAGGGAGCGGGGGAGGGGGCAGCAAAGCATGAAAAAGATACTAGTGCTAAGTAGAATATCATTGAACAAAACTTATGATGTGGTTATTCCAGATGTGGTTCCCAGAAATGTGACCATTTCCGTCTTTGTGAATTTGAAATCAATATGTATTATTATTATTTTTTTATTACAATATGACAAAATATATGGATAGTAATGTAATGTGCAATGGTCCTGACTCCTGGAGTTAGTTTCCTTCATTTTAAGAATATCAAAACATTACAATAACCGTACACCATGAAATTACATCTACAACATAATTAAATGTATTGTAAAGTAGGCCTGACAGTAGCTTACATTAGTCAGTGTCATCTCTGCTGTCTGTGTGTAGTTCTATCAGGTCTGTCTGTTAAACTCCAGTCCAAATGGCTGTCACTCAGTATGACCATTCTAGTTTTACCGGAGGGAAGCTTTAGAGGAAATTTACAGGATGTACAACAAGCAAGCACTGTCTGAGCTTGTCCTGACTCAGCCCTTCTTTTCTGTCTTGTAGTAGCAGACTGTCGAGTCTTGGAGGGATTGCAGAGGTTTTCGTCCATCCCCACCTACTTGCCTGTCAACTACCAGGTGGTCAACGCAGAGTCTGCCTTCTTCCTGAAGGAGGCCAACCAGGAGTTTATGAGGAACTCCAGCCTGCTGTCGCGGACAGAGCCCTTCTTCATTTACCAGGCCCGCAGCATGCCCTCAGTAAACGCCAGCTATGGACCCCTCTCTGTGGAGCAGCCTGTCCCCCCGGAGCTCATCCAGAACCCTGGAGCCTTTGTGGCGTCCTCCATGTTCACCTTCAACTGGAAGGTGCAGACCTTCATCATTCAGGAAAGGATCTACCTGGCCAAGCCCAGGGTCCAGGTGCTGTTCTATGTGGCCGGCAGGGACTGGGACGACTACAGCGCCATCGACAAGCTGCCCTGCGTACGCATGTTTGCCTTCCATGAGACCCAGGAGGTGCGTGGCACCTGCCAGCTGAAGGGGGAACTGGGGCTGTGTGTAGCTGAGCTGGAGCCCCTGGCTGGCTGGTTCAGCCCCCCCAGTGTAGTGCCTGGGCGTCAGAGGACAATAGAGTTGGCCGAGGGAACCACCGTGGAGCTCTACTACATGTTACAGTCAACAGAGGCAGGGGAGTGCCACTCGGAGGAGGCCCGGAAAGGCAACTCCATCCGCTCGGATCAGGAGGGTCTGTTTGGCTCATCCACCTCCACCCCCATGAGGAGGATCGGCAGTGTGCGTCTATACCAGATCCCTGCCACTCCTTTCCTGACTGAACACAGGCTGGATAGTAACTTCCTGGTCATGGTGCCAGCCATGCCCATGAGGCAGAGGGACACTGTCTCTGCCTTCATCACTGCCTCAGCCTTCTCTCCTGTGGAAATGTTCACCCTAAGGTAAGACAATACTGTACATAAGCGTGCTCTGATATTAATGTTAATAATTAGACCTGTGCATATCTTCATACAAAGTGTCTCTGCAATTCTGTATTAAAGAGTGAAGAAATTGAGAAAGGAACAACTCTTTGTAGTACAAATCAAATCAAAGTTTATTTGTCACGTGCGCTGAATACAACATGTGTAGACCTTACAGTGAAATGCTTACTTACAGGCTCCAACCAATAGTGCAAAAAAGGTATTAGGTGAACAATAGGTAGGTAAAGAAATAAAACAACAGTTGTAATTTAAAACACCCTAGTTGTAATTCAATTAGCAAGGAGTATAGAGCAAGTGTAATGTTTGGCAGTTAGGCTGTTAGTTCTGATTTAATTATTACATTATCTCAGTGTTTTGGGGTCTCCAAAATTAAAGTTACTTTACTCATTTTAGCCAAGCTTATGTAATTCAGTGAAAACAGGGAGTGGAGCATCTCTATCTCAGATACATTCATTGAAGCTGTAAGTTGTAATTAGAATGTGCAGATGAGATTAAGTGATTTAGATAATTAACACACAATGCAAATGAGGATGTCATTAATTAAAATGCATTTCCATTAGCGTAATGACTGCAGGCCTGATCTTAATCACACTGGTTGGGAACATTTATAAACCATAAGAGATGCCGTGACTAAGGGTCAAGCCAATTTGTCAACCTGTGTAAATGAAAACAAGCCAACTGGCTGATTGGATTGTTTTCTGCGTAGGTGAGTGGAAATGCTGAAACTAGTTTAAGTTAGTTACACTATACTTTTCTCATCCTGAACTGTGGAAATAGAGGACAAGTTGTCATAAATGTCCAATATATTCCATTGTTCTCAGAGTCTAGATTTGATGTTGAATATCTCTCTCAGCGATCTCTGACTTTCACATGAAATCTAAATTATAATCTAAATAAAAACTAGAACATAACATTTCATCACCAGATATTTATTCTGGTGAGATGAGGTAATGGCAAGTTTGTAAATAATCTCTTTTTTTTATCCCATTAATAAAAAACTGGTCACACAGACTTAGCCTGTGGTGTTTATATTTGGCAGTAGTGTATTTTGTGATTACCAGTCTGTACTGGCCAGCTGAGAGATTCAGATATGGAGAGGCCTTTGGTTTCAGGCCTCTGCATGTTACTAGGTGATAAGAGTGTCCTCGTGTGTACATGTGTTAGGATGCCCAATCACCAGGACAAGAAAATACGTAGATCTCTTTATACACAACATTATTATGTTTTCTGTACTCAGTCCCTCAACTTCCACCACCACTGGCTGCATGGTGTCTTATTTTTACTATTTTCACAACCAGAATATGGGCATAGTAGCAAGTGATGGGGCGAACTGGCTGGGTTTTGATTAATTAACAAGTTGAAGTTGTGTTGAGGCTTGACCACTCACTGGCCAATCAGAATGGCTAAATATAGTTGAATTCGGAAGTTTACATACACCTTAGCCAAATACATTTAAACTCAGTTTTTCACAGTTCCTGACATTTAATCAGAGTAAAAATTCCCTGTCTTAGGTCAGTTAGGATCACCAGTTTATTTTAAGTGAAATGACAGAATTATAGTAGAGAGAATGATTTATTTCAGCTTTCATTTCTTTCGTCACATTCCCAGTGGGTCAGAAGTTTACACACATTCAATTAGTATTTGTTAGCACTGCCTTTAAATTGTTTAACTTGGGTCAAACGTTTCGGGTAGCCTTCCACAAGCTTCCCACAATAAGTTGGGTGAATTTTGGCCCATTCCTCCTGACAGAGCTGGTGTAACGGAGTCAGGTTTGTAGACCTCCTTGCTCGCACACGCTTTTTCAGTTCTGCCCACACATTTTCTATAGGATTGAGTTCAGGGCTTTGTTATGGCCACTCCAATACCTTGACTTTGTTGTCCTTAAGCAATTTTGCCACAACTTTGGAGTCAGGTTTGTAGGCCTCCTTGCTTGCACACACCTTTTTACTTCTGCCCACAAATTGTCTATGGGATTGAGGTCAGGACTTTGTGATGGCCACTCCAATACCTTGACTTTGTTGTCCTTAGGCCATTTTGCCACAATTTTGGGGTCATTGTCCATTTGGAAAACCCATTTGCGACCAAGCTTTAACTTCCTGACTGATGTCTTGAGATGTTGCTTCAATATATCCACATAATTTTTCTGCCTTATGATGCCATCTATTTTGTGAAGTGCACTTGTCCCTCCTGCAGCAAAGCACCCCCACAACATGATGCTGCCACGTCTGTGCTTCACCGTTGGGATGGTGTTCTTCGGCTTGCAAGCGTCCCCCTTTTTCCTCCGAACATAATGATGGTCATCATGGCTAAACAGTTCTATTTTTGTTTCATCAGACCAGAGGACATTTCTCCAAGTACGATCTTTGTCCCCATGTGCAGTTGCAAACCGTAGTCTGGATTTTTTTATGGTGGTTTTGGAGCAGTGGCTTCTTCCTTGCTGAGCGGCCTTTCAGGTTATGTCGGTATAGGACTCGTTTTACTGTGGATATAGATACTTTTGTACATGTTTCCTCCAGCATCTTTACAAGGTCCTTTGCTGTTGTTCTGGGATTGATTTGCACTTTTCGCACCAAAGTACGTTCATCTCTAGGAGACAGAACGTGTCTCCTTCCTGAGCGGTATGACGGCTGAGTGGTCCCATGGTGTTTATACTTGCTTACTATTGTTTGTACAGATGAATGTGGTACCTTCAGATGTTTGGAAATTGCTCACTTGGATGAACCAGACTTGTGGAGGTCTACAAAATAAATTCTGAGGTCTTGGCTGATTTCTTTTAAATTTCCCATGATGTCAAGCAAAGAGGCACTGAGATTGAAGGTAGGCCTTGAAATACATCCACAGGTACACCTCCAATTGACTCAAATTATGTCAATTAGCCGATCAGAAGCTTCTAAAGCCATGACATAATTTTCTGGAATTTTACAAGCTGTTTAAAGGCACAGTCAACTTAGTGTATGTAAACTTCTGACCCACTGCAATTGTGATACAGTGAATTATAAATGAAATAATCTTTCTGTAAACAGTTGTTGGAAAAAGTTATTGTGTCAAGCACAAAGTAGATGTGCTAACCGACTTGCCAAAACTATAGTTTAACTAGAAATTTCTGGAGTGGTTGAAAAACGAGTTTTAATGACTCCAACTTAAGTGTATGTAAACTTCTGACTTCAACTGTAAGTGGTTCCTTTAAGTTGTGTATTTATGGTATTTTATGTATTGCGTTGTCATCAACGGCAATTTGAATGTTAGTCTGTTATAGACTAGCTTGTTAAATAGCCTACAAAAATACAATAACAAAATGTAGGCCTATACCATATTTGCTAGATAAGATGAAAATGTTTTTGAACAGTAATTGCATGGCTTCAATATGGAAGTATATTGTTAACATAGCATTCGCACTGAAATAGGCCTACCGTAAAATGCATTATGTCTGAGCCATGGAAATGCCAAATGTTGTCAGTGAGCAAGATTACATTTACTATTGATAAGACCTAAAAAGACAGTGTATAATTCAAATCAAATTCTAATAAAATGAAACGACAACTTGTTTTAAATAAGCTATGTCTAAATACAGTTACAAGCACCATTATTGCTCCCCGTGTGCGTATAACATTGGGCCTAAGACAACGTAGACGATGGAAGGTTTTACGCACTTCCTACATTTTCACAGGAGCTGGGAAATTATGCAATATAAAGAGAAAGAGGGACTGTTCACTCACAGTTAATGACCCAAATATACATAGCTATAGCTTACCATCGCCTTTGATATGGCCAGTAGTGACTTTCCCATGTGAAAGGTAAACATACAAAGAGGAAAATATAGCCTACAAGGGGTTTCAGCACCATGGACAGCAATCGGAATTCCCGCGATTAACAGTTAGGTCCATAGCATTTTTACAAAATGATCACTGAAAAACAATAAGCAGTCTTTTTACATATCTTGATGTACCTAAACAGGCTTCTTTGACACCTTTCATGCAATGGGCATCACACATAATGAGTCCAAATGTTTCACAGGAGCTGGACAAAGATAATGTACAATATATAAAAAAGGAATGTCTGTTGACTGTTTTGCTGCTTGTGATATTTTAATAAAATATTGGTGATGTACTGTGTGTGCACCTCCACTGGCAAAATCAATCCCATAACCAAATGCGTTACTGCTAAGACCAGCTTTTGGTTGGTCTTAAATATCCCTAGTTGTGCTCACTGAAATTGGCATATTGGCACACGTTTTTAAGGACACACCTCAAATATTTCCACCCCTCCCAACTCAGCGCAGGAGAGCTGATATTAGACAGGTAAATTGCCGAACCTGACGTAAGTAGTGGTGTAGTGAAGGGTATACGCAAGTATACGCCGTATACCCACTTATTTTTCAGTGGGCATTGTGTATCCTCACTTCTTAATCCCCACAATGCATATGAAAATAGTGTAGTGGAGGTATACACCGTATCAATTAATAAGGCTGATGGAACAGATCAGAATGTTTTGCTTAAAATCTTCATAAACGACTATTTCTTCACATTTTAGGCGCAGCAACGTGCACACAGTGTGTAGACATGGGTCTACACACGAATGACACCATTCTACAATGCGCACCGCACATGCGAGCGGTTTCATGGACAGAGATGGAAATATCCATTCGAAATTTAGAAAGAGGAGAGATCTAAAGATGCAACAACTATCTGTCACGTTCCTGACCTTATTTCCTTTGTTTTTTCTTTGTTTAGTTGGTCAGGACGTGAGCTGGGTGGGCATTCTATGTTATGTGTTTCTATGTTGGGTTCATGTTCAATTAGCCTGATATGGTTCTGAATCAGGGGCAGGTGTTTTACGTTTCCTCTGATTGAGAACCATATTTAGGTAGGCTGTTCACACTGTTTGTTGGTGGGTGATTGTTCCTGTGTCAGTGTTTGTGCCACACGGGACTGTTTTCGTTCGTTTCGTTTATTTCATTCGTGTGTTCCTTCCTGTTCGTGCGTTCATGTTATATGTTCACAAGTTCAGGTCTGTTCACGTCGTTTATTGTTTTGTAGTTTGTTTAAGAGTTTTTCCGTCTTCGTCTTTCTTAAATAAACAAATATGTATTCAACCCATGCTGCGTTTTGGTCCGATCCATGCTCATCCTCAGACGAGGAGGAAAACGACCGTTACACTATCATTGGTTGCTAATATGGCTAGGATAATGCCTTTGTCTAGCAGCCAATGACAGAAAGTTTAAATAAGGGAAGTCTTTCTAAAATAATTACTTACACTTTTCTATGGAGGGATTTTGGCTCTAGGCAACTTTGGCTATAGGCAAGGTAAGACATGACTCAATTAAGTAACGGGAAAAATATAGCGATGCTCATTAGTAAGTTTACACACACAGTAATAATTAGATATTAAACTGATTATGGCATTTGGCAGATTATGCAATAGTCATGTAAACACCTTACACTGCTTATCTTAATCGGCGTAAAGTCAAAATCGAAGTAAGCATGCACAGATTAAAACACATCGATCCAGTGGCCATTTGCATCGATCCAGTGGCCATTTGTTTTGCAAACTCCATCTCATGTGCTATAGAAACACCTCTAACCAAACAACAGTTCTAGATGCCTGTGCACTTGAATTAAAGGGTAACTACACCAAAAAATCTAAACGTCTTAGATCTTTCCCAGACCTCAAAAGTGTTCTCCTGATGTGGATTAAGCATTGTTATGGATTTAGAACATGTTGATGTTTTTTATTTTTAAAAAGGGTGACAAAAATCAGATTTTCTTTTACAAATCTTAAGCATGTACATTTCTGACTCATTTTACAGCCTAATTTATATGTTTAAGTAGTAAGCCTACTATTAGCCTTCTTGCACAGTACAGCTTGGGTTGGTCTGACTGTGAAAGACCAATATGGGATTCATAATTGTAAGTGATTCAGGGCACCTTTCCTTTGCTGGGCGAGACATTTGGGAAGCTTTTGGCAGAATTAGGGCTGAAAAATGGCAGTGTGCCAGTTTTTACACTACGAAATTGCAAACTGACATGCGTTTGACACTAGTGCCTCCCTACCACCAGCCAAAAATAGTGCCCGTAGTCTCTCTACATAGTAAACAGTAACATACTATGAGCCACTTCATTCAGCAGTATACAGATCAAGCTCAATGTAATTACAGCCTGTCAGTGGTACTGTAAACAACTTTATCCTTACTCTCTGATTCCCACTCTCAATCTTCACCTCCCTCAACCCCATGTTTATTCAGAGACACATGCTGTGACAGAAACCAGAGATGAGAACTCATGTACAATCATAGCCAGCCAATGGGTTGTTTGATTGACACCTAATTTCTGGACCCTCTTGAATATTTGCATCTTGTTACAGCATGTCTAGTGTGATTGGAATAGAAGGAAGTTCGGATCTGGCCAAGATCCATGGGTGATTAAAAACTCAGAAGGAAAGATTATATCTTTATTCTTATTTGTATACTTACAAGTTAATTCAGACTGACAACATAAACAAGCAGATTGAAAGAATCTAATATGGATTGTGAAGTGATTGTGTAGATGTTTATTTATTTACTAACAGGAGAGAAAAGTGATCAAACTTGACAATCTATTCCTTGGAAGAATCATATTTGTCCTTACCTTTACCTTGGTTTTCTGGCTTAGATTTCCTGGAATTTCCTGATGTGTTACATGTTTCAGATGGAACAATCTCCTCCACCAGATCACAAAGGCCTGACCTGTAACTACTTGGAGGTGATAAGAGTCCAAATGACCACTGAATGACAAATTACTCTCTATAGGGTGAGACAGATATAGTCTCTCTTGTTTCCAGTCTCCCAGAGGAAGAATTATTTTCACCATGGTATATCTTTGCATGATCGGAAATTCTCCCCGTATTTAATTACAAAAGTGTCCGTCATTTTGAATGTTACTCTCAATATGAGTATCGGTTGATTCAATGCTGCTAACATGAGTCAGTGTTGAGATTTGCAATTACCAATGGCAATTACCGTAATGTATCTAAACAACTTGAACACGTTTTGAAATCAGAGAACATTGCTGTACACCATAATAAACATTCTGGCTGAATATGATTAAACTGGATTAGGCCTGATAATTGTTTATTCTTAGTTGATTCTCGCTTGATATTTTCATGCTGTGTTAAATTGATGAGTGGGTAGTAACAGAATCTCTACACAACTGATTGCACTATCAAGTCCAATTATGCCATTTCATCTTGTTTATGTGTATTGGATTCCTGCAACCGGGCCAATTCATCTCCTTTCAAAAGAACAAAATTAGAAAAAAGTATAGGAATAAGCCTAGCATCCACAATTTGAAGGGCAATTAACATAATGCAAGTAATACATAACATGAAGTCATTAGCATAATATGTTTTCAGCAATCATTGTAAGACTAGTATGGTTATAAGTCATTGATAATTTACTATCCCTCAGTATTAGATGGTTTATATGCAAATCAGATTATCCACAAAAGCTAGAATACAGACTTAGAATGATATTTTCCCCAGGACATAAAGCATATAGTATCATAAAGAAAGGCAAGTTCACTAAATAAAAGTGCCCTACTTACAAGCAATTCAATCACTCAGCGTGCTAACCGCCGACCAGACTATCTTTGTAGCCTATGTACTGTTGATCAACATCAACATCAATGGATTCTCCATATTGCTTGCATTTTGACGTAGATTGATGGGAGTCACACAATGACTTGCTATTAGAGGATGGTTACTATGTTCCTGTCTAATTATCTAAAGTAGCCTCCACATCCAAACAAGTGCAGAGTCCATCTCTAGAACAGGGAGATATGCATTAGATCTAAGGTAGCTCAATAACACAATGCCGTGTTTCATGATGAAACTCAATATGCTGAGACATTAAAAAGTGAGGATCATGTCTTAGAAGTTCTTGTGAAACAACCTCTGTGTGATCAGAAAGCTGTCATTAGATGCCTTTAGCATGGCCTCTTTCATCAGGGACAGCAGTGACTTCAGGTAGATTGAAAACAGTGCACTGATTCAGTATTGGAATCAATACATTGGCATGGAATAACACCATTTGATTACATGTTTCTTTCATGTAAGGTCTCAGGTTTTTATAGACTGAGACCATGTTTGTGTATGTGTGCGTGTCTGTGCGCATCGTGCAGTGCATGGCTGTGTGTATGCGGGTGTTGTGCATTATGTTGATTTGTTTGTGTGTGTCTGTGTTTACTTGTACCGCCAGATAAATACTGTTGCTTCTCCCCTCATAATTTGTTTGAATAATTTGCCCTCCACCAAGAACAATTTACAAACATTTGTCTGAAAGCAAATTTAAATAAAACTTGGAGCTGTTGCCTAAGGGAGCAATAGGGAAGTGTGTGTGTAACGTCTACGTCCAACTCACACTCTCAAACACTTAGATCCCCGGAACACAGTCCACTTTCCAGCTCACTCTCCAGATCCCAATCACCGGAATTCTAATCACCTGTTCACACACCTGCATGTCATCATCCCACACTATTTAGTTCAGTTCCTTGCACCCCATCACTGTGAGGTATTGTTTGTTTTTGAGACACACTTTTTCAGAGCTCTGGTTTTTCCCGTACTTCTCGCCTCCCGTGTATGATAGTTTTTGCCTGCTTCACTCACAACGCCTTTTGCATATTCCCTGCCAGTACTGTTGCCATTTTTGAACCTACCATGTATGACCTTTTGCCTGCCCCTGGACCCAGCTACTTACCTCCTCCTATGGTCCCCTTCAATAAATAGCTGCTGCGCTTTGCGCTTGAAACCAGCTCTCTGTCTCCCTCGTGTTCATTACAGAATACTTCACCGAAAACGGCGAATGGATTCAGCGGAACTGCAGCTACGTCTAGCCTGACAGGAGGAACGGATTGATGAACTCTGTGACCTCCTTCGCCAGTCCATTCCTGCTTCACCCATATCAGGTGCCACAGTCTCCTCTCGTTCATTCTCCACTATATCAATGCCTAATCAATACGACGGCTCCCCAGTGAAATGTCAAGGATTTATCATTCAGTGTAACCTGTACATAGACTATCACCCTGCTGACTTCACCTCTGACAAAGACAGGGTGGACTTCGTCATCTCCCTACTCACAGGCAAAGCTCTGTAATGGGTCACAGCCCTGTGGGCTGCTCAAGGTTCTGATCTGTCCTCTGAATCATGTTTCCACGCCCTCTTCAAGGAGGTGTTTGACCATTCAGTTTCTGGTCGTCACACCAGGGACCTGTTATGTGAGCTGCAGCAGGGCCGTCGCTCCACCACTGAGTATGCCCTTGAGTTCCGCACCATGGCTGCCGGCAGTGGATGGAGTGAACCAGCTCTCCTTACAGTCTACTGGAGGGGTCTTAATCAGGAGTTACAGACCGAACTAGCCTGCAGAGGAGATTTAACGGGCCTAAACCAATACATCTGGATGTCCATATCCATTGGAAACCTACAGGTGGACCGCAGCCCTATACAGTCGCCCATTGCCTGCGAGTCTTCCACACCCTTCTGTCATCCACCACGGTCCAATAGCCCCGAACCCATGCAACTCGACCGCGCCCCTCTCACGCCGGCCGAGAGACAATGGAGGTTACGTGAAAACCTGTGCCTCTATTGTGGAGAGAGTAACCACCTACCCACTAGCTGTCCGATTCGCTCCCCACGAGAGGGTGACCACAACCCCTCCACTTCTGCCCAGGTAAGCATCTCCACGTTTTTGAATATTGGCTCTTGCTAATGGGGTTTCTCAGTTTGTGGAGGGACTAGTGGACTCGGGGGCTGCAGGAAATTTCATTGACGAACAATTGGCACAACAGTTAAGAGTCAAACTAATCCCTGTTAATCCTCCCTTTAGGATTAATGCGCTGGACGGACAACCTCTCGGAACTGGTCTTGTGATTCGCATGACCGACGGTATCACCCTTCAGATTGGCATCCTTCACTCTGAGGTCATTCAGTTAATGGTACTGTCTTCACCTAAAGAACCCCTCATCCTCGGTCACCCCTGGCTAAGCCTTCACGATCCTGCCGTCTCCTGGCGACAAGGGGAACTGCTGTCATGGTCTCCCGCCTGTTTTAAGAACTGCTTCAGTCTACCCTGTCGAGCCACCTCTATAGAAGTGTCATGACATGGCCCTTTCTGGGTGTAGATCGTGGCTTCCACTTCTCTCACTCTCTCCCACACCCTGGTTCTGTTATCTCCGGTCGTACATTCCTGGCAGAGACTCTCTTCCCCTTTTCATGCAGAGAGAGGCCACAGAGTGAACAAAGGATTTCACGTGGCCAAACTCCTAAATCCCCAAAATGGGAAAATGAAACTATATGTCCACTTGTGGGAAGGGTCCGTGGACAGTTATGTTGAGTGTGTTTCATTTGGTGATCTCACGAAGGACAGGAAATACACAACTATATTTCTGAATATGTACGTTTCTCAATTATGGTGTTTGCATCTAATTGTTGTATAAAATTAATAAGTAAAGATTAAACTATTTGTGAAATGATGTGATGTTAACTTTTAATTTTGAGAGAATTGTATTCCCTGTAAAGTTTAACAAGTCAGCGGCCACACCCCTGTGAGCACAGACATGATCTGGCGTCATGAAACCGCCTTTTTCTATTGTTACGAATAAAAACCCCTCCTGAGGAAATCTTCAGACAACACATACCTCGGTGTAAGCTGAGGTGGCACAGGTTTGAGTACCAAGACTAAGCAAACCCACAGCAGGAGCTGTGATTGCGAATAGTTGAGTCCCAAAACTATACCACGTGGAGCATTGGCTACACGGCTGGAAATGGTTAAACTCTGACTATTGATCCCTAAAGAATAAGAGCAAATCTTAGATACTAATTACTAGTCTGCAGCTAGAAATTGTTAACCTGGGATGCGAATACCGACAACCGCGAAACATCTACTCTAAGAACAATGAACGCCTGACATATCCATTACAACAGACACTATCAGGAACCGCCGATAGAGAAACCACCATGAGTAACCAGAGACTCTCTGATGAACTGACTCTCCAACAGAGAAGACAACGACATACGGGCGTAAATATATTATTTGCAATTATTCCCGAATGAGGGAGCGTTCATGTGCAAAGGATTAGCATTTCAATTAAAATAATTATCCACTGTGTGTAGTGATCTATTTTGTCTTTCCCGTTCTTTCTCAGTCCACATCCCCTTCCCTTTGTCCAGCAAGCTGTCATATCGGTTTAGTCCACTAGGGGATCTTCCCTATCATTGTAAGTAACCGATATCTACTGTTTGTTTGTTTATGCAGTTCTGTGATTATTTAGTTAGTAAATAAATGATTAAGCCAATTTGTGTATGGATGATTCATAGTTTAGGCTGGGTTCATGCAGATAACCAAGAATTCTACGACATTTGAAATGAGACTGATGTAAGGTAAAGAATAATTCATTAATAGAAGACTAATTGATCGGATAATAAAATATCTGACAAGTTATATCCGAACATTCCAAACTAGAATGATGGAGGCCACTGTGTTCTTGGGTACCTTCAATGCTGCAGACATCTTTTGGTACCCATCTCCAGATCTGTGACTTGACACAATCCTGTATTGGAGCTCTACGGACAATTCCTTCGACCTCATGGCTTGGTTTTTGCTCTGACATGCGCTGTCAACTGTGGGACCTTATATAGATGGGTGTGTGCCTTTCCAAATCATGTCCAATCAATTGAATTTACCACAGGTGTATTCCAATCAAGTTTTAGAAATATCTCAAGGATTATCAATGGAAACAGGATGCACTTGAGCTCAATTTCAAGTCTGGGCTGAATACTTGTGGGGACAACATCACCAATGCAATTCCTAATGAAGCCAGTGGTTAGCTCGTTGATGTTATTGGTGGAGTATCAGAACATATTCCAATCAGCACTAGCAAGCTGTCTTTTAAAATATTTTACCTTTATTTAACTAGGCAAGTCAGTTAAGAACAAATTCTTATTTTCAATGACGGCCTAGGAACAGTGGGTTAACTGTCTTGTTCAGGGGCAGAACAACAGATTTTTACCTTGTCAGCTCAGGGATTCGTTCTTGCAACCTTTCGGTTACTAGTCTGACGCTCTAACCACTAGGCTACCTCCCGCCCCTGTTCTGTAGCATTTCTCTACCATTTCGCAACGGAGCGAGTCACGATTACTTCCTGTTTGAGCTTTTGCTTGTAAACAGGAAGCAGGAGTATGGAGTCATGATCTGGTTTGCCGAATGGGGGACGAGGGAGGGCCTTGTATGCATGCTTGTGGGTAGAGTAACAGTTGTCCATGACTTTATCTCCCCTAGTGGTGAAGTAGATGTGTTGATGGGAGTTGGGCATCACGTGTCTTAATGACACAGATTTTAAATCGTCAGCAACAAGTAAAGCAGCCTGCAGGTGCAAGTTTTCCCGGTTGTTTATAGCTTTGTACAGTTCGTTAAGTGCCAGCTTGTTTTTTAACTTGTCTTGAGTTAGAATGTATACAACAGTCACAATAGCAGCTGAAAACTCTCTTGGGAGGTGAAAGGGTTGGCATTTGACCATCAGGTATTCCAAGATGGGTGAGCAATGGGCCGAGACTTCCACTGCGCTCGAGTCGGCACACCATTTGTTGTTGTTGAAGATGCAAACACCTCCCCCAATCAATTTCCCTGATTGAGTACACTGCTGTACAGTCCTGTCCGCTCAGTGAAAGTGTGTGTGTGTGTGTGTGTGTGTACGCGGGACCGGATGCACACTCTGAAAGCCAAAAGCATGAACTACTTAGGGAGAATAAATTTGCCTCATCTTTAAAAGGCAATGCATCAGTAAGCACATTATCATTATGTGTGCTGATGGACAGTGAACAGTGAACTAATGTATGCAGCGATGGCCTGAAAAAGAAATCAGCAGGTGCAGGATACTATGACTCAGAGAATGCTCAGAGGAGGGGAATGGTGGGGAGTGGAGGAAGGGACTCGCAGAGATGCCAGGTCTTTACTAAAGTTTCAGGGCGAGTGTGTTTGAATGCTGGCAGGTGAGTGGGCTGTGGTAGTGCGTGGTGGACTGTGGCTGACTTGTCAAGTGAGTTAATTAGCTTTCTTAAGTTTTTCCTGGACAGATTTTACTTCTGATTATACAACAGCATGACCCATAATGCTTCAGTAACATTGCTCTACAGTTGAATTGGTTGTAGTCCCTCTCTTTCAATTCCTATCACAGAAAGGCATATCCTCAGCTTTTGCTCTAAACCTCTACTCTGCTCCAGGCCTTTAGATGGGGTTTATTCTTGGTCCCTTTAATTTAAGACTCGAATCAGGCACAAAGTAACCTAGTCCCGCACGCTCAAATCCTGCCCACTACATCCACATGTGTATCCTGCACCCTGTGGTGGTGGTGGTGCAGCTCAACTATCTTCCTCATCCATATCAGAGATCCAAAGGGAATATTGTCTCAATTCTCACCCCTCTGATGTATAACTGGTCGACAGCAGTGTACTCAGTATGAGTATCAGTATGGCCAACTAAGGCCAGGGTATAGGAAGTAGTGATGGGGGGGATAGATCAGAATTCTCTTCGATTATAATCACAGTCGTGTACATCCCCCCCAAGCAGACACCTCTACGGCCCCGAAAGAACTTCATTGAACTCTATATAAACTGGAAACCACATAACCTGAGGCTGCATTTATTGTAGCTGGGGATTTTAACAAGGCTAATCTGAAAACAGAGTTCCCTAAATTTTATCAGCATATCGAATGCCAACCCGGGTTGGGAAAATTCTGGATCATTGGTACTCACCTTATTTCATTATTAATTATTATTATTTATTTATATTTTTTATATTTATATTATTATTATATTATAGATTATTGTTATCTCACCTCATTTGCTCACATTGTATATAGACTTCTTTTTCTACTGTATTATTGACTGTATGTTTGTTTTACTCCATGTGTAACTCTGTGTTGTTGTATGTGTCGAGCTGCTTTGCTTTATCTTGGCCAGGTCGCAATTGTAAATGAGAACTTGTTCTCAACTTGCCTACCTGGTTAAATAAAGATGAAATAAATAAAAAATAAAAAATACTCGAACTTCCACGACGCAAACAAAGCCATCCCTCGCCCTCCTTTAGGCAAATCTGACCACGACTCGATTTGTTGCTCCCAGCCTATAGACAGAAACTAAAACAGGAAACGCCCGTGCTCAGGTCTGTTTAACGCTGGTCCGACCAATCTGATTCCACGCTTCAAGATTGCTTCGATCACGTGGACTGAGAAATGTTCCAGATAGCGTCGAACAACAACGTTGATGTATACGCTGATTCCGTGAGTGAGTTTATTAGCAAGTGCATCGGTGATGTTGTACCATCAGCGACTATTAAAAACTTCCCCAACCAGAAACCGTGGATTGATGGCAGCATTTGCGCAAAAATGAAAGCGTGAACCATTGCTTTTATTCAGGGAACGGCGACCGGAAACATGCCCGGATACAAACAGTGTAGCTATTCCCTCCGCAAGGCAATCAATCAAGCTAAGCATCAGTATAGAGACAAAGTAGAGTCGCAATTCAACGACTCAGACACGAGAGGAATGTGGCAGGGTCTAAAGTCAATCACAGACTACAAAAAAAAACCCAGCCCTGTCATGGACCCCGATGTCTTGCTTCCAGACAAACCAAACAACTTCTTTGCTCGCTTTGAGGACAATACAGTGCCACCAACATGGCCCGCTACCAAAACCTGCGGACTCTCCTTCACCGCAGCCAACGTGAGTAAAATATGTAAACGTGTTAACTTCTTGCGACTACAGGGGGGTGCTGTTTTCTCATTAGCATAATTGCATTACAGATTAAACGGCTTCCTACTAAATTCTTTATCGTACAATATGCATAGTATTACTATTATTGGATAGAAAACAGTCTCTAGTTTCTATAGGCGTTGGAATTTTGTCTCTGAGTGGAACAGAACTCATTCTACAGCAATTTCCCTGACATGGAGTCAGATTTCACACATTTTGGCCCCTGATCTGGAGTCAGTTTAAAGGCCACTGTGAACGCTATCAGGATACGGACACTGCTTACGTCTTCCCCTGGATGCCTTTACGTGATGACGATTTGAATGGTATCGATTGCGCAGTCACAGCCCCTATAAAACAAAAACACGTGTAGGTAGTTACTCCTTTCCAGCTGCGTCGGACGCACGGTGGACACCGACCCGTTCTTTTTCCAAGCATTAGTGTAGCCAGTTATATTTCTCCGGTCATGTTTCTACTCGTTATAGGAGTTAAAAACATCATAAGGTAGTTAATTTAAACCGTTTTATAGCAATTTATATCCGTTTAGTGCGATTTTGGGACATTTATTTCTGAGACACTGTGAATCTCTGGGCACGGTTCCAGTTCATGCCGAACGCAATGGGCATTTCTACATGGCAAGAGGACAGCTTTCGACCAAAAGACGATTAGACCCAAGAAAGGATTCTTTGCCCAAGATTCTGATGGAAGAACAGCTCAAAGTAGGAACAATTTATTATGATAAATCGTGTTTCTGTCGAGAAATGTTAATCGCTTATGACGCCATCTTGCTAGACGTAGCTTCGCTTGGCGCAAACTGTATTGAAAAGTAAGGATAATTAAAAAAATGTAAATCAGCGATTGTATTAAGAATTAAATTGTCTATCAATCGCTGTCCACCCTATATTTTTTAGTCACGTTTATGAGTATTTATGTAAACGACTAGATCACTGTCTAATATGGCGCACGACATTGTCTGACCAGCTGGGCAACTTTTGTCATTGTCTAACCATGATTTTGGTGGCTAAATATGCACATTTTCGAACAAACGGTATATGTATGTTGTAATGTGATGTTACAGGAGTGTCATCTGAAGAATTCTGAGAAGGTTAGTGAAAAAATTAATATATTTTGGCGATGTTTACGTTATCGCTCTCTTTGGCTAGAATCAATGCTCTGGTAACGTTTGCATATGTGGTATGCTAATATAACGATTTATTGTGTTTTCGCTGTAAAACACTTAGAAAATCTGAAATATTGTCTGTATTCACAGGATCTGTGTCTTTCGATTAGTGTATGCTGTGTATTTTTACGAAATGTTTGATGATTAGTAATTAGGTAAACACGTTGCTCATTGTATTTATTCTAGTCCATTTGTGACGGTGGGTGCAATTGTAAACTCTGATATCTACCTGAAATATGCACATTTTTCTAACAAAACCTATCCTATACCATAAATATGTTATCAGACTGTCATCTGGTGAGGTTTTTTCTTGGTTAGTGGCTATCAATATCTTAGTTTAGCCGAATTGGTGATAGCACCTGATGGAGTAAGAAACTGATGGAGTTAGAAAAGTGGTGTCTTTTGCTAACGTGTTTAGCTAATAGATTTACATATTTTGTCTTCCCTGTAAAACATTTTAAAAATCTGAAATGGTGGCTTTATTCACAGGATCTGTATCTTTCATTAGGTGTCTTGGACTTGTGATTTAATGATATTTAGATGCTACTATTTAATTGTGACGTTATGCTAGCGATGCCAATCAGTGTGGGGGGGGGGGGGGGGTGCTCCCGGACCCGGGGTAGGTGCTCGTTAGAGGTTAACCCTCACAAGGCTGCAGGCCCAGACGGCATCCCTAGCCACGTCCTCAGAGCATGCGCAGACCAGCTGGCTGGTGTGTTTACGGACATATTCAATCAATCCCTATCCCAATCTTCTGTTCCCACATGCTTCAAGAGGGCCACCATTGTTCCTGTTCCCAAGAAAGCTAAGGTAACTGAGCTAAACGACTATCGCCCCATTGCACTCACTTCCGTCATCATGAAGTGCTTTGAGAGACTAGTCAAGGATCATATCACCTCCACCCTACCTGATACCCTAGACCCACTCCAATTTGCTTACCGCCCCAATAGGTCCACAGACGACGCAATCGCAATCACACTGCACACTACCCTAACCCATCTGGACAAGAGGAAAACCTATGTAAGAATGCTGTTCGTTGACTACAGCTCAGCATTTAACACCATAGTACCCTCCAAACTCGTCATTAAGCTCGAGACCCTGGGTCTCGACCCAGCCCTGTGCAACTGGGTCCTGGACTTTGACGGGCCGCCCCCAGGTGGTGAGGGTAGGTAACAACATCTCCTCCCCGCTGATCCTCAACACTGGGGCCCCACAAGCGTGCGTTCTCAGCCCCCTACTGTACTCCCTGTTCACCCATGACTGCATGACCATGCACGCCTCCAATTCAATCATCAAGTTTGCGGACGACACTACAGTGGTAGGCTTGATTACCAACAACGACAAGACTGCCTACAGGGAGGAGGTGAGGGCCCTCGGAGTGTGGTGTCAGGAAAACAACCTCACACTCAATGTCAACAAAACAAAGTAGATGATTGTGGACTTCAGGAAACAGCAGAGGGAGCACCCCCTATACACATCGACGGGACAGTAGTGGAGAAGATGGAAAGTTTAAAGTTCCTCGGCGTACACATCACTGACTAACTGAAATGGTCCACCCAGACAGACAGCGTGGTGAAGATGGCGCAACAGCACCTCTTCAACCTCAGGAGGCTAAAGAAATTTGGCTTGTCACCAAAAACACTCACAAACTTTTACAGATGCACAATCGAGAGCATACGGTCGGGCTGTATCACTGCCTGGTACGGCAACTGCTCCGCCCACAACCGCAAGGCTCTCCAGAGGGTAGTGAGGTCTGCACAACGCATCCCTGGGGGCAAACTACCTGCTCTCCAAGACACCTACACCACCCGATGTCACAGGAAGGTCAAAAAGATCATCAAGGACAACAACCACCCGAGCCACTGCCTGTTCACTCTGTTATCATCCAGACGGTCAGTACAGGTGCATCAAAGCAGGGACCGAGAGACTGAAAAACAGCTTCTGTCTCAAGACCATCAGACTGTTAAACAGCAATCACTAACATTGAGTGGCTGCTGCCAACATACTGACTCAAATCTCTAGCCACTTTAATAATAAAACATTGGATGTAATAAATGTATCACTAGTCACTTTAAACAATGCCCCTTTATATAATGTTTACATACCTTACATTACTCATCTCATATGTATATACTGTTCTCTATACCATCCACGGCATCGCTCATCCATATATTTTTATGTACATATTCTGATTCATTCCTTTACACTTGTGTGTATAAGACAGTTTTTGTGAAATTGTTAGATTACTTGTTAGATATTACTGCATGGTCGGAACTAGAAGCACAAGCATTTCGCTACACTCGCATTAACATCTTCTAACCATGTGTATGTGACCAATAACATTTTATTTTATTTGATACAGTTGCAGTTGAAGTCGGACGTTTACATACACCTTATCCAAATACATTTAAACTCAGTTTTTCACAATTCCTGACATTTAATCCTATTAAAAGTTCGGATCACCACTTTATTTTAAGAATGTGAAATGTCAGAATAATAGTAGAGATAATGATTTATTTCAGCTTTTATTTCTTTCATCACATTCTCAGTGGGTCAGAAGTTTACATACACTCAATCAATATTTGGTAGCATTGCCTTTCAATTTTGGACCATTCCTCCTGAAAGATCTGCTGTATCTGAGTCAGGTTTGTAGGCCTCCTTGCTCGCACAAGCTTTTTCAGTTCTGCCCACATATTTTCTGCAGGATTGAGTTCAGGGCTTTGTGATGGCCACTCCAATACCTTGACTTTGTTGTCCTTAAGCCTTTTTGGCACAACTTTGGAAGTATGCTTGGGGTCATTGTCCATTTGTAAGACCGATTTTCGACCAAGCTTTAACTTCCTGACTGATGTCTTGAGATGTTGCTTCAATATATCCACATCATTTTCCGTCCTCATGATGCCATCTATTTTGTGAAGTGCACCAGTCCCTCCTGCAGCAAAGCACCACCACAACATGATGCTGCCACCCCCGTGCTTCACGGTTGGGATGGTGTTCTTCGGCTTGCAAGCCTCCCCATTTTCCCTCCGAACATAACGATGGTCATTATGGCCAAACAGTTATATTTTTGTTTCATCAGACCAGAGGACATTTCTCCAAAAAGTACGATCTTTGCCCCATGTGCAGTTGCAAACCGTAGTCTGGATTTCTTTATGGTGGTTTTGGAGCAGTGGCTTCTTCCTTGCTGAGCGGCCTTTCAGGTTATGTCGATATAGGACTCGTTTTACTTTGGTTATAGATCCTTTTGTACCTGTTTCCTTCAGCATCTTCACAAGGTCCTTTGCTGTTGTTCTGGGATTCATTTGCACTTTTCGAACCAAAGTACATTCATCTCTAGGAGACAGAACATGTTATGACGGCTGTGTGGTCCCATGGTGTTTATTATTGCGTACTATTGTTTGTACAGATGAACGTGGTATCTTTAGGATTTTGGAAATTGCTCTCAAGGATAAACCAGGCATGTCGAGGTCTACAAAAATAAATTATGAGGTCTTGGCTGATTTATTTAGATTTTCCCATGATGTCAAGCGAAGAGGCACTGAGTTTGAAGGTAGGCCTTGAAATACATTCACAGGTACACCCCCAATTGACTCAGACAATGTCAATTAGCATATCAGAAGCTTCTAAAGCAATGACATCCTTTTCTGGAATTTTCCAAACTGTTTAAAGGCACAGTCAACTTAGTATATGTGTAAACTTCTGACCCACTGAATTTGTGATACAGTGAATTATAAGTGAAATAATCTCTGTAAACAGTTGTTGGAAAAATGACTTGTGTCATGCACAAAGTAGATGTCCTGACTGACTTGCCAAACCTGTAGTTTGTTAACAAGAAATTTGTGGAGTGGTTGAAAAACGAGTTTTAATGACTCCAACCTAAGTGTATGTAAACTTCCGACTTCAACTGTATATACATCAATATTATTTTCTAGGATATCATAACGATACTTTAACTGCAAGTATCAATTTGTAAAAAATGTAATACTGTAAAACATCAATTAAACACTGAGTCGCATAGCCAACTGTCCCTTTTAATAGTCGGGCAACAGCACAGATTTCCGCAAATAAACGCCTCTTTCACATAAACGGCAGTTCTAAAGACATTTTTTACGAGGTGAACATTAATTGTTTACGAGGCTTAATGTTTGATTATATACATTCAGTAATTCCGTAATGACTTGAAAGAATGATGGCAATCATCCATTTTTATCACCAGCAAGAAACTGCTATCCATTGGCTGCTAACAGCTGAGAACAGCTAGCTAACAGCAAGCACAAAAACAGTCAACGACTTCGGGAGTACAGACCCCTAGAAATCGGTTGAAAGTAAGATCTGCCGAAAATGCAAAGTCAAAGACAATAATATTTATTCTGTCAAGGAAGCTCTAGGAATAGTCTTGGTGGTTCCAATGTTTTGGTACCCGTCCCCAGATCTGTGCCTTGACACAATCCAGTTTCGGGGGTCTACAGACAATTCCTTCAAACTCATGGCTTGGTTTTTGCTCTGACATGCACTGTGAACTGTGGGACCTTATATAGACTGGTGTGTGCCTTTCCAAATCATGTCCAATCAATTGAATTCACCACAGGTGGACTCCAATCAAGTTGTACATAGCTATGTAAATGTGATATTTCTGCCCTAGTAGAAAGGTGAGGGACTTCTACCGTGGCCTGGGCCTGAATGGTGCACTGCTTTAAACTGGACCCAGATTCACTGTCTGCTCAGGGTTTATAGGGGAAGGTCTCTCTCTGTGAGTGTGCTTACTGCATACCAGACTGTAACATGGCTGATTCCCTTACTAGCGTTATTCTCTCTCTCTCTCTCTCTCTCTCTCTCTCTCTCTCTCTCTCTCTCTCTCTCTCTCTCTCTCTCTCTCTCTCTCTCTCTCTCTCTCTCTCTCTCTCTCTCTCTCTCTCTCTCTCTCTCTCTCTCTCTCTCTCTCTCTCTCTCTCTCTCTCTCTCTCTCTCTCTCTCTCTCTCTCTCTCTCTCTCTCTCTCTCTCTCTCTCTCTCTCTCTCTCGTAAAATACTTGGGACAATAATTACAGAATTAGATGGTAATAAATGCTCATGTGTACAATAATGGACAACATTAACCAATGCCTTTGTCGAAATATACTACCTGGCTTATTGTGTAAAAAGGACAAGCGAGTGAGTTTCTATCCAACAGCTAATGTTAAACTATTCTGATCTGTCCCAGAGGCCTGACACTTACACCAGACCCATAATGGTGTAATCTCATTTGAGACATAATCATCTACTATAAACAGCTATGAAATCAGTCGCTATTTCAGTTGGAGTGCAAGATAGAGATGAAAGCCCAAGTGAATGCCGCTTAATGTAATGGCCAGTATCATTGCCCTACGCATAGCCGACCACATTCTGATGAAGCTATTATTTTATATGAAATTGAGATGTAAGCACCCCAGAGATCAGATGGTTGAGATGAGATAAAATATCCAAACCTAAGGTGGATTGACATGAGTTTGAGTGAAATGATGGATTTGATGTGAGATCTGCCAATTGGCAGTTGTGTTTGTGAGTGGTTCCGCAACATTCAAAATTAATCACAAATTGCAGCTGGCATAAACGAAAAACTATTTTCTTACTACAATTCCAATGGCCAATAGAGCCATTACCAGAGGCATGGATCAGTTTGATTATCGTTTGTCTGATTTTGCAGCTGCCCAATTGCTCAGTGCGCTGGATTTAATTTGTTCATCTGAGCTTGTGAGCACAATGATAAATGGGTTCAGTAGAGAGGGACAAAAACCCAGCCCATCTGAGCACAGAGCAGATAGTTTTACTGGTGGCAATTCTCCTCACGTATTTAATAAGGCAGCACGGAGGCGCCAGTATGTGTCAAAATCTGACACCTTTTCTGCTGAGCTAGCCTATTGGAATTTAGCCCATTAATGTCTTACATTTTTATAAGCTGGCAGATTGGATCACATGTGCATCTGTGGCCCAGCCAGCAACCCACTGGGAAAAAACTGGTTGAATCAATGTTATTTCCATGTCATTTCAACAAATAAATTCAATGTGAGGACGTTGAGTCAACTGATTAGATTTGCAAAAATGTCATCAACGTAAGGGAGTTTCGTCTTTTTCTCACCCAACTATTAACCCAAATCTAATAACATGGCACATTTTTTTGTTGATTTCATGTTGTATTCACCTTAGTTGACAACTCAACCAAATGTAAATCATAACTAGACGTGTAACTTGATAGAGATTCTGTTGACAAACACTCGTGCCAAAGTTCCACCTTCTGTCCGGAGAGAAATAATGTACCACACTGAGCTGAGCTGAGCAGAGCAGGGCTCTGTCCATCCAACCCTATTGGTCTGTCACCCACCCACCACACTGCATGCAGATCCAAAGGGATACTTATCATCTGCAAAAACCCATGCACAATGCAATGCTGTTGTTCAGTATGTGGCCCTTGCCCAGACTGTGCAGATGAAATCACTACTGACATGGCCTGTGTTTGAATTATTCTTCTGATGTTGACTAAATATAACTCTTCTTCTTCTCCTCATTGTGAATATGAATATGCTAATCGAAAGCTGACAAGTGTGTGACACCTCCCAGGTATTAATGTTCTCTGTGGGAAGTTAATGGAGGTCAGACTCTTGATGCTGATGAAAACACTGATAAGAATAGAGTTCTAAGGAATGGATCTCCACACATGTTCTGATGTTCTATCTTAATAAATACATGCATTCAAGTGAATTGTTTTTGTGCAGAACGACTGAATTATATCATGATCATATATTCTATTCAATAGAGAGGACTAATTAATGGGTCAACTTATTAAATCACCATAGTACTGTATTTCCTTGCTGCAGCCCCCTTTTTACTCTTCTCTGATCAAAGCAGTGGTTGTTATAATTAATTGCAATCTCTAATCCAGACTCATGTTATGTGGCCTTTGTCCAACTCTAATTTCATTATTTTGCTCATTGTATTAATTGATTCAAGTTCACCTTAGATGTTCAGGAAAAGCATGCTGAATCACACAAGTAAGCATTAGCGCTGATGGCATAGCATTTTAATTAGGGAATCTGAAAACCTGGTAAAACAAGGATTTTTTTATCATCTTGCAAAGACCTAATCCCAAGGGAAAGTAATCTTCAAGTGATCAAGCAGCTGTTATGGGAAAATTACATTAGGAAGACATAAATAATCATCTGATTTTGGATAGACTTAAAATGATTTAAAAAAGGTAACAAAACATGTCCATGTTAGTAAACATGAATAAAGCTAACAATGTCTATTCACAGAGTCTGTGAATAGACATAGACAAAAATCTGACTCAAAGCATACACGTATAGATAATTAATCTGATTTGTTTTTACCTTAGGCAAGTCAGTTAAGAACAAATTCTTATTTTCAATGACAGCCTAAGAGCAGTGGGTTAACTGCCTTGTTCAGGGGCAGAACAACAGAGTTTTACCTTGTCAGCTCAGGGATTTGATCTTGCAACCTTTCAGTTACTAGTCCAATGCACTAACCACTAGGCTACCTGCCGCCCTACTAGGGTGTGTAGCACAAATCAACTCTCTTCCTCTGGGGTGGGTGGTGTGAGGAAGAGCACAAAGATACTGGTCTCCTCTTTAGATAATAATATTACATATATCATTTTGCGTATGGAGATAAAAGAAAATCTGAGTTTAGCTCCTTACAACAGCTGTATAAAAATCTGTCAATTAAGAAATAAACTGATCAAGGTTGCTCTCCCTTATATACTTTTATATTAACCATCTGTTCATTTTCCTTGATATTTTCAAAAAGATCACCATGCAGGGTAATATATGTGTTGTAAATTGGGACACAGAAAGTAACATAACATTTCCCTTAATTGATGTTAGTACTAGATTGACAGAATGTACAATATATCTCCAGGCTCCATATACAGCGCCTAGTAAAAAATCTGCACACCCCTTGATCAGTTTTGACATTTTGTGGTGGCAGCATCATGTTATGGGTATGCTTGTCACCGGCAGAGACTGGAGAGTTTGTCAGTATTAAAAGAAGTATGGAACGAGCAACGCCCAGGTAAAAAGTTAGAGGAAACCCTGCCTCAGACTTCTGAATACCTAGCCCTGGGATAGAGCCTTTTATTTGAGCGGGACTATTACATACATTTGAATGCCAAAGACACACCAGAATGGCTTTCCAATAGGTGTTGAGTGTTCTAGTCTCAGTCCTCTGACTTAAATCTGCTTGAAAAGGTTTTAATATTGCTGCCCGTCAATGATTCTCAAGCAAATCTACTGAGCTTGAACTATTTCTACTGCGCTTGAGCAAAAACAATGGATTTAATGTTGCCCTAAGAGTTGTGCAAAGTTGGTAGAATCTTATTCAAAATGATTCACAGCTTTAATGGCTGCCAAAGGTACTTCCACCAGGTATGAACTACGTGTAAAGACAAACACAATCAATACTTTTTTACATTTATTGTTATTCATTTGGAAATGTTCTATACTTTGTCTTTCACTTTGAAAATGTGAAGTAGATTTTGAGATCAAATTTTAAGGCAGCAAAATGTGAAAACTGTGTAACGGGTTGTGTATACTTTCACTAGGCACTCTACCTCAAGTAGGTTATCCTTGTAAATTTCCAGTAAAGTGCATTTCATGAATTCTCATTAATTAACCTCATTTGAAAAATGTGAGAATTCTTACTACGAAATTGATTTCCATTTAATTTGAATGTCAAGTGCATTCTGTCACAACTTTGTATCATATTAGTGAATAGATTCAGGAATGCATATAGACATGAAATAATAGAGTTATATGCTATAATCCGAAGTCTGGGCTTTTAAAATAATTAGTCATGATGGTGTGCTATGTGATGTGTGAAAAGCCCAAGGACACAACCTCTTGTGGGAGCCCATATAATCACTGTCTGCTCTGTTTCTCTATTGATCCTAAAAGGGAGAGTTCTGTTACTTCAGCCACGGGCAGAGTGGGATTTTAATCCTTTTTATCTGAAGAATATCTTATGATTTCAGTATCATTATCTGTTCACAGACACAACTGTGTTTAGCCTGATATGTAACTCTATCTTGCCTAAGCATGAGCATCTCCTCTGTGAGATGGGTGGTGTGGTGTACCTAACCCTGTGTATCCCTGGTATATTTACCTATAGCCTGAAGGTAGTGTGGTCAATCATGTACCCTTCTGTGCTGGAGGGTATTTATTTCTAACCTGTTGCACATACAATATAAATTATCCATAATCTCTGGCATCTACTGATGACCTCCCCCCATAGTCTCTGTTGGAAACCCCTCCAAATACAGGATTGGCCCGGATCATCCTCCTAGACTGTGTTAGATCTATTTGGGATGTTTATCTGTCAGTCTGTCTGGCTGCATCCAGAGATCAGGCCAGATAGACTAACCGTGCCCTCTCCTCTCTGATCAGAGTAACACACTGAGCATTGCATGCCATCAGCACTGCCAGTTCCTTCTTGCTCCTCTCTAACCTACATCAAATAATATGGATTAGTGAAT